>NC_090445.1:1571112845-1571416945 GCF_031143425.1 Pleurodeles waltl | reverse complement strand
CCTTGTATACCTACTGGTAGGTCCTTGAATGCAAAAGCATAGCAGATCTTGACACAGGAGTAGCCAATGAAGCGGTGGGTGTCCAGTCTCAATTAACATGCCCAATCTATGTGAAAGCTGCCCATTCCCTTTGGATCAATTCTGTGTAGTCTTTCTTCTTCCTTTTGTTGAATGTGGCAGAGTGAAGAAAGCTGGCAGAATGATAGATTATGTTAGGTGGAAAGGGAAACCACTTTGGGCACAATGCAACCCTGGTTCTCAGCACAAACTAGTAGGGGAAAAAAAAAAAAGAGGTTAATGGGAGTTTATACTCAATATCTATAACTCACTGACATGTCTGGTTGATGTGATAGCAACTGAAATTACTGTTTTGAAAGTAAACAGCTGCAACAGGCAGCTGTGTGATGGTTCAAAAAGAGAACACACTAAAAATATAAGAACAAGGTTGAGATCCAATTGATGCATTTTGAAAGGAGTTCGGTGAAACTTGCCTGTAAGCCCTTTTAAGAACCTCATAACTATGGATAACTTGAAAGGAGACATCAGATAAAGTAGGCCGTCAAGGACGATAAGTACCCCTTGACAGTGGCCACTGCACATGCCTGTGAGAGGGCGAAACATAGGATGTCAGACAGATGGGCCTGAACAGGGTCTACTGAGCTTTCTGCACACCAACTGACAAATCTTTCCCAACTGCCTGAGTACACCACCTTGGTGGAGTGTCTACCGGAGCATAAAATTAACATCCACCACTTCAGAAGGCAAGGAAAACTATCTCAGACAACCCTGCTCAATCTTCAGACACAGAGGTGGAGGCACTGGAGATTGGGGTGTTGAACCTCCCACTGAGATTGTGAGAGGAGGTTACCCTGTGAGGGAGATGAAGCAGTGGGCACAGGAAGAGGTGACTGAGTTCTGCATAACACAATTCATTGCCAGTCCTGGGCTATCAGGATTACTTGGGGCCGGTCAAGGCAAATTTTCCTCAAAGCAAGTGAATAATGGGGGTTGAAATGGGTACACAAGTGGAAAGTTCCACCTCAAGCAAAACCTGGTCACAGAAACAAAGGAAGGACTAAAAGTCCCTTCCTTTGATAAACCGCTACGGAGGAATTGCTATGCAGAAACAGCGCGCCTATACTAAGAAACTTGTTAATTGAAAATAAAATAATACAAGACAAGAGGCCAAACAATGGGCCAACATATTCAAAACTTTGAGAAAGATAATATTAAGGCACTACTGGTAGAAGTGCAATACTAATTGTGTTTTATATAATGAAGTACTGCTAGCACTCAAAGGGATCAGTGCAAGAAAATTAAATCCAAAAAAGGGGGCGGAAATGCACTGAGAAAAAGGGGCTAACATGGGTCCCCGACAAACTGTCACTTAGTAGTCTCTAAAGAAAAGACTTGAGGAAAAACATGTAAAGGTGGGAGTATAAAGACTGAAAAACTCCAAAAAAAGTAAGAACGATTAGTGTCAAACTCTCCTGAGGGAAGAGATTATCTCATACATGCTGCAACACTCATCCATGGTATGTCGTCATTCAAACCCTGAATCTGGGTTCCTATTTTGTAAACCCAGCGTTGTTCTACTTCTAGGAGCGCTCTTGAGGGGGATTGAACAACTTCAAGTACAATCCACTATAAATCATCTGGAGTATGTTGTGCTTCATGATAGTGGATGCTCAATATTGTAGTAAAACAACCACATCTGATGTTACTACGATGTTCATTCATTCTAATTTTTACTGTTCTTGTAGTCATTCCCACATATTGTAGGCCACAAGGACAGCAAACACATAGATACAGTTGCAGTGTTACAATTGGTGTGTTTGTAAAGTTTCCAGGGGCCAATAGGTTCCAGATGGCCTGTTTGTAAACTTTTGGCCAGTGGGCAGACATTACAATTACCACAAGGGTAATGGCCTTTCATAGGGGGTAGGCCCCACAAAGTCTGTTGATCTGAATCTTTGTTGTGCTGCTGTGGTCTAGTGTGTACCACTAAGGGCCTGATTACAACTTTGGAGGAGGTGTTAATCCGTCCTAAAAGTGACGGTAAAGTGACGGATATACCACCAGCCGTATTAAGAGTTCCATAGGATATAATGGACTCGTAATACGGCTGGTGGTATATCCGTCACTTTACCGTCACTTTTGGGACGGATTAACACCTCCTCCAAAGTTGTAATCAGGTGCTAAGTCCTTGATATTAGGAGATCGTTTGAAAGCAAATAAAGGTTTTGGTATGTTAACTCCCCTATCGGTGAGGCTGGAACAGCGTTTATTGATCAGTTTTATGAGAGAGTTAGACGACGGTGAAAAGGTCGACACACAGGTTAAACGAGATATGGAATTTGTTGGTGTAGAAGACAACAATGCCTCTTTATTATTATTCCGGGCTCTTTTACGTGCCATGTTGATAATTCTTGCTGGATGTCTCTCAAGTAGTTTTGTGGAGAGATCGCCAGCCTGCTGATGGTAAAAAGCTGTGTGCTGCAATTCAGACGTAGTCTTAAGAACTGGCCATACAGTAAGTTATCTCGTAGGGCTTTTGGATGATAACGGTCATATAATAGTAAACTGTTACGATCAGTTGTCTTATGATGTGTACAGGATTGTAACTTGCCACAATTGATGGTGATAGTATTGCCTTTTTGGATCTTACTATCTGTGGATACTGTGGAAGTGAACCTCAAGATTGTTAATCCAATCAGTGAAGGAGGAAACTAAATGTGTCTCTCCCTGCCATACAATGAGGATGTCATCAATATAACGTCGCCAGAGTCCAATGTAATCAGCAAAAGGATTGGTGGCGCTAAGAATGCAGCGCTGTTCAAAGTCATACACATACAAACAAGCTAGACTAGGGGCAAAAGTACTCGCCATGGAAATCCCGAGAGTCTGATGGTACAATTGGTCTTCAAACTGGAAAAAGATCACAGTAAGTGCTAATGTCGCACATTGTATAGTAAAATGTACAGGTGTGGGACGCTAGGTGGTCTTTTCAAAAGAGCCATCTCAATCACCCATAATGTCTCTTTTTGTGGAATGTTAGTGTAAAGTGACTAAATATCAAGGGTAATTAGGGCATGTACTGTATCCGTCTCGTTGATGGACTGGATCAAATTGAGGACCTCCTTCCTGTCCTTAAAAAAGGTAGATAATTCTCTTACAATTGGTTGTAAGCATTGAAAGCTCTCTGACAAGACAAGGCTGTAGTCATAAAACCAGCTGATAAGGGTTGAGCGATTGTGATTTTGGACTCTATAACATACAGATCAGAATACCTACGGCTATTGAGTGATTCAACCTACTGCACTCCTATTACACATGATCCGACTGAAAGATTACAGCTACAAATTCATGCTCTAATTCACAAAGCAGTATCAAATTCATGGATATCCCAGAGGGAGGCCAACTTTTTTGATACTAAAAATCCACTTATCTGGTATTTCTATTGTTTCCACAAAATCCATAAGGGCATTACACCTCCTCCTGGACGACCAATTGTCTCAGGCATAGGTTCAATACTAGAACCTCTTTCCACTTTTTGTGATTTCTTTTTACAACCAATTGTAAGAGAATCATCTATCTTTTTTCTTAAAACTTCTGGAAAAGAATTTATCTAGTCCTGATGATGCACCAATTGATCCATGTGGACGCAGCAAGGTGCGAAACATGTTGACTTACCGGAGTGGAATAAGTAATTGCTTTTAGGGCCACTCGTTTCTTAGAGTAAAGGACCAATACCTTCATTACTCTATTCTTGATTTTAATCTTGACCAACACTTCCTTATCCTAATAAAATTGGTTTTCAAAGGAGTGCCAGAGCGAATTTTAACATTTTCTTTTCTCTCCAGCTTTTTTTCAGCTCTTTGTCTTTTCTTGAAATTCTGGCAAAGAGGCCCCGTTAGACATTGCAGCGTCAGTCTGACGTGTAGCAAGCCCAATGATGACACGAGGGCCTCTGCTTCTGAATTTACCCATACCTGAGACACCTGAGTTTCGTTTGTGCTGTTGTGTCTGTTTTGTAACAGTGTACTCTGTTAATTGAAGTGTACCCACTTGCCAGGCCCACCCTAACCTTCCCTTTCTGAACATATAAGGCAGCCCTAAGGTAGGCCCTAGGTAGCCCCATGGGCAGGGTGAAGTGTATGTTGAAGGTAGGACATGTACGGATGTGTTTTACATGTGCTGACAGTGAAATACTGCCAAATTCGTTTCTCACTGTTGCAAGACCCATCTTTCTCATAGGTTAACATGGGGACTGCCTTTAAATATCTTTTAAGTGCAGTTTCCGATTGGGAGCAGATAGAGATATGGAGTTTGGGGTCTCTAAACTCACATTTTAAAAATATATCTTTTGGTAAAGTTGGTTTTTAGATTGTCAGTTTGAAAATGCTCCTTTTAGCATTTTTGTGCTTAACCATTCTGTGCCTCTGCCTGCTTGTGGGTCAGACTGACAGTTGGGCTGTTGTTAATACCCTCTAGACAGTGACACAAAGGGAGCTGGAGTGTAGCCCGCAAATCCTGACAAGTCTCCTGGGCTAGAGTGGGGAGTGAGGAACTGACACTTACACCTGAAAGGGCTGTGTTTGTCATCATACAATGCAGTCTTCAACCCCCTGTTGTGTGTCTGGGGCCACGCCTAGGCAAGGCAGGATCTTGTGAACAACAGAGACTTTCCTTTGAAGTTTGCCTATTTCTAAGGCAGAAAGGGGTATAAGTAGTGGACCCCAAACCCCATATTTTTAGATTACTTCTGTACTCAAGAAAAACCTCTGTCAAGAAGAGCTGAAGAGGAGTACTGCCCCTTTGCCCGTGACTGTGCTTTGCTGGGTTGGCCTGCAGTTGCTGCTTCTGCCTGAAAGACGACAAAGTCTGGACGTTGTGGTATATTCCTACTTGTGAAGTGTCTCCAACGGCTTGGACTGAGCTTGCATCCTGTTTTGAAGTCTCAGGGCAATCGAAGACTTCCTCTGCCAGCACCTGGACTCTCTGCTGAGACTCCTACTCTGGCAAGTGATGCCCACCCCAGTCCCTGGGCCCTAGAAAGGTGATGCTATTGGAACCAAGGTGAAAATCCACGCACAGGAGCCGTGCAGGGGAAAAATTAGACGCACCACCTGCAACACAGCTGTAAACGCAAGGCACCACCTGCATGGCTGCTCAGAAATCGCCGAATCACCTGCATCACAGCTGGGAAATTGATGCATCACCTACATCACAGCTGGTGAAACGCAACACCCGCTTGCAGCTACTGAAATCAACGCAACCATTACGCAGCACGGTTCCTCATCACTGTGTGGCCGGATTTCACACGCATCGTCGCTGGGCATCAAAATCAACGTGAACCTGTCCGGACCAGAGGTGCCCATCCAGAACTCAACGCATTGCTCTCTTGCGGCAGAGAAAAATTATGCATCACCTACCCGACCGGAGAAGAAACAACACACAGACTCACTTGTGAGTAAGGAATCAACACATCGCTGACTTTTCTAATGCACACTCGCCTAGCAGTTTTATTGTTGGCACAAACCCGATACTTTGTGTACCATCAACGCATTCATTGTTTTCTATGGAATAAAACTCTCTTTAATTTACAAATTCATAGCTTCACTTGTGTATGTTGGATTTTTGTTGTTTTGGTCTTGTTTGATTTAGATAAATATTGGCTATTTTTCTAAACTTGTGTCCATTTTGTAGTGTTTTCACTGTATTACTATGTTTGTTGGTACAAATACTTTACATGTTAGAGCCACTGCCATTAGAGAACCACTGGAGAGCCCTCATGTGCCAGCGTGCATAGGCGACCAACAGACTGTGCAAGGATAGCAGACCAAGCAGGTGTAGGACCACCGGGACTGGAATGATGGCTCCTAGTCTGAATGTCCTGAACTCTCTGAGGAGGAGGGGAGGCTTGACTCGATGTGGTATCCAGTACTGCCCATATGAACAAGATGTCCTAAAAGAGAGCACCAGATGAGATTTAGGCTCGTTAACTGAAAAGCCCAGACCACCAGCAACACAGCTGTTGACTGCAGGTGATGGCACACCATTTCTGGAGAGTTGGCCTTGTTGACTATTTTGTCGAGGTAATGGAATACTGGAAATCCAGCCATTCTGAGATGGGCAGCAATCAACTCTGTGAGGACCCGGGTTATGGAAGTGAAGAAAAATGGAAGGACTGCAAACTGGTAGTGTTCAGATTCTTCCATGAAGCTAAGATACTTCCTGCCTGACCAGGGGATAGAAATGTGGATATAGGCATCCCGAAGGTCAACGGACCCCATCCAATTTACCTTTTCTAGTGGCAACAGGACCTGAGCTAGGGACAGCATCTTGAACATTTACTTTTTCTGGAACCACTTCAGAACACTGGGGTCTAGGATAAGACGAAGACCACAATCTTTTTTTAAGGACCAGAAGGTGAGTAAAACACCTGACCCAGTTCCTTCTCTAGAACCAACTACATTACCCCCTTTTGGAGCAAAGACAAAACTTCCTGCTGTAGGCCATTTAGGCATTCTGGAGGGAGTGCATCAGTTTGTGGGGGGAAGGGATAAGAATGTTGTGTGAAGAGTAGGGCATATTCCCATTCCACAATATCTAAGACTCAAGCATCTGAAGCAATGGCCTTCCATGCTTGTGAAAAGGAGGATACCCATCCTACAACAAGAGGTTTCTGTACAGACAAGGTGAAACTATCTCGGCTTCCCTGCAGTGGCTCGAGAGGGACAGGAGGCGAGAGAGAGAGGGCAGGTGATTGTCTCATACCTTGGCGTTTGTAATGATTATTCAGGGGGTTTGCATGTTGTTGCTGACCTCAAAATGAAAAGTCTCAGGAGAAGCCTTGACATTCCTGAAACTGCCAAGTCTTTTCTCTGGGTCTGAAGTCCAAGTGAGCTGGCAGTGGCTTCGCTATCTTTAAAGATGTCCAAAGCTGGATCTGCTTTTGCCCTGAAGAGGCCCTAGCCATCAAAAAGAAGGCCCATCAGCACTTCTCTGGACAACCCAGGAGAGTCCAGAGGTGCGTAACCAGGCACTGTAGCATAGGGAGATAGTTGTCTCCATGGCTCTTGTTATCAAGTCTGCTGTGTCCAGGCCAGACTGTATGACATGATTGGCCTCAGTTTGACCATCTCCCACTATCTCTAAAAAGTGACCCCATAGATCATCCAGCAGATTATGGACTGCGTCCTATGCTGTGAGGTAGGTAGCATTAAGAGATTTGAAAGACATGCTCCATGCAGAGACCACCTTCTTCCTGTCTGATGGCTTGGTTGGAAAGGCACCAGGAGCCAACGTGGAAGAGCGAAAGGCTTATACTACTATGCACTCTGGTAATGGATGTGAGGACAGGAAAGCCAAATCTCAGTGCTGGTCTGTAGCGCCTTGCTATCGAACTGTGAACTGCAGTGGGCATTGGCCGCTTCTCCCATACTGCAACTATAAGCTCTGTCAAAGTGCCAGTGTAGGGTAGCCAGGGTTACGTAGAACGGGTCGCTTTATGGAGGACCTTGGTGAGGATATTGGCTTTTGTCTCAGTAGAGGGCAACTGGAGGTCCAATATCCCAGCTGACTTTGTGATCACAGAGTGGCAGGATGTAACCACCAGAGGAGGAAGTCCAGCCATAGAATGTAGCTTTTATTTACGGAAGGTAACAAGATCACTGTCATCTTTCAGGCTTTCAAATTCTAGTTCCAAGGTAGAATAGCCATTCCTCATCATCATCTGGAATAGGGTCTTCCTGAGGATCAAAGGTACCAAAGAAAAACCTGCCTTGCTTGACGGTAACATAGAAGATTCATCGGAGGGAGTGACTCTGGGCAAGCAGGGTATGATGCCACTGGAGTTGGTTCAGCAGTGTGAAAGAAGGGATGTGTCGGCAGCTGCGAAGGAGGCCAAGGTCGATCTCACTGTGGTGCTGGGGCCTGGCACCTAAAGTGAAGACGATAGGATGATTAATGGAAGTGGCAACGGTAGTTGTGCTGATCCTGACAGTTGGAGTGGCATGAATGTTAGAGTCGCAGCTTACGTAAATGGTGAAAAGGGAAGGAATTGTGTAAAGGGCACCAAATGGTATAGCGTGGGCAAGCCAACAAAATTAAAAGCCATTGGACTCATAGGGCAAGAGGGCGCTCCAGATAGAACCATGGATCAGTGGAAAACGTCATACATGGCATTTAGGAAAATCATTGGATCCATCTCAGGTGTGGGGAACTTGGGGTAAAGGCTGACCGGGCTGGTTCCTTGGAGTCAACACCACAGGCGGGAGCATCACTGGGAATTACATATAGAGCCACAGGATATGGATCCTCTATGGCTTCTTCCATTGGTTCCTTGATTGACAACAATGGTTGTGGTGAGGAGGAGGACCTTAGCAACTTACTTTTCAAACAGATGGTATCCAGATTCATGCCACTTCATTATCTAATGCTTCTTTTCAGATAACACTGACTGCTTCCAACTGGATCTTTAGTGCACTTGACGTTTGTCCTGTGCCCTGGCCTTGAACATCTTGGCCTTCCTTTCTTTATGGCCTTTGGATGCCTCCTCTGATACGACCTGTAGGCCTTCAGGTTATGATTGGTACCCACACACCAAAGGCAGACCTTATGAGGGTCTATAACAGACATCTACCCATCAAAGTCATGCTTTGGCTTGAAACCTGACAATACCATTTGGGCGAAGGCATTTCACTGCACCTGAAGAAACTGTTATAATCATCAACAACATCAACAGCTAAGGAAATAGAGAGCTCAGGGCCACATTAATGGCATGGATAACAGGGAGCGGACATCAGCATGCTGACTTGGGTGGGGGGGTTATGGCCCCAGTGACGTCACTGGGATGCTGCATTCGGTGTTGAAGTGGGACCAGTACCCCCTATCAGCGAGGAAGAGCTATTGAAGAGTTTTGGAATTCAGACTGGTGCCCGGGATATTCAGAAGGCAATTAATCTACAGGTAGAACTCCATAAGAAAGGTCAAGTTCAGTGCCCTAAGGTCCTTCACCAGGAGAAGGAAAATAGAACTAGAGTAACTGCCATTGAGAGGGCATGGTGGGTTTGCCCTCCTTACATGGCTGCAGCCTCTATGGCTACACTGTCCTAACATTTCCTTCACTCCCTTTAAAAAAGAAATATGCCATTGGCTGCTTTCTTATCACAGAGTTTGTTTGGTGGCGTAAATATTTTATTCTGGTTTTTCATTTTAAAGACTAATGGAATTGGTCAATACAGCCATTTAAAAGCCTGCTAAATTATTTTAAAAGCGTTTCTAGAAAAAAGCAAAAACAAATTCTACTTACTTTGAAAAGAGCTAAGAGATCCTTCGCGTGTGAAGGACAATAAAGTGTTTGTGATTAAGTGGAGATCCACAGAATCACTCTAGATTCTGTCTCAGGACCAGAGGCAGAGGATTATGCTATCCTCTGTCCACTTTCTTGAACAGCTTCCTTAATAACTGAGAAAAACATCCTTTCCCATAAATCCCGGGGAAGATATAACCAGTGAAGTGTCAGTGTCCATAATAGAGTCCATCTTTAGTGTTTAGGCCCCTCATTCTTTGCTGCTCAGCAGTCATGCAGTTAGTTGTTCCCTTAGCTCTGTGGTTTTAGAGTGACATTGGGACTGTTTCTCTGTATCATCCACATATTTGGGTGTGCACTGTTCTTCAAGGCTTTAATCCTTCTGCAGTGTTTTAAGGGTTCTAACCTCCCTTTTTCTCCCTCACAGGCCCACAGGATCACGCTTTAATGATTGAGACTGGGGTATTGGTTGGTGAGACTGGAGTTCAAGGACGGATACCCGACGATCCCAGTTTCCCCCCCACATTGCAGACACCTGCAGTTCATGTGGCAACACCAAGCATTCAAGTTCATGACCCTTCCATTCAGCCTGTCCTTGGTACCATGGTGCTTTACCAAGGTACTCATGCCAGTGGTGGAACTTTTTCAGTTAGGGCATGCGTCGGATTATCTATTTAGACGATTTAATCTTGATGAACTAGTGCCCACGGGCAATAACGCACCAGCTTCAGACGGCGGTGGATCTGTTGGAACTGCAGGGCTTTGTGATCAAGTGACTTGTTAGCATTGTCTATTCAGGCAGTTTTCCTGGGTCCCCTCCTTTACAGGGCACTTCAATGGCTGGAAGTGTTCCATCTGCGCAGAGGCCTCATGCACTGGGAGACTGTGCCGCTATTGGAGATGCACAAGAGGAATTGAGGTGCTGGCTTTCCTACATGGAGGCCTGGAATGGGAAAGCAATCTTCGGTTCCAGACAGACATTGTAATATAGAGTCCAATGCCAACAGAACAATCTAGGGGACCAGATGTGGATGCGGAAAGTGGTCTCCCAATGAACAGAGCATGCACTAAACTGCCTGGGGTTGCTGGCAGGGTCGTTCGCAGAGTATTTATGGACAAAAGACAAGGCAAGTTGTAATGTGGTGCTGAAGATGGACAATGTCTCAGCGGTCTGTTACATCAACCATCTGGGAAGGCACCCTTCCAAAGTTGCTAGCAGAGGTGCCGAAGGAATTCTGGCAGTACTGTCTGGACTATCACATATCAGTGACAGTGGAATACCTCCCAGGGAAATCCAACGAAGTGGGCGATTGGCATGCCAGACACCTGAGAGATCTCAGCGCATGGAAATTGCATCCGGAAGTCTTTTGAGCAGTAGCAGGTCTTTGGGGACCATTCTCGGATAACCTGTTTGCCTCCCACCTGAACCATCAAGTGAACAAACTCTTCAGTTGGTTGCCAGACCCGCAGACGGCAATGGATGCCTTTCTTCAGGCTAGAGTCTGGAGAAGGGGTACCCCTGTCCCTCCGTTCATCATGCGCATGAGAGTTTCAGCACTGGTCAGGAGGCAGACGGTGGATCTGGTGGTAGTCTCACCCTAATGGAGGTCTGAAGTCTGGTTTCTGGTGATGATGGAACTTTCTTGGGATTTTCCAATCCCTCTAACCCACAGGCGGGATCTTCTTCAGGACGATCCAGGAAATCCACACCACATGATTCTGGAAGGGTCGCTTCGTCTTATGGCATGGAGGATTACAGAACTCGATCGGCAGTCCTAGGACTTTCAGAAAAAGCTGAACATCTCCTGTCCAGAGCGTGGGCGGATGGAACAACTAAAAGCTACCGTTCCGCTTCGGCAAGATGGCTAGGCTAGTGTGTACAACAGGAAGAGGATCCCTTGGAAGGCGATGTTGTCCTCATAGTGAACTTCTTGTCGGCATTAGTCAGAAGGGTTAGCCTACTGGTCAGTGAATACCTTTCAATCCACCATTTTGGCATGACATTTCCCTGTTGATGGTTCCCCTGCACGGGAGCACCCTCTAGTCAGGAAACTGATGAGGGGCATCAGGCTGTCGGATCCACTGGAACTTTTTTTCTCATGGCGACGGAATAAACATCTTTTTAGAAAACCATGCTGTTATGCCTGATCCCCTGTAAACTGGTATTGGATGTGAGAGCAATGGATGTTACAGGTGGGGTAAATAACATTTTCCAGTTTTAGCAATGGCAAGTTTCAATGTTATTAAGGACACAGAGGGGAGGATTATCCCCACATGAATAAGTAACTTCTGCCCCCTCCCTTAAGCTGATGTGATGGATGATTTGATCTGGATATTCATATGGAATAAGTTTTCCCCCTTTCAGGTAAGGGGCAGTTTGCACTTGTCACGTATTGCGATGTTGATATACGGTTGTAAATTTATTGCTTTGAGGTTTGTTGGTTTTGGGTGGAGAAGTTACAAGAATGTACTTGTCTTACAGGGACTGACTGATCCAAGCAAGAATGAACACAACGGAACTGGAGGCTTCAGTTGCATGAAGAAAGAGGGGGCGTCACCATTAAAGGTGGACTATATGATGAACTCTGACACTTGATTGGTTATGCCTGGTTATTCATTTTCTGGGAAAGGTCGTTTATTCTCTGTTAAGGCTCCTGTTCAATAAAGTGGAAAAAGGATAGCACAATCCTTGCCTCTGTGTCAACAGAATTAAAACGTTCCATTAGTAAAGTTAGGAATTTTTATATTTCCTACTCTTTCTCTCTTGAGGAAACATGGAATGCATTTGGCATTTCTAACAAACATTTCTCAGTGTATTAATGATCTCATATCCATTTCCTTAAGTCAAATCTCGGAGCAGTCCACCTTTTTCCCGCATTCCAATTCTTAAGAGAACCTAATAGGGACGGACAGTATGTAACCTGAACTTTACTGTATTATATACCTGTGATTTGTCTATTTGGATGTGTCTATTGTAAATGATGTTTTATCTCTGCTTGCAAAAATGACTGCTCCTCTCCGATACACAATACAATGATTTTTTGAATTAAGTCCTGTCTTGACATCCTAGAAACAGTAGTGTAACCAAGTGTCATTGGCCATATTGCGAGGAAGGAAATGGGTCCTCTGGCTGATGTTTGAAATATAAAAAAGAGCAATAATCAAGGTTCAGTGGGCCACTCAGGCATCTGAGACATGGAGGCTCTGCATCTATGGAAGCTGCGCCACTGCCTAGAAATGTGGGTGGTATTTTAATAGCTGACGTGGTCAAGATCAAGTTGAATCCAATGAAGAATCTCCTTGCTTACACAAACACCTCCAGCGTCCTGAGGCGGAAGCAAGAATCCATCTGGTTATTGCTGATCTGTTACAACCCAAGGTTTTTGTACTCACTGTAAGCATCTGCAACACACTAAGTCAACCTACCAAATAGCCTAGTAAGGACACCTATAAATTTGTACAAGACCTAAATTATATTAATGCGTTTGTATTATTCAGGCTCCGGTTGTGGCCAGCTCAGCTTATATTTTGTCACATATTCCATCAAAAGCCTCATGGTTCGCTGTTGATTTATGCTCTGCTTTCTTCCCCATTCCTATACATACTGATAGACACTTCCGTTTTTTTGGCCTTCTGTTTCTCTAGGTCCCAACTAACTTGGACTAGGCCCCACGGGCATACATAGTCATATGCCACCTTTCTCCAAGCACTTAAGAAAGATTTGGATACGTTTGTCTTTCCAGGAAGGCCTATACTAGTTCAATACATGGACGGTTTTTATCTCCCTGTGACTCCTTGAACTAGTGGATTCACTTTGCCTGCTCACTAATTTAAAGAGGTTAAAGCTTCTAAGGAGCCACTGCAATTGTTAACCACTTGCTCAAGATTTAGGTCATGGCATCTTTGCTACAGAGAAACAGCTGTCAGCCAATGGCATCAAAGTTATCTCTTCCCCAACCTCACTTGTCTCTCAGCCACGCATTCTTTTGAGGGTGGCTTGCTACTGAAGGTAGATGATTTTAGGATTTGCTGGCATTGGTAAACCTCTGCAACATTTCATTGAAAGATGCTCAGAACTGACGCCCTGGTCCAAGAAGGCAGGACAAGCTATTGTGTCTTTAAAACATGGTTTTTCTTCTATAAATGCATTGGGTTTTCCATGATTAAGTTAACACTTTATACTGTACTCTCATAAGAAGACTTGGCCCTAGGGGTGTTGGCGCAAGATCGTTGTGGTACAAAAAAGGAAAAAAAAAGCTTACTCCCCATCTTCCCTGATGCCGGTGCAGCAAGGGGCCTTCATGTTCGTGAGCTTTTGTAGAAGCAGCACCTCCTGTGGAAGTGTCTAAAAATATTGTGCTTGGGTCACCCCTCATGCTCTGGTGGGAAGTTTGCTAAGCAAAACACTAAAGTATTATTGCTCTCTGTTTTCCATTTCACTTTAGCATGTGTACAGTGCAAAACCCTACATCACCCTTCCCCTACTTCCATCAAAGGATGGCAAACCACATGACTACATTCTACCCACTACTCATAACCAAGCCCTGTGTTGATCTTGCCTCATAAATAGGGCAGCTCTAGTAGATGCTTATACTGTTTGACCTATTCGTGAAGTTTTTGAGAGCGGTTTACCCCAGGGGCACTCTGTTTTAGGCAGCTGAACCGAGTTCTCATATATGCACATGGATTCTAGCACCTCAGAAAGCTTTTTACTGCTGAAAATGCACATTAGGTGTAGCCTTTGATTTTTGACTCCTCTACATGCAGCAAGGTTCCTTAAGTTAGCAAGGACTACAATAAAAAATGGGACCTGTGTCAGGGATGTGCTTGATGACCTCCACTTGCTCATGCGGGGGTGCGCAACTCTTGAGCTTTCCAAAGGTAACACAGTTGCTGACCATGCTTCTAAACATTATGCTTCGTCTCCGGACTCTCAGATATCTTTGGACATATCAGACTGTTGAGCCCCTTATGCCCAAACTACAGGGTTCAAGCTCAGAAATTGGAAATAATGCATGAGCTAGATAGAAGTGCCATCTTGATGGATTGTGGTGAGACAAACATGGTAGTGGGTTTGCCCAAGGGGCATTAGTTCTGAATCTTGTTCGCTTGTATCACTGTATTCCACATTAGTCAGCATGGTATGTGCCTTGCCACTGGTATCCATTGATTTGCAACGTATTTTCTTCACGTTGCTAAACAATATTTTTTTAACTTATGCCATGTGTCAAACCTACCATGTTGGTAAAGGTATCAAGAGCACCCCAGCTGCGGATTCGGCCCAAGGGGTCAAATTATCCAGGTACAGGTTGATTTCATCCAGTGCATCGGTGTTGTTCTTTTGTTTATGTATTGGCATTAGTGTATGCTTTCATGTGGGATTGAGGCTTACCAAGTGCTCGACCAACGCAATTATTGTAGCCATGAAACAGTATTGAGGATTAAGGGCCAGATGTAGGTAGAAAACATTTTGCGAGGTGCAAATTGCGAGTCCCAGCGACTCGCAATTTGCACCTTGCAAACTGTTATGCAGAAAGGTGTCTCAGACACCTTCTGCGACACGCTATGGGGTCGCAAAGACCCACCTCATAAATATTTATGAGGTGGGTCGCAGTTTGCGACCCCATAGCGAGTCTAGTCACTCACGGGGATGGTGGCCTGCTGGAGACATCAGACCACCATGTCCGTGACTGCTTTTAAATAAAGCAGTTTTTTTTTTTCTCTTTGCAGCCCGTTTTCCTTAAAGGAAAACGAGCTGCAAATGGAAAAAATACCGAAACCTTTTAGTTTCGTTTTTTTTTTTCAGAGTAGGCAGTGGTCCCATGGGACCACTGCCTGCTCTGAAAAAATATTATTGTGAGCATTCACAAAGGGGAAGGGGTCCCATAGGGACCCCTTCCCATTTGCGAATGAGTTACCATCCACTTCAAGTGGATGGTAACTGCCAGTTGATTTGCGACCGCTTTCGCGGTCACAAATCAACTCTACATTGCGTTGCGACTCGCAAATAGGAAGGGAACACCCCTTCCTATTTGCGAGTCTGAAACACATTTTGCGAGTCGGTACCGACTCGCAATATGTGTTTCTGCATAGCGTGAGGGCATTTGCGCCTCGCAAATGGCGTTTTTCGCCGTTTGCGAGGCGCTAATGCCTTCCTACATCTGGCCCTTAGTCCCAGGTTCAAATCGGACATTTCAACTTAGGAAGCGTGTCTTGTGTTTGTTCCTATCACCAGCCCTACTGTCAAGAGTTGCTGACTGCCTGCCTACATTCCCACATTACAGTACAAGTGCTACCAAAAAATAAATGTTGGTTCTGCTGACTGAAGCGCTCGTACTCCAGCAGGTCCACTGTGAGAACGTCATCAGAATACAGTCCATTTTCCTGCCCACAGCTACGTCTTGTGGCCCATTTACTGTGAAACTCTCAACTACATCATTCATTAATGGTTCTAGCTGGCCATCTTTGTTCAACGCTTGTTTGTTTGGATCGAGGGAGGTAGGTCAACAGCACGGTGCACCCCTGCCCAATTGAGGAACACTCAATTTACAAAGGCAATTTTCTCCAGGTATTAAACCAGTACAAGCAGGATCTGAACTTTTCTTACTTGTTTCTTGTTGTGCTCCCATGTGACCACTCACTCTAATGGCAGAGTGCCAATGATCACAGTTCCTTTCGACTGGAAGGCACAATGCAATGACTTACGCCTGCAAAGACACATTATTCCTGAAAACAAAAGTTACACCTGTGTTACGCTTGCCAACCTGACAGTGCCCTTTCCCGATCAACAAATTTTGCCCCCACTGTACATGTTTCAACTGGGAATGGTTTGTGAGGTCAGAAACTGCAGTATCGTCATTGATCTTGGAGATTGAAATGCGCACATTCTGAAACGTACATCCCCAATGCCTTTTCCAGTGTTCACCCACTGGTATATTATTCATCCACAGCGGCCCAGCTCAACATACTGGAACTTAATACATGAGTGACAACATAGCATGTGGGGTCAACCAAGAACTGGTCTGGATCATGTTATGTTTATGCTGCGTCTGACAGACATTTCTCCTGTCCTGTATAGGAGCAGACATTTCAGAAACTGCAAAATTCTTTGTCATATTAATCTCAAGCTATGGAGTGAATCTCTCCATCGTTGAGGGACTCAGAGTTGCCAAAGGGTAGGAGAAAGAATTAAATTCAACTTCAAATAGTCTAGTGTTAATTGTCACCCAATTAGTAGCTCAGTGCACAGTGATTTTACAAAAATTTAATCACTCTAGATTTTGTCCGTGATAACGAAGGCAGATGTGCCTTAACGGAATGAAAAGTTGCACCACTATTTCAAACTTTTCAGTGAGTATCCATGATAAGATTGATAAGACATGCAAACTTGTTGTTTACTTGCATACTGTTGACAATGCAATGTGCTTTTAATGGTGGAATAGTTGATCATGGTAGAAAATAATTTTTGGAGGATGGTATTGTTTCTGATTTCGTGGCACTTTTACTGCTTTATGAGTATGGAATGACTCGATCTCAATATTACCAAAGGCAAGACCCCTTACACATTGAATTCAGAATAATGAAGATTAATCTGATTAATGGGAAATTGATCACAGTACTTTGGAACATCGTGAAAAATGATGTGGATCAAGATATATTCTGATTAATGAGCATCAAAGTTTCCTGACTTGCACAAAAAATAAATAGCATAATAAGGAAGAATTGTGAAAAACCTTAAATGCACTTCGCTGTATTTGTGTAACTGTAACCAGCTTTATTCATATTTTCTTGCTCAGACTAACATTGCCCACAGGAAGTGCACATCTCTTTTGCATTTTAGGGCTTGGGGAGTGAAAACAATGAAGTTGCTTGCTCAGATACTAAATAATTTACATTTTTGTTGCTGGTGAAGGTCGTTCTTCCGAATTCAGCTTAGCGCTCAAATCTTTCCATGTGATCAAAACTGAACACTCATGTACAGTAGAGCAGTGTTTTCCAACCTGTGGTCTGGAGACCCCTGGGGGTCCGTGAAACCTCCACAGGGGGTCCACGACTGCTTAGAAAATGAGATATTCTGTATACTAGTGCAGTGGTAACAGCCTTAACTCTGGTAAAATGAGCTAGCTAGCACCAAACTGATATTGTGCCTACTAAATTCATTTGGAAGGCAGTTATCTTTGCACTTTTTAAATCCAGAGAAAAAGATGAAAATGTGGTTATCCAATTGGTAATCTCAGGTCTGGTCAATATAGACACATAAGGCCGTTTGAGGTTCCAGAAGGTGGAGTCATGCTTCCTTTTTGGAGGGCTGGGGCAGTGCATGGAATGCCAGTAAGGTGATCTATTACTCTATGTGGAAGGGTGTTGCTACCTTTGGCAGGAATGCAGCTTTTGTGCAGAGGACCAGTTTATCTAGAAAAAAGGAGGAATATTATGTACCACAACATTTGCAGACTCACCTCACAGTTGTTTGGGCGATGTGAATTACCATCTTGATTGTGCGCTTTGACTGCTGCCACAGCCAGGACTTACCTGCCTAAAGAAAGATAGAACACGAGACAACTTGGCATTTAAGGGAACAAACTTCACCCAGCGTCCAGCGTATACAATCTTGGTGGATGAATGCCTGGCTACAAAGATAACACCAACCACTTTGGAAAGCAGGTCAAAAGACATCAATTTTCACCACTCAATCTCCACAGATGGAGGTAGATATTGCACAGGCTCGGGTGCAGGACCCGGACTTGCTGCTGTGACAGGAAATCCTCCTGAAGCAGTATCCAGATCCGAAGACATGCTCATGCCTAGAAGCTCCAGGCACCTCACTCTTCTCGCCATGTCTGGAGCCACTAGGATGACTTGGGCCAGGTTTTGATCTTTTTTCAGCATTCTGGGCAAGAGAGGGAGGGACAGAAAGGCAAACAAGAGTCACAATTCCCAATGCAGGTGGAAGGAATCTCCAAAGAAGAAATGCCGTGGGAGCTCCAACATGCAAACGTTTTGACATTGTGTGTTCTCAGTGGTGGCCAGTTCTAGTAGATGCACTGTGCCACCTCCAAGCATAACTGCCATTCAGTGGAGTTCGCCCACCCTAGCTTCCAGAGATGCAGAGCATCCTGGTACAGGACTCATGACCCCATGAAGCCCTCTTAATTGCAATACCACATGGCAGTCATGTTGACCACGAGAATTTGTATCCATTCCCCCTTGATGTGGTTAGGAGAAATGCCTTCTATGTCAAATGAATCACTCGCAACTCTAACAAGCTAGTGTGGAGACAAGGCTCAGCTGAAGACCAGAGGCCTCTGATCTCCACCCCTCACACGTGGCCTCCCCAACCCAGAAACAATACAGCTGTTGTGACCATTAAATCTGGGAGGGGCAGGGAGAAGGCTCTGCTGCTGGCCCATTTGTGGTCAAACAGCTACCACTGCTGCTACTTTGCAGTCTCCTTGGACACCTAGATGGACTCTGATAGGTCCCCCTGGTTCTGAGCACACTGAGATTTCAGATCTCAATGCAGAGCCCGCAGGGGCCACTTGATAGTCTGAAAGCAGGATGAAGGAGACTAAAAAGCCCAGAAGCCACAGAGCCGCTGTGAGTGGCACCCAGGTCAAGAGCTGAAACATCTGGATCATAGACTGAATGTCCTGGACTTGCTGAGGTGAAGAGAAGACTCTAATAAAGGGGAGCCATTGCGAAGGAGTAAGATGTGACTTCGACAGATTGATAGACAAACCCTACTTGTCAACAAGTCGGCCCATATGTGGAGGTGACATATGACTGACTGAGGCAAGTCCGTCTTCAGTAGCCAGTCACTGTAGTACAGGAAGACTGGTATCCCCAACCTCTGTAGATGGGCTGCAACCACCATCATTAACACTCAAACTGCACCAGTAATTGCAAAGGGGAGCACAGTAAACAGAAAATACCTGTGGCCCACCTGAAACTGCCTGTAGCATTTGTGGGACTGCAGCACAGGGGGACAGCAGCACAGGGATATGGAAATAGGCATCCTGCAAATTCAATGCCACCATCCAGCCGGCTGGATCCAAGGCAGACAGCACCTGGGCTAAACTGAAAATTTTGAACTTGTCCTTCCGGAGGAAAAAGTTCAGACGACATAGATCGAGGATGGGGCAAAGGCTTCCATCCTTTTTCCGCACCAGGAAATATCAAGAATAACAGCCAGCCCAATCTCTGATGCTGGTGCCCTCTCTATTGCTCCCCTGTGCAAGAGAGCTTGAACCTATTCACAGAGTATGTTCAAGTGGTCCTCTTCAAAGTGAGTAGTATGGGAAACATATCCAGTATGTTGGACTGGAATGGTAGGGCATAACCATGTTCTAGGATCTGGAGCTCCCAATGGTTTGATGTGATGCTCCTTTGCCCGAGTAGTGAAAGCTGACAGCTTATTCCACCGGGCAATAGTCAGCTGCCAAGGTCAGTCTCAAGCGATTTTGGGGCTAGCGGAAGGGGGCTGAAGAGTAGGTTGGACATTGCCACTGAGGGCACGAACGCTGCCATCTGGATCCCAGGCCTCTACCCTGAAAGGAGTGAAAGGCCTGTTGCTGTTGAGGCACGTACTGCACTACCTCTGCTGATATCCCCTGCCAAAGCCTCAAAAAAGGGCTTGGTTGCACTGAGGTTTGCTGACAAAGCGAAGCTATGCTCCAAGAACGAACAGTGGCTAGGTTCTCTCAAAATCTTTCCAGGACTTAGTCCGTATATGCTCCAAAGAGCCTATAACTGTTGAAGGGTTGGTGTCTAAAGAACTAATGAAAAGCCTGTGGAGTGAATCCAGGTTAAGAACTACAGCACTCCGCTGATCCAGACTGCCATACTCAGTCAGTCATGTTCAAGCCTGAAAGGATGGAGTATTTCACAGCAGCCCAACGATCTCTGATCAGTCATTGCAGGGTTGGCTGGAAGTCATCCATGAAAGCTGGCAAAATGTCTTTCACATAACATGTACAAATACCTCCCCATGAGAGATAAGTGTTCACAGACCTGGAGGCAAGGTTGATGGAGGTGCCTCTGCATTTAGATCCCCTGTCAGGTGGAGTGGTGAGAAAATCATTAGGGTCCAGATGACTGGTAGATGCTTGAACCACTAGGCTCTCCGCGGTGGGGTGCTGAAGTAGGTACCCAGGCTCTGATACCAGGTCTATGCCACCTTGTTACCTGGCTGTTTACTAGGGGCAAGAGCCTGGTGCCTCATTGAAGGGCAACAAAGGTTCTTGATTGGTATGCCCAGAGTTAAGGACCCTCGGTGATGATATGTTGTGTGGAGAGTGAGGCCTAAACTTCCGCTGCCCTCCTAAACACAAAGGAGGCAAACTCCTCAGTTGCCATGACTAGATGTGGGAAGGTGAGACAAATGTCTGAAAAGGTGTCTACACCAATGGCATCTGAATGCCATCAAAAAGATTGGCATATCAATAGGGTCCTCATATGTGCTGTCATCTGCATCCTCCTCATCATGGTGAGGAGTGTACACCTCTGGGTTTGAATGGGCATATTATTGTTTTTTTCGTAGGTGGGAAATGGGTTTGAGCCCGATAAGACTATTGACTCATCAGTGCTGGCTGTGAAGTTTGGATTGACCACATCTGTTACAGTGACAGGGTATGGGGGTGTTGGATGTTGCATCAGAGGCACTGCACTAAGGAAAGGGGTGGCTTGAATTGAGACCAAGTGGCATAGTAGCTATCGGGGGCACATCTGCTGATGGTAACCCAACTGGAAGCCAATCCTGGAACCTTAGGGCCCAAAGGAACACCAGAGAAATCCGATGGGGCTCCAGAAATTGTGTACAAGGCCTGTTTCAGCTCTTGAAGTTGTTCTGGCTTCGCAAGTGGGCCAGGAAGGTCGGGCAGCACCAGGATAAACATCCCAATTGGTTCTAAAGAGGAAGAGCAACACCATGGCCTAGAAGTGACTAGGGCGTTGTGCAACTCCAAACAGTGGTGATGGCAAGATGATGGAGACCACTGCTTGGACCTCTTGCATTTGTTTTTGGCAACTTTGTTAACATACCTGAACTCAATGACTTTGATGCTGACTTGTTATAGCAGCCTCTGGAGGGCATCCATACTCTTGACTTCGTCCAGGACTGCTTTTTCAACTTCTTTCAGAGTTTGGCTGCAGCAAGTTTTGTTTGTGATCTCCGATGGCCCTGTAGTTTTAAGGGAGAGGTCTTCAATCTGTGTGGTGCGACCCCCAGTTGGGCATTGAGTCATGTGAAGGGAGTCGCACATTCCCCAGCCACACGTTCAGCACAAAAAGGATTTATGTAAAACTGTTCTCCTACTTTTTGTAAAACAAGTGATGGGATGGTTAATTCAGATAATGTAAATGCTGCAGCTGAATTGTCATTCACGGAGTGTCCTGCGCTGTAAAACCAAAGCCAGGCAGACAGATAAAGCACTTCCTGCCAGGGCCCCTGCTGCCTGAAAGAAATGCAAATGTGCACTACCAGTTAATCTGCAAATGTAAAAGACGCTTGGGAGCCGGTACTGGCTTTAATTGATGAATCTTTGTGATAGCAAAGATTTATTTTTAAGTGGTAGTGCAGTTAACAACTGAGCTGTGATGTGAGTGCCTTTAATTGTAATTGTATTACATAGAGCTTTCTACCACAAGGAGGTGCTGAAGGGTCAGTTATGTAAAAAAAATAGCATTACACAGACTGGGTATTGCTAAAATCTATATTTTGGAAGACCCATTTTATCATAAAGCTTTTAATGAGTTTGTATACTGTGTGTAATGCAAGTTTAAAATAATGACTTGCATATTCACAGTGCTTTCTGTTACAGGTTGTGACCTCATAGCACTAAAAATACACAAGTCACTATTTTCCACTGCACCACCCAAGATTTGTTTTTGATAAACATTTTTATTGAGTTTATATATAGCAACAACATAAAGCCCCAGCAGGTCACGGAGGGGTCTCATAAAACAGGCATTGTGTCAGACAATTGCACATAACATAACGAAGTCTCTTGGTCGGAACGCACATATAAGGAACCAAGACAGCGCATTTGGCAAGTGTACATTACCTCATATCGGTATTGTCTCCTCCCCAGGACCCCATCCATTTCCCCCACACCTTATCATGTTTATGGGGACAGCCCCTTGCTTAAAACACAAGCTTTTCTTTTTGAGTGCACCAGTCCACTCCCCTGCGCCACTTTCCCACAGCTGGGGCCGTCTCTGATTTCCAGCCTGCAGCAATGTCCCTCTTAGCCACTAAGCAGGCCGTTCCGATGAATGTCCGGTCTGCTCTGTTTGAACCCACCCTGTCAAGGACCCCCAAAAGGACGTGTATTGGGGCAACATCTAGCTCCTCGTGCAAAAGCCCAGCAATCTCAGCCACCACTGCTTGCCAGTAGGATACAACGTGTGGACAAGTCCACACCATATGAAAGAAGTCTGCGTCCGGGGTTGCGCAGCGCAGACAGTCAGCCTGAGTCCGGAGGCCCATTCTATGGAGTCTCGCAGGGGAGAGATATGCCGCGTGGAGATAGTAAGTTTGTACGACCGAAGTCGGGAGGTCATGGTCCATGTCCGGAGGGCCATCAGAGCGTCTCTCCAGTCGTCATCATCCTCCGGATCCACCCAGCGCTCCCATTGCTCACGGAGTTCTTCTAAGGGTTTTGATGTGTGGGTTGTCAATGTACGGTATATGCATGCCACTCCTCCTTTGCCCAAGTGACCCATCAGCGTCTTGGCCTCCACAGGGCTAAACTCAGGAAGGACCATCCCGGCCTGAACATGTACGTGTAGTGCATGGCGAAGTTGCAAATATTTATGGAATTGGGAGGGGGCCAGAGAGAACTGCTGCTGAAGCTCCTGGAATGATGGCATATGAGTACCAGCCCAGACATCCCCAAGCAGTGATATGCCAATAAGGTCCTATTGATGGAACCCCTATAGTGTTGAGACATCTTTGAGCCACTTTCCCTGCCACAGCGGGGTCTGCTGCGTGAGACGCCGCTTTCACCCCGTCGCCGTCTGCGCCGCCCTCCACCCCATCAGCACCACCCTCGTCACCTCTGGGAGTGTGCGTGGCAATGGGTCACCATATAGCAGCCCCATCAAACCTGGAAAGCCGAGTGTCACCAGTTCCCGCCTATAGGCCGGATCTGACCAGCCACCTCCCAGCCAGTCATTGATCACCAATACCTGCATCGCAAGGTAATAATGATAGAGATCGGACATCCCCAGTCCACCCTCATATACATCCCCCTGGCAAAAGCAAAATGTCACGCGGGGGCGGGAGTTGCACCATAGGAACTGTTGTGCTACAGTCTCCGCTTCTTTGAACCATTTCCTGGGGATAGGGTAAGGGTAGTTCTGGAGCAGGTAGAGGTATCGGGGGAGCACCATCATTTTGTAAAGCGCTATCCGGCCCAAGACATTGAGAGGCAGGGGCCGCCATCTATGGAGGTCCTCTTTAGCCCTCCGTGTCAGGGGTTCAACATTGAGGGACCAGGCCAGTTCAGGTAACACTGCAATCTGTACGCCCAGGTATCGGAAGCTATTATGACGAATTGGAATTGTACTTTGCCAATCATAGCAGTCCCTGGCTGGGTGGAGTGGGATCAGGAGCGATTTACTGGTGTTCAGCACCAGGCCGGAAGCCTCTGCGAACAGCTCGAGCAGGCGCATCACTCTAGGACCGCAACGAGCTGGACTAGCTAAGAACAAAAGCACGTTGCCCGCATACAGAGCGATACGGTCCTCTTCCCCGGTAGGCCATGACCAGCCCCCAACCAGGGGATCTTCCCTGATGAGCTTCGCCAGCAGCTCCATCGCCAAGGCGGACAGGAGCGGGGATAGGGGACAGCCCTGGCGTGTGCCGCGACGAATAGGGAACCGGTCAGACATCACCCCGTTCACTTGCACCCGGCCATTGGATTGGAGTATAGGAGTCATACTAGCACTCAAAATCGTGACCCGAGGCCAACTTTTAACAGCATTTGCTGAAGGTAGGTCCAGTCCACTGTATCGAAGGCCTTCTCGAAGTCTAGGAGGAGGAGCACCAGCTGAGGGGTCAGCAGGTTCCGGTGGGCCAGGGCCACATGTAACTGCCTGATACAGTGTCTGGTATTCCTGGTCGGCATGAAGCCGCATTGATCCGGATTAATTAATGAGGGTAACACCTTTTTCAGCCTAGTAGCGAGGATGATAGATAGTATTTTCAGTTCGGTATTAAGCAGCGAGATAGGGCGATAGGCCGCACAGCACTGCGAGGGGGGCTGGTCTTCGGGATCACCACTATAGTAGCCAGATCTAGATCAGGGGGGAGACACCCCTTTCTTTCGGCCTCTTCGAACATGGTAGGCAGGTGGTGGGTAAGGATATCACAAAACTTTTGGTAGAGCTCCACTGGGAAGCCGTCGGGGCCCAGTGTCTTCCCGGCAGCCAGCCCCGAAATGGCCTCTGCGACCTCCTGCAGGTCCAGCGGCTCGTCAAGGTCTTGCCTTTCCTTTGCCGAAATCGCCAGAAAGGACACTTCTTGCAGCAAGGGGGCCTCTCTCTCAACCCGGGGCCTGGGCTGCTCCTCAAAGTTTCCTGTAGTAAGTGGCAAAGCACTGTGCTATCTCATATGGGGTCCTGGAGATGGCACCGGAGTTGTCAACAATCTCCGGCACAATTCTGTTCGCCATTGGTCGAGTGGCGAGCCAGTGGAGGAGCTTGCCGTTTTTATCCCCCACATCAGTATACACGGGCTACTGACGCACGCCACATGTGTTTAGCTGCTTCCATGGTGGTGTGGCGTATCTCTTCCCTCACTAGGGTTAATTGCCGCGTCGCCGATGGAGATTTGGTGTCGTTTAGATGGCCCTCCAGACGGACTGCTCTGGCCTCCAGGGACAACACTTTCTGAAGGCAAGCACGTTCCCGCACTCGGAGGAGGTGTTTAGCGTGTCCCCCGAGGGTGGCCTTGCAGGCCGTCCAGATCGTACCTGGGGATGATACGGATCCAAGATTAAAGGCAAAGTAGTCTGAAATATGCTCCCGAAGAGCCTGGATGTAGTCCGCGTCCTGCAAGTACCAGGCATTTAGCCGCCACATCATGCGTCTGGCTGTTTCTACATCGTTGAAACGAAGGAGTACTGGCGCGTGATCTGAAATCCCCTGAGGAAGGATCTCTACTCCTGAGACTCGGGGAACATCAAGGGCCGGCAGGAGGAAGAGATCTATTCTGTCATGGGTGTGGTGGGCTGCTGAGGTGTGAGTGTACTGCCGTCGATGGGGGTGCCAAGTCCTCCACGAGTCACAAAGACAAACTGCCAACCCAGTTACGCAGCCCAGTCGCCCCAAAGGCCCAGCCCGAGGATGTGGGTCCAGCAGTGTCTATTTCCGGGTGAAGAACAGAATTAAAGTCTCCCCCTATTATGGTTAGACCCGGGGGGAGTCCGGTCACCACATCTCTAAGCTGAGCGAGGAGCCGCCCCTGCGCATCTGAGGGGGCATAGACACGGAGTATATTGATGGGTTGCCCCCCAAGAAGTCCAGTGGAGGCATTTATGGTTGTCGATGAGGGGTACACCAGGTTCTAGAAATTTTTGTCAGGAGTGAGTCCTTACGACTAAAAAAAGTTTGCCAGGGGGATCTCAGAATCAAAAAGTTTGAAGACCTCTGTTTTAGGGGGGGGAGCCATGTCTGCACACTAGAAATGTGTAGGAGAAAATTCTGTTAAAGCAACAGTATTCAAGAAGCTCTGGGTCAGAAGGCCCAGAAAGAAAGAAGCCGATGTCACTGCGTGTTTTGGTGCGCATATATGGGGGTGCCCCGATGTCACCTCTGGGGCGGGACGGATCTGACATTGAGCCACACAAAGCCACCTGACTTGAGAGAGTATTGCAAGCAAAAAGTTTAGGGATCAAGTCTGATGCCTGAGGAAATTCACAAGGTGAAGAATCTGTGGTTAAAAACTCTCACAGAAGCCCATCTATAGGGTGTGTAGGGGTGGCTAGACCTGAGGCAAGTCTAGCCCCTTTTTCCTCCCTCCCTGGGGTACACAGCCATCCTGCACTCGACCTTTGTCGTGGTCTTCTGGAAAGAGACCCTGCACACCTCCTCCTGCATAGCCAATAATGAGTCAGATAATGTGACTCGCCTGCTCCGCAATGACTGCACTCCCTCCACCCCAATGAGCTGTCACTTCCAGGGATAACAAACCTGTTGGTGTGGCCTGACGCTCTGCCACCCACTCACCTGGTTCTGCTCCACATTCACAAACTGTCCCCAGGTAGATCCTAGTTATCCAGACCTCCCCAAGAACCCCACTAACAGAAGGTAAGCATTTTCTTAAGGCCTTGAGATTCCAGCTTGCTGACAGTCATTGAGACAGTTGGATTAATACCCAGCAACAAAGTCAAAGTGGGAAAAGCCTGTGCCCAACCCTGTCTTATTTTTTTAAACAGAAAAATGAACAGGGTGCACTATCCCCCACATTCGAGGTGCCAATCTCCACTAATGGGGCACAAGCCAGAACACTGACTTTCGAAACATTCTCCTCCATCATCATACAACAGTTCATTCAGGGATCTCTCAAGGTGCTCAAAGCCAAGACTGGCGAGGTAGGGATGGACATCTGACTGCTCTGACAATCTGCGTGACAAAGTAGACAGGGTCTCTGAGATGAAGGGCAGCATCTCCTAATTAGAAGGCATGGTCTCTGAACTCAAAACTGTTGTGTCCCACCTCACCATGTCCTCCAGCACACTGGATGTACAGAGGATAAGGTGAACATTTTTGATAATTAGGTTTTTCTGAGGATGGCAGAGGGGCTGCCCCAGAAATTTTTCTTAAAGCCTAGATTGCCTTGTGGAAGCAGCCTGACAAGCTCCCACCCTGCTTTAACCTGGAGAGAGCCCACAGGGCCGCAACACAAAGGCCTACCCCTGGGTTTCCCCTCACTCCATCATCGCAAGGGTCTGGAACTACAGATGCAACCTTTAATTCAGCTAGAGCCATGGAAAGCTAGTCTTTCTAGTCCTCCCATATTCTAGTTTTCAGACTACACACATGCAAGCCAAAACATAGAAAGTCCTTTGACGACATCCAGCAAAAAGCGTAAGCAATGAATATTGAATATATGCTAATTTCCCCAGCCAGATTGATCCTGCTCTATCTTCTTTGACTCACCAAAGGCTGCTTCAGACTGGTTAGCAGAGAGAAAGAATCTGAAGCAGTGCCTCAGTGGTGTTGTGTGTTTACATTGTTCTTGTTAAGACAGTCTTATTCCAGCTTACAGCACTTAATACTTCAACAGCACTTTACCCAGAGGTTTCATTATGAGGGTCCTTCTTCTACATATCTGGTGAAGCTTTGCCTCGACTTACTCTGCAACCCTGGTGCCCAAGGCCTCCTTTAGAGTGATATAATGGAAATACAGCAGCGTAAATGATAGTATTAAAAGGGGCGTGATAACACCCCAGCAGTGACGTTTCAAGAAACCCGCCTGCACAGATCCTTCCTTCTATCTGTCTCTCATTTAAAGCTCATGCACAGGGACTCTTTGTGATGGTGCTGAGAGGACTAGAGGGGAAACAATATAATTGTATTAGTGATTACATCCCCTCTCAAATTTCCAGCCATGCTCTTAAATTTGAACATTGCTAAGAATGCTGAACTATATAAAGCTTATGAAAGAGCAATAGGCCCCCAGAGAGACACTGCCCTTGCAGGTGGGTTGCCTCCATCAGACTGTGCGAGGTTTGGCAGGTATGGAACCCCCACACAAAAGAAAACTCCCACATCTCAGCCACTCGCAAACCATGTCTATAATTAACTTAATTTTCTACCAGTTGCCAATGTCCAGTGGACAAAAGTTGCACACATCTTTCCCTGCAGAACATGAGATTTCTCACTTTCAGTGATTAAAATCGGGACCCTCTTTGTGGCACCTGAATGCATGGTACTTAGTGGATGCAGTTATCCCAAATGAACATAAGCAACTAAAATCATATTTTGAGTTGAACAATGGTTCAGTGAACTCAGCAGGAATGCTTTGGAGGTGTAGTAAGCCTCCCTTTGTGGCGAAAGCGTTTCTGAGAAGGACAGAAAACAGTGTGTTTCGGAGCTGGAAGCAAGAGTACTTTGCCTAGAATGTGAACACCTGGCCACACGTAGGGATGGACTTCAGCACCAAGTGGACATTAACAAGGCCTTCTTGCTGCAATTTTATCTAGATGAGGCCAGGCTGATCTGGATCGCTTGCTGCAATTTTATCTAGATGAGGCCAGGCTGATCTGGATTGCCTCTAATTGGCGTGTCTTTGAAATGGGAGACAAATATGTTGCTTTACTGGCTGGCCACCATGGACACTGTAGCCAGGGTGATACCACAGAAATAGACTCAGGTCCAAGTGTTGTCATTATTGCTGTGATTCCCTCGTTCTTTGCCTCTTACTATAACACACTATACGTAAAAAGGGTGCTTTCCAACAGCAAGCATTTCACTCCACTCACTGATGATCTTTTCCTCCGGGCTCTGAACAGGTGTGACAGGGAAATGTTGGAACAGCCTATTACAGTGGATGAAATTGAGACAGCTAGTGACAACATGCTCCCAGGCAAAATGCTCCACCCAGTTAGGTTCCTGCTTGAATACTATACTAAATTAAAAACGCTTCTCTGCCATCAATTATTTAATTTGTTCCAGGAGGTGACAGAGGAAGGCACAATGCTACCCAAACTTGATTTGGTGACAATTGTGGTAATACCTAAGTGAGGGCATCCACTGCTTTGCTTCTCCTATCATCTGATTTCCCACACAGATATGGAGACTAAGATTTTAGCTAAAGTCCTCGCCACAAAATTGTTGTGGGTTGTCCCTTCCCTGATCCACCCAGACCAGTATGGATTAACCCCCAACCGTAGCACTTGACAATGCATCCGTAGAGTTCATGTCACCCTCGAACAGGCTGTTACCCTCCAAGACGTCTATGCCCTCCTGCGAATAGGCGAGAAGGCAATTGATACTCTTCAATTGACTTTTCCATTTAGGGTACTGTTGTGCACAGGGTTTGGGTCCCGCTTCATGTCCTTCATTAAAATACTCCAAACTCAGGTTAAAGTGAATGGCACTTTGATAACCTCTTTTCTGACCCAACAAGCTACCAGGAAAGGGTGCTTCCCTCTCACCATTATTTTCCCCCTGGTGATGGAGCCTTTGGTGACCTGAATCAGATGTAATACTCAGGTAAGTGGGTTCCAATGAAAGGGAGGCACCAAGGACTGCATCGCACTCTATGCTGATGATGTGCTGCTCTTCATGGGTTGTCCTTGAGACACTGGCCTCCGGCTGATTAAAATGTTAGACTTGTACAGCAAAGTATCTGGCCTCAGGGTCAACTGAAACAAGTCAACCCATGACCTGATCTGGGGTGGCTTGGAAGCAGTTAACTGGCCGTCCCATTTCTTTATCCACAAACTCAGTTCTACATATCTTGGCATGTGCACTGCACTGGCCACCAGACTCGGACTTGCTTGCAGTCTAAACTTATCCCCACTGCTATCTAAAACAGGTAAGTAAATAATTGGTGGTCGAACATCCAGCTCAATTTCCTAGGGGAGAATAGCGCTCTTCAAGACAATGGCCCTACTCAGGTTCTTAAAAGTACTTCAAAACTTCCCCTAGCTATCCCCAAACAACTGTGAACCAGGACATGCTCCTTTCTGTGGGCAAACCTGACCCTGTGTATTCTGCTTGCTAAATGTACAAGATCTTAATAGGATGATGGTATGGGCAAGGCAGACACCTGGCTCTACTAGTGGGCATCACATATCCGGGTCTTGAATGATTGGCTTCACAGAGAGCACGATTCAGCGTGCTGACCTGAAATTTCCCTAAGTGGTCAAGACAACATAAGGGGCTTGACGTATGGTGATCCTATTCTGACTTGCTCCCAGAATTAACTAAAGTAACCATTCAATGCTGGTGCTCTGCTCTCCGTTAGACTGGTTGGTAGAAAACACAGACTTAGAAAATGCCTTTCTGACCTGGGAACTGGCTTCTATATAGTGCCGGTTGGCTAACATTGAGCTCTGGGACCACATTAGAATCTCAGAGTTTGGTGACGTTTGGCAAGGCAAACAAAGAAGTTGTGTCAGGACTTTCACAGTGAAGTTAACCTGCATAAGACACAATTCTGTAAATACCTTCAGCTCTGCCAGGCATTGGCCTCTCACCAGACAGCCCCGACTGGCCTCCCAGAATATAGCCGTTTAGAGGCCAAGATTGTTCTCGACCTGACAAGAAAGGATGAATCCAGTGCATTTGTAAGTCCCTCACCATCAGAGTCTCACATAACTTCGGGGTTCTTAAGGAAGATGGGAGGCCTGGTTGAGCCCATTAAATGAATGTGAGCGAAGGGACCCAAAAATAGCCACATGTGAAATTGTCAAGTCCGTCCAGCTGTGACCATATAGCTAAATTACCTACATCTTACTTCACAACTAAGAACTGAAGGGTCCATTCACCCTCGTGACTTCGATGTGACACTACTGACATTGATTTCTTTCATGTTGTTTGGGACTGCCCTGTTATTGCAAAATACCCACTAGTCTCTCTTGAATAAGCAGATCTGTGGATCGTCCTTCCCTGTATCTCTCTACTGGCCATTTTAGAAGACCTGAGTGGCAGCAGGATGGAACGTGCCCTGGTGGTACTGTGATTGCTAAGAGGCACACTGCTTGGTATTGGAAATTCCTTATCACCATCCTTAATTTGGTGTGGTAAGTCATGAATAACTGCGAAGATGGAGAAACCCATTTATAAGACCAGAAGATGTCCACGTAAGTATCATAAGATGTGGGGACTGTGGCAGACTATTATGACACACACAACAAATAATGCTATGTGTCTCTCTATGCTACAATATCCAAAACCTTTGCCACTGATGCTGCACTGTGTTGTATTTCTGTACCATTCTAAAAAGGAAAAACGGAATAACATTTGGTTTGTTAAAAAAAAAAAAAAAAAGAAAGAAAAAGAAAACTTGGCAGAAAATAAGGTGATCCAGTGAGGTAGTACTGAGAGCACCTGCAGTTCACGAACACAGCAACACAAATGTGATAGCAATCAGGAAGACTGTTTTGAGCATCAGGAGCCTCAATGAGCAGCTATGCACTGGATCAACAGGTATGCACATACGAAATGTCAACACTAGTTTCAACTCCATTATGTCAAGATGAATGGCTTCAGGGAAAACCTGTGAGTCAGACCTTTGACAAGCACATCAAAAGGTAAACATATAAGACTGAAAGGGCTGACAGGAACTGCTTAATTGCATCCACTACAAGGATTTGCTAGGCAAAAGAAAACAAGCAACAACATATTCAAGAGTTTGGCTTGTAAAGGGTCAGTATGACTAGCACTACACCATTCAATGAACTTAGTCCAGCACCTAGCATAGATGGAATTTTTGTTGCTGGGTGTCGTGACTAAAAAGATAACACTGATTACTGTGGATGGCAGATAAAACACATATAACTGTCGCTTCTCAATCTTCATGCATGGAGGAGTATGTTGCAGAGACTCCGGTACAATACCCTACTCTATTGGTGAGACAGGAGGCCCTCCCAAGTAATAGCTGGATTGGAGGACAAATGCTCATGCTCAAGAGCAGCGGGGATCCATACGTTCGTGGCCCAATCTGTGGAAATGACGACAACTTTGGTCCAGTCTATCCTCACTTTCCTCAGGACTCAAGGCAGGAGAGGTAGTGGCGGAACAGGTACAAGAGACCTGTGTCCCATCAAAGTCTGAATGTGTCTACTAGTAGCTTTCCTGCAGGAAAGTAAAGTCCATTATGCGATAGAGTTGGTACTGCATGTTTTCGTGGTTGATGAACACATCTAACAAAGCTATACCCCACTGGTCGAGTCAATGATGCTCCTTGCCACCTTGGAGAGGAGATGGCAATTGTGATCTGCCAGTCAATGTTTGCTCAACTCGTATGCCATAGCATTCAGAGACCCTGCCAGATGGTTGGCAACCAGAAAGCTGTTTTGAGGATCCAGTCATTCCCATAAGAGTAGGGCCTGCTGGAACCGGATCCATTAACTCTTTGTTTTGCTTGTTGCAGTACCACAATGTATTCTTGTTTTCTGGAAGGACCTGCACCAGCCTCTTATTAATGGATGACAGGAAGACATTCAGGGCTGATGCTGAGCTGGCTCTCTGCTATAGAACTCTGATCTTCAACTCTGCCAGACGATCCACCACCACAACAGTGATGCATCTGTCACACATTTTAATTCTGGGTGTGGAAAGTAGATTGGCCTCCCGCATATCAGACTGGAGTTTTTCTTCCACCACAGAATATCCTGAGCCATCTCCTGTGAGATCTGGACTGATTTGGAGAGGCAGCCCTGAGTCTAAAGTCACTGCAATCTGACATTCCAGCACAGAGACTGCATACGCCGTCTTGTATTTAGGACAAAGAGAATGCATGAGGCTAGGAGTCCAAGAAGCCTCAAAGCCGTCCTCATCGAGATCCAGGATTCAGCTCAAAACTTCAGGATCAAATTCTGAATGTCCCGAATTCGCTGTAGCTGTGAAAATGCCTTGATTGCCATACTGTCCAGGGTAGTACTAAGGAAGGGAATCCTCTGAATGCGGTGCAGGTAGGACTTACGTTTGTTGATGGAAAACCCCAAAGATATCAGGAGTTTATCTGTCACCCGGAATGGTGTAGGTCTGACTGAGGTGAGCCCAGCTTGAGCCGACAGTCAAAGTATGGAAAAACATGTATCCAAGACCATTGAAAGTGGGCAGTGACCACCATCATCACTTTGGTGAACACCTGGGAAGCCAAGGTTGTCCAAACAGGGGCAGGACAAATTGGAAGTGTTCTAAACCCATCATAAACCTCAGCTAATGTCTGTGTGACAGCAGGACTAGTACCTGAAAATGTGTGCACTGTGAGTACAGATACACCGTCCTGTCTCCAGGGTCAATGGCAGAAAGAATCGGGGGACAGGATAAGTCTCAAATTTGTCTTGCCACAGAAAGGCAGACAGTGGATTGAGGTCCACTAAGGCCTGAAGTCTCCATTCTCCTTCAGCACGATTAAGTAGTGGGAATAGTATCCTTTTCCCTTATCCGAAGCTAGCACCTACTTGATGGCACTCTCGGCCAGAAGAAGGTAAACATTTTGTAGCAAGATTGCAGAACAGCACTCTTGGGCAGCAGGTGATAAATATTTTGTAGCAAGAATGGGCTGATCACAGCTGACGTGAAATTGGGGGGGGGGGGGGGAGGAGGACAGAGCAGGGAGAAATTGAAAGGCAGGGCATAGCCCATATGAATGATTTATAAGATACATTTGTATGACACGATACTTCAGCAGCTGGGGAGGAAATGTTGTATCCTGCATCCCAATGGCTGAACATTGGCTAGGGAGATCAAGTTAAAGCAGCTTGGGGAGCAGAGCTGTCCCTGTTGGATCACATGGCCTCAACGGCTGCCACAACCTCTGCCCCAAAGGAACTGGACCTGCTGCTGTACAGGTTGGGAAGGCTGGTGATGTCCGGCAACAGCCTCCAAACTTACTGTACTGCTGGTGGACAACTTTGTGGCAGAGAAGAGCCTTCTCGCCAAATAATCTAGAGCCATCAAAAGGCATGTTATGAGTGACGTCTAGAGATCTCTTAAAAATTCAGATAATCAATTTAATTTTCTTTTGTAAGAAATTTTTCTTAACATCTTGGCAGTATAAAGCTGAGTAATCGGGGGCATTGTGAAATTCACAAAGCATTTACATAAAACACAGTGGCATTACTCCTCAAGGTAATCACATTTGTGTGTGTCTTCTATGCACCATACTGGTGAAACTAGCTCTCTCCACACAGTACTTGGTGTCCAAACCAGCATGTAAAACATACTTAGCCACATCCTTGCCATCATGTATCCTTTATGCCAGAGAGGCCATGATGTTTTCTGTGACAGCCAGTGGAATATTGCTTGCCATGTTCCATAAAACAATGGTGTTCTCGCCCTGAAACCCCATCACAATCAAGGATCTCAAGGCCAAACCAGCCCACGAGAACAATCTCTTTTCTGAAGTTTTGATTTTCTATTTGGAGGATTAGTTGGAAAACCATTAGGAATTACTTTATGTGTCAACGCATGAACCACCAAGCTTTCATAGTTAGAGTGCCTCATCAGGAAATAATGGGTCACTGGATGCCGGCTTATGTTGCCTAGCAAAAGGTTCAACTGACTGGAAGGCCAAAGCATGGCTCCAAGTAAATAGCCATAAGGGTATCAGTAAAAGCATCACTGAATGCCAATAAAGGAACACAATAAGCTAGAAGTGGCTGAAGGATCTTGGTTACAAAATTTGCTGTAGTTTCAACAACAGGCATCCATAAATAGAGCACTTCTACTGCCCTTCGCAAAGCTACTACAAAAGTGGCGTACTCTTCCATTGATGGCCCAGGTTGTGAGTCTAGCTCAGACTCATTAGATTGGAGAGGGGGCGAGTTTGGAGTGCAGGGCATTGGGAAGGCAGGTTGCCTGCCTCCATATCATCAGTGTCATGGGGAACATTTTGCATAACCTACAATGCATCAGTCAGATCCATATAAGGCAACCAACCTCTGATAGTACTTGCTTGTAGGCAGAGAAGGTCGAGGATTATAGTTTGGTTGCACCTTTGTGATGTTGTGTGACTGAGCCCGGAGCAAGCCGACGACGGCTCAAGCATTGGAAACTGGCATCAGGCTCTGGGACTGTACCAGAGCAGTTGACACCCGCAGGGAAGGGACTGGCATGGACCGTGTGGCCAAAGTAGAAGCATAGTCCGGCATTAGAATGGGTCCCGGCATGGGTCTTAAGCGGTCTGTTGACACAGGGAAGGCTAAGCAGTGGAAGTCCAACTGGAAACCCTGCGGCATTGTGAGGCTCAAATGCACCATAGGGAGCTGTAAGCATCTAAAAAACCTGCAGTCCAGCCTTTCCTTAAGATATAGTTTGCTGAGTGGTTGACAGTGGCATGGGGAATTGAAGGTGCACTGGGACCAAATGCAGGACCAGAAGAGGCCTGTGAGTCATGACCCCTTTATTCACACACTTGTGCGCCTTCTTGCCTGATTCGAGTGGCTTCACCTTCTTGTGTGTCTTTGACTAACTGGGAGTCTGATCAGAAGCAGAACTTCATCTAGGTGGAGTCCTTAAACAGGATTGTGAATGGCACTACGACTTGGAGAAGAGCTGGGTCTATTTTTTGAGAGTGTCCCCTTATGTTCAGTGAGGTAGAGTTTCACCTATCACACCCATATCACCTTGAAAGGACAGGTGGGAACGGGCAGAGGAAGGTGCATTCTTTGGACAAATTCCGAGTCATGACTGAAAAGGAACTTCTGACAGTCCATGACAGACATCTGCATACTGCAGTTATGGTACACCACAAATCCTGTCATTTTAAGGGAAGGTATTGTCATTGGCACATTGTCCTAGGGTAACGTTTTCAGTTACTGGAAAATAAAGAATGTTAGGAGCTGAGCAGTGGATCCACAAAGGGTGTGGAAAGAAAGGAGCCAACCTACACATTAAAGGGTGGTGTTAACATGTGGCTCTGCTCTGTCACTTCCAGAACGGTACGAAGTCACTGCAGAACCACATGGTGCCTTACAGCACGCATAAGCATTGCTGGGAAAATTCTCCAGATGCACTCTAGCACTTGGGGATATTCTTAAGGTGAAGAATCTGTGGTTAGAAATATCCATCAGAAATGTTAAAATATGTGAAAAATAATTAGATAATTGTGTAATTCAAAATGCAAACCCTACCTCAGTATAGTCAGTTACTAAATAACTAGCTAGGTTTGTCCTATATAAATGGCACTATGTAGGGAAAAAGCAGGGTGAAAACTTTACAAAAAATATTAATTGTTCTGCACAGCCCTCTTTGAAACAGCACACTGGCTATTAGACAGACGCCCTGAATTATACAGATAAAGAACACAGTTATTTCTTGCCTTGAAAAGACTGGTGTATTTGTACGGGTAAAGTTGATCATTTGAAAGGTACACAAACTGATTGACAAAGAGTAGTCTGCAATGTGGATTTAGAAAACATGACATTTCTTAAATTCTAAAAACAGAACAGTAAGACGTAAAATTATTAATGCATTATTTTCATTTCTAAATCAAATCTAAAAGTAAAACCTCTATCTAAAAATATCAAAACCACAAAATAGGAAGTGAAGACCGATATTATTAGTACCAATATTTTGAAATATTCCTCTTTTATGTAAAAAAAAAGTGTTCAATTCACTCTCTTTCCTGATTTTGAAGAAGCTTGTCACTTTAGAAGCAGCTGCCTTTCTGACATGCAACGTGTGTTATTAAGGCTGCACAAATGCCCTGAAGGTTTAACAATTGTTCATACCGTAGGAGCAAACGCTCAGAGTTGTATTCCTGTTTGAATGTATTGTTCATTACCACAGCGAATGAGACAGAGAGAATACACTTTCAAGTCACTTTGGAGCGTAGCTGCCTTTAGCGTTGAGAGCCATTATCCTCTATTCATCGGCCACTTTGAAATCACTGCTAAGTTCAAGAAAGTCAGCTCACTTTACAGATATTTCCCTTTACATGTCATCTTTCATCACCTGTATTTAATAAAAAAGCACATCTTTTCCAGGGGCATCTGCAATGAGGTCCACAGTGTTTTTAACTTACATTTTATTGTCTTACTTAGGAAAAGTATTTTTTCATTCAAGAAAACAATTTTAAAATATGAGGTTTTAAATCATGTTCGACTTCAAAAACAAGAGTTTGTTCATATTTTCTGGACTCAACAGTCTCCTTCTTTTGATTAGAAGTGTCTGTTCACACATACTGACACATTCACTTCGGGCCCCTACAGCAGGCACAGCTAAGAGCCAGAAGGCAAGTCTGGCTAGTTTTGTATGCTTTTGAGTAACAGAAGACCAGTACTGAAACAGATCAGGAGTGACCTGAAAAAGAGGTTCTTGTAAATAGTCATAAACTTCATTTTTCCCAAATCGGTCATCCTCTTGGATGTTTGGTGTATCATCTGCTGTTCGTGCTTTCTTATTCGTTGGTTCAAACTCAGTCTCTTCCACTCCAAGCTCCCTGACCTCATTGATCAGCTCACATACCTTGCCAATGATTTCTTCCTGCTGGTATGGTGGAACTGGTCTCAGCTTTTGCTGGGGGTCTAGGATCATAGCGACCTTATGTGCAGAGTCCACTTTGAAATTTTCCTTCAGCGCTTCCAAGAAGAGGTGGCAGAGTTTGCTTATAACCCCTGCATCATTTGCCTTAGAGGTGAACAGCTTCTCTAATTTTACGTATGTAGGCAGCACAAGTTGCAAGGTGGGCTTGCTTTCGTTGCTCAGCTCGATTACCGCTTGCTTTACTGGAGCCAAAATGGCAGCCAAGTTGCTCAGCAAATGTTTGTTCAGGTTTTGGATGATGGTCATCTTTTTTGCTCGAGTATAAAATTCACAGATCTGCTCATAGCGCTCATGAACAAGCAAAAGGGAGTCAGTAACAGAATTCCAGCAGGGTGGAGGTGAGGTTTCTTGTAAAGAACCAAACGTTTCCTTTGAGAGACCAGTGGATCCTGCTAGGTCTTCAGTGACATTTAGTAGTTCAATTACTTCATGCATGTTTCGTGCTTGTAGTGTCCGCTTATTCAACACGCTCTGCACCACAGAGTTCAATGCGCAAGCAGAGCAACGCAAGCACATACCTGCCTTTAAGAAGGCAAATGAGTTGACTTTGCAGTCTGTAACATAAACTGTTCTAATGTCCGACATTACAAACTCTGAAAGAACGTTCTGTACCCACTGATGGATGAAATCTCCATTATCTCTATTGTCCACGTCTTTGATCCCCAAGACGTACCTCTTTATTTGGTTGCATTCTACCTGATAAGCTGTTAGGATGAAACAGGAGTCAAGGCCAACACTTTGAGAATGGCATGTTACGCCGATACCTAAGCATGCGTTGCTGCCCAAGGCGCAGGTTACTTTTACTTTCACTTGGTTATACATACGAGGTAAATGCTTCAGAGCAAGTGAGTTCATGTTGCCCAGTATTTCAGTGACAGAAAAGGTTCCATAGCGAGCTCCAGCGTCCACAAGGCTTTGTGCTAGCTTGATGAACTCGGCTCCATTCACCACGCTCAGGGCTCCGAGATCCGCACACATCATTCTTAACAGTCTTTCAGCAATGCGCTGTCGTTCTTTTTCAGGTAAGGAGCTATTTGCTCCTAAAATTGATCCTGCTGTAGGAAACAAGACACAAACATAATAATAATATTTCTGTACAGTTCACTATTTACATTTACAGTGCAACCTGGCCACGAAAATATTGCTAAAAGTAGCAAGGCGTATTGTAACAGATTAATATCTTTATTGCTTAATTATGAACTTTCAGTCACTATGGTGGCACACACTTCTGCTAACACACTCATATCTGACTTGTGTTAAATGGTTACTAGGCCAACACAACACAGACTAGTGGCAACAACAGATTTGACAGCAATCCTGAGTCTATTTAACGTAGATGCAGTGATGATCTCTTTTTCAACACTTTCAAGCTCTAGCAGTCACCCCTTGACACAACAAAACTCACTCTTCTTTCTTTAAACTGTGGTTTCATGTTAAATGCCTTATTTGTAAACTGGCTTAACAAACCTTGAACGGAACTTAGCCATTCCTGAAAATGAATTTTTGTGTCTGGTGCAGGTGCCTTTAGGATAGAGTTCCATTAAGTGTTTGTTGTTATGCATTCTTCACGTGAAATTTAATGTCACATATTCTACAGGAGCTGCTCAAAACAGCATTTTGTGGGCACTGTCATTCTCTTTTGCCTCAACACTCTACAAACCTTCTGGATTCCCAACATGCTCCTCTCCAATTTGCCATAGCTTCAAATATCATGCAAGAACATTGCACCTTTCACCCCTTTGATTAACCCTGTATTCAACCAGTGGAAATCCATTGCAGATGACAAGCCACACGTCTTCTGTCTAATAATAAAGCTCCATCTATAGTACTAAATACATTATGTCAAATTGTATCTTGAAAAATGCAATCTGCCTAGTGCTATTTGAAGTGAGATCCAGTGCAGAAAAACATTTAGCGATACCTACAATTTTAACCACCTTTTTAAAGTAAATATACGTGAATCCATCCATTATACATAGTCAAATCTACACATATTCACCTGGTGCAAAGTGGACTATCACAAAAGGAGAAAGCTGCTCTGTTATCCCCCTGTTTTGCTATCTTCTTCCTCTATCTAATCCTTATGTTGTTCAGGCACAGCTTCCATCAACACACTCCTAGATTTACAGAATAGATTCACTTCCTTTCCTGTGCTTGGTGCTGTGGTGCATACAAATTGTACTCTAACCACAGATTCCTTACCTTTAGAATATTCCCAGGATCCAGACTGGATCTGGAGATTTTTTCATCAATGCTCTAACCACCCCCCCCAACTCAAACCCCTCCCAAGTCGGTAAAGTCATACCATTCCAGAAGTGAACGAGCAGTGCTGCATAGAAGCACATACATGCATTCTGATGTCAGTTTCCTCTTCTATCTCAGCCACAGTGCCAAAGTCTAACTTTATTAACATATTAGGGAGTCCATTCCACAGAAAGTGTAGGTGGGAGGACTGTGAGGAATCAGCGGCTAGATATAGTATCCACCAGAAAGTGCATTACCAAAGGTAAGTAACTTGCTCTTCTGATAGATACTTAAACCATACTTGCTTCACCTTTAGAACAGATAACACAGCAGTGCCTCTTAAAGGTTGAGCATCTGAGAAGTGGAATCCAATTAGCAAATTTTGCTGGACTGAGCATTTGACCTGCATGTCAAGGAAGTAGTGTTCCATCAATGTGAGCATTAACACCCATATCACAGTCCGGCAGATGTCCACAATCAGCAAACCTCAAAACCCCTGCCTTCAAACCAGCTAGCCAGTGTGTAGCAGATTTTAATACACCGGACTATACACCTGCCCTGCCTTGCCTTTGTTGGCCCCAGTAAACCCCACAAAGAGCAGATCATCAACACGAGTGTCTCTCATAGGGTTAATATGAAAATGTAAGTTCTCTTAGGATCATTCCCCTGGAGCATCTCTTCCTCCATTGAGGGTTGTGGCCGAGGGAAAACTTTCAATCAAATGACCAAAATGAAAGTGAGGTACTAGGCAAGCAGAGTTCTGGGTGCCAATCGGTCTAGGAGGAAGATGTGAGGTTGCTCAGTAATTGCCTGTAACATAACTCATGCGCCAAACAGAAATTATGGCAAAAACAGAGACTGTCTTGATTGCCAGAAGCCGCAAAAAGCAACTGAGCACAGGCTCAATTGGCGTGCACACAAGTTATGCTAGGACTAGCTTTAGGTCCCACTCATGCATCAGGCCCCCCAAAAACCCATCACAACTGCTGGCTTAAAGAAAAAGGGTTTCTCGGGCAAACAAAAATGCAAAAGGATCGACAAGTATTCCTTAACTGTACCCACTGCAAGGCCGTGCTTTGCCAATGATACAACAAACAATATATGACTGTTAGTTTGCAGAGGGTTGAGATAGAATACCCCACACCAGGCCACAAACATTTTCTAGTGCCCAGCACTGATAAACTTTACGGACAGGCATCTGGCTACAAGAAGAACAACTGGCACCAGAGACATCAAGTCAAAAGAACTCACTTGTTGCCGCTCAAATCTGAAAGCCTGGAAGTGTACGTTGTGAGTAAGGCAGGTGGTCCTCATGAGGGGAAAAGAGGATCGGAGGACAAATGCTCAGGTATTCTGAGCACAACACTTTTAGGAGAAAAACCAAGAGGCCAAAAACTTTGACACTGCACATTCAACAGTGACAAACACATCTAACCAGAGTATACCCAAATGATCGAACATATCCAGTGCCACCTCCGGGTAAAGACTTCGCTTGTGGTATGACAACCTAGGCACTTTCTTCCTTTGGTGGATGAGGTGGTGCGTCCAGCTCAGTCTCTGGTGAAGTAACTAGCCCACCGGTGAAGTACCTAGCCCACTGGCATTTTGCAAATACAAGGACAGATCTTCATCAGTGTAATAAGTGAGGACCAGATGTTTTGCCTCCTCAACATCAGAGTTGTAAGGGACATTAGGTATGTCCTGGATCAAAGGAAGACAACCTCTAGCCTCAGATAATACTGGCATTGAGGAAGAACCAAAGGCTGAAGGTCTAGTTGTACAATCAGAGGTTGAGTTTTTGTTATTATCATGGCATGGCACTAGTTTGGCACGGGTCATCAATGTTTGGGGTCAGAGGCTAGTGTTGGAGGAGTCTGTAAAGACACTGACATAGAAAGAACTCATATGGACTCTTGGCCAGAATAGAATTCTGTACCATTTTTGATGCAGGCCTCGGAACAGAGCCTGAAGAGACAGCATTAGAGGAGGACCCACAACAGAAGTCCAACTACAGGCCCCTTCAGCATTAAGGCCCCTGGGGCTCAAAGGAGCCCCACAGGGAGGCAGTAGCGTCTTGAAAATGTGTAGCATAGCCTCCTTGAAGGTCACTCTTTACAGTGGAGTCAACGAAGGCCCAGTAAATTTGTGATGTGCAAGAGACCAAATGCAGGATTGGCAGACTTTGAGTGGTGGGACAGGGGTAGATAATGGTCGGTTTTCTTGTGCTTACAGCATGTTACTGACTTTGAGCTACCGGAAGACTGAGTGGGAATGGGACTCTGTGAGAGACAGACTTGATGACTGAGAACAGCCCATGACCTGGAGCAGGAATGAGACCTGTTTAAATGCAACTGTTCCCCTGTGGAGCAGGGTTAAGACTGATTTGCACATGGCTGGGTACAAACTGGGGAGGCATTGTGAGCAAAAGAACAATGGATCAAACACAGATCTGTGACTGGGGGTGATTGTTTGAAATGTTTCAGCACTCTGTCATTCATCCTTTTGTGTTGCTAAACACAACCTCATCTTATGCTTGCAGATGTATAACATTGTCTCCCACTCACTGATTCGTTCAGTGGGCATGAGGATGTCCTCTCAAACAACTACAAATTATGACTGAAGCTCAGTCACCATAGGCGCACGTAGTGTGGGTCCGAGACTAACATCTGTTTATTTGCTCTTGTGGCAGGGGTTAAATGCAGAAGATTTTGGGAAAATTAACTGACACCAGTATGTAGGGATGCCAGTATGTAGGGATGTCGCTTATATGTGGCTCTGCTCCTTCATGTCTGGGGCAGCTTAAAATCACTAAGGTGCTACTCACTGGCAAACAGAGAACAGTACTGAAAAAATCTCCGGATCCAGTCTGGCACCTGGGAGTATTACAAAGGTGAGAAATCGGCACTTAGAAGTAACCATCGGAAAAGCAAGGTATTGTTATCGTCATCAGTATAACTATCTACAGAATTATCGCACCGCAGCTGTTGTTGTATTTGACCTTCCCCTCCTTTCCTCTACTCACTTGAATGCTTTCAGTATATTTTTCCTCCTTTTCAAATCTATTTTCTATTCTTTACTTTGTCTGTTTCACATATATTTCTTGGTATAACCATCTCTCTGTTTGCAATATACTATAGCTCGTCCAATGATATCGCATACAAACCTATTGCACCACCAAATTCTGCATTTCATGAAAATTTGGCTCATATTCGTTTGCCATTCATATCCTGAAATTTCCAGATAGCTGATAAACCTCTCAAGACTGTTAAAACACTTTCTGTATCTCAGCAGGATAATTTTACCTCACAGTAGAATTAGTTTTTACAACCGAACTAGTCATTGGATTCAAATGTTTAGCAATTTCTTTAGACATCTCCTAACCATTTATCACATCATTACGCATTCCATCCCCTCCCAAATGTAAGTTTTTTAAATTCTCATTAGCCTACTTCTCCCAAAGGATGCATTAGTACTGTTTTTTCTATCTTTCTGTTCCAAAGTTGAACAACTCACAAATACATAATGCACAATCCATTTTTTACAAGAACACAAAATTATTATTATTAAAACGTTATATACATACTCCTTCATACAGTAGGCAAAGCCAACATAACTGGTGGTGTTGGCTGTAGACACAGTTGCTTCACAAACGTTTATATATGGCTGCCCGTGTAAACAGAAACGTGTGGGAATTAAAGGGTGGCGGTTTTAAAAATAAGTGAATTAAATTGTATAAAAATACTTGCAAGAAGGAAACCCATGCATGTACAGAACCATCAGAAGTAACTTAAATTAAAGCTTCACAAAATGCTTAAAAGACGGCAGAAAGATCATGCACATGAGAGAGTGTAGCTTATATAATCAATATTAACAAGAAATGTTGATGAACTAATGTATAATAATGCTGCATAGAAAATGTATTAATGTATTATGCAATAATGCGTGCTTGAAATGTGCCCACGGGGAGTGACCACCAATATATAGGGAGACTAATGAAAATGACTAATGTTGATGAATTATTATGTTAAGACATAGTTTTACACTAATCATTATAGGTTATGTTGCTAAAGTTCTGCTAATAAATCATTAGGCCTTAGTTAGCATGAGTCGAGGCCTAGCTGCCTGACTCTCATATTAAATGTGTTTTTCTAACGTGCAGTATGCCGACTCGCTGAAGGACATGAACTCTTGTTTTTCCCCAAACTAGAAGCTGAATGTAACTGTAGTAGATCCGTTCTCATGAAATTCGACTTGCTTACAGAAACATTTTAGCTGAATGCAACAGTTTAGATTTGTACCTGCTACAAGGTCACCTAAACCGGTACAGACGACAATGGAGCCACTGACTGAAGATGTGAAAAGAATCACAAGAAGATGAAATCATACCGGACATTCTACCCACTAAAGACGTCAATCATAAGGACCAATAAACTACATGAGAACTGTTATGGGGTGACAAATTCGATGAGCTAATTTGAAGGCAATTGGATAAAGATAGTGGGGTGCAACCTCTCGTCCAACCAAATTTTAGGGGAATGTACAACGAAAAAGGGATAAAAACCCTTGACACCAGGAAGTAAATCAGAACGAGAGACCAGAGACTGCAGAATAGGAGAGTTAGATTTGTTAGGTAAATGCTACTGATATGACCTAGACACTTCGTCACTTTACTTGGTGACTTGCTAGACTGGTTCTTAGAACCATCCTTGTCCTTAGATTGCCCGTTTATACTTTACCTCCTTATGAGGGAAGTACCCTTTGCCCTCCCTGCCTGAGCTGAGTCCTGACTGATGGCGAACCAACTGATGTCCTGAGGACGAAGACCGAACCTGAGTGCTGACCCAATATGGAGAATAACTATATGACAATGATATTGTGATTGTCTGCTTGCTTTTCCTTTCTAGGTACCAACTGCTTCTTTTGACAGAGACCATAGATAGATGTTTTCCAAATTGGTGTTACTAAATTGTTTTTCATGAAGCCCAAAATGCCAATGCTAATTTGAGGGTAGGACAGGGGTTCACTAAACTGACGCAAATAGACAAATGACTGAATCTATGCTTTGTTGAATAATGCGCTATTGATACTCTGCTAAGGATAACCTATGTTCACGCCTTGTTATGTTCTAATATTCGTGATTCTTGCTTTTATGAAATCTTATCAGAGTTGCCATATTGTGACTATGCTAATGTGCTTCTTGGTTTTGAGATTAATAAACTTATTAGTAGAATTGTAATTAATAGGGAATAAATATCACTAAATCTTACTAAACTGGTGTGGTTATTCATGACTGAAAGGTCATGGTGGTATCCTGAGTTCATTAAATGTCTTTGACTAAGGTGAATTGCATTATTATAATAAATACTGCTGACATTATTGACATATTGATTGACATGTTGATTAGCTATTTCGTCCTAAGGTGTCTTCAATCAGGGTCAAAAGATTCATTGGCCTAAAACAAGTCCCTGAGTGTATAAATTAGTCATAAAGGGACGCGTTACCACACACATGCTTGGGTGACCACCTTGGAAGTATTCTTGTATTAAAATTTTACAAACATACTTGCAAGAAGACTAGCAGGCGCGGCCGGTTCTTTAGGGCAGAGGGGCCATGCACCCCCACCTTTTGCCCCTCATGAAGAGTGTCTGTCAGGCTGAACAAAGGTCAGCCTGACAGACACTCTTCATGCTCAGTTCAGGCAGCCAGGAGCAGACATGCACGATTTGCGCAGACTCCTGGCTGCCTGAGCTGAACTTTGCTGGGCTGAGGAGGTCACAGCTCCTATGGGCGTGACCTCCTTGGCTCAGCAAAGGTGCCTCAAGGCCCTCCCCTGGGTTACAAGGAAAGCATCACCCATTGACTTTGAACTGGGCGCTTCAGGTTTAAGCCCTGAAGGGCCCAGAATGAGGGTCAGTCAGTGACACTTCGGTGTGTGTGTGTGTGTGTGTGTGTGTGTGGGGAGGGGTGGGAGGGGAGAAGGGTGTGTGATCTTTTACAATGAATGTTTGGTGCGTGCATGCATGTTTGAATGTTATGAGGGCTGTTAATGGATGTGCGTGTGTGTGATCTTTTAAAATGAATGTTTGGTGCGTGTGTGCATGTTTTAATGTTATGAGTGTTGTTAATGGATGTGCGTGTGTGTGTGTGAAAGAATGAGTGTGCTTCCCCACCGCCCCTTTCCCTCTTAGAGCTGCTGGCCGCCACTGAAGACTAGTAGGTGCACGAGTGCAGATGGACATCTTGGAATACATTTCGCTAATTCCCTCCAGACTAAGGGCATCTACTGCAGCCCTGTGAGTGCATAATCCACAAAAGCGTGGGATTTGCCATAACTTCTGAGCCAAGGCCCACAGATAATGAAAGGCTACTGACTTCGATCTCCACGCAGCTTCCTCGGCTAATAAATCAAACTGGAGCTCCCAGTTACACTCTGAAAAACAGGAACTGGATTTCGTCGGTACACAAGTCTAGCATCAAGACGGCGTCTAGGCTAGCCCAAAGATCCTCTCCACCTAGTCCTACAGTTGCAGCATATTTCTTCAGCAGTGGCTTTCCAGTACAGCCCTCCTTTGAATTCTGCTGCTACCCAGTTTCCTCTTCAGTATTATTAAGGCCCAGTTAACCACCTAATCATCTATGGGCCATCAAAAAAAGATCAGTGTTAAGCCCGCCTTGTTAACAGTTTCACTGTAAACATACAATTCTTGTATCACAGTTTGCCACCTTTCCACAAGGGTCACCTCGTCCCTAATTCCATTAATATAAAGTACTGACTATAGCTACCATATCCCAGCAGGTGCTTCAAAGGTCACAGATGAGGTGCACACTCCATCCTGCAGCAGAGATGTTGAAGAACCCTTATCCAGTTAGGAAGGGAAAAGAGAGGTGTCAGACAATACTGGCGTACAGGCTTTCTTCCAAGAAGGGATAACAAAGGGGTGGAATATCAAAAGTCCAATGTGCCACATGCATTAAATATTCATATCCTGCCTAAAGGTGAACTCAGACGAGTTGGTGATGCACCCACGCAACTACAAAAGCATAATATTATCCACACTGCAAAGGTTTGGCAGATTACCCATTCTCTCTTCCTAAGCTGAGGGACAAGTCCTGTTACAAGTACTTGCCTATTTTGCATCCACCAAAGGTGCAGTCCCTGGGGATTTCTTGACCTCCATGCATGACATAATGGTGTTCTTCCAATGCTTTCTGTTGCCAGAGTTCACCTATCTTCCTGCCCTCCACTGGCTCCAGTGTCCCTCCAGGTTAGGCAGCAGTGTATGTGCAGTCTCTTGTACAACAGCAGATGCAGCTGGCAACCTACCACTCTGCTACCATACATATGCCGATGTTGCTTTACACTTACGTGGAGGAGGAGGATAAAGAGGAAGGCCTTTATAATGGCCATGACTGTTGATCAGGCCAGCAATCGTCCTGCAATAAGGCAATGAACAGGACACCTACATAATGCCCGATAAAGCTGTGCAGATCCACCTTAGACCCTCCATCAGATGCCATAGGGCATTTGCATAGCCTTCTTGCACAGGGCATTCCAAACTTTCAGACTACTCACAGACTAAAAAGAAACCAAAACTGGTATATACTATCTACAAGACCCACGGACAGAGAGTAGAACAGGAAAACAAAACATCATGATCAAGAGTGAATTCCCTCACAGTGTTATCAGTGTAAGTAATCAAAGCAGCGGCTATGTTCTGAGGCCAAGATTAGAAAATAGTACCATTATTTGCCCCTTTCTGGAAAACATGTTAAGGGAAGGTAAATCCATGCAAAGGCAGTTCTCAAAGCACAAGCGCAGGCAACACTAGCTCTCATAGATGATACTATAGATGCAGCAGCTGAAGGCTTATGATAATCAATTAGACATTCTTGAAACATTCTGGGGGGCACAACAGTGCTACATTCAGACCAGAAGTGTAGTCATGAATACTTGACATGCTGTTTCATAGGGAGAATCTGTCAAGCAAACATGAGGATGACACCTTCCAGTTTATAAAAACAGATAGAGATGGCAAGATCCTTGAGCTCACTTCAATGCTCCTACCACAGCGGACAGATCTACCCCAAAAAGTGGCCATCAACACCAGGGTGGATGTTTTGCCAATGAAACTCTCACAGCAACTATTCAGCCTACTTACAGCTTCAAAGACTGCAGAGGAGTTAGGTTGGACAATCTGTCAAGAGAAAACAAGGAGATTTTGTATCCAACTCACCAGGTCAGCCAAAATGTGCCCAAGCCACCCTGCCCTTCTGCCCTCAGCTTCATGATGCCAGAGGACATGATTCAGGGCCCTCTGACAATGGACAGTGCTTTCTGGTCAGAGTAAAATTCAGGGAAGCTTTGGAATTCACAAGAAGACAAGAATATACCAAAGAAATCAAATGAGCTGCTGGCGCGTCAAGAAATTTAGAAGCTTCAGTTGTGAGGAGAGAGTGTCCAAAGCGCAGAAATGCCTACGTTTCCATTCCATGTTTGACCTAGTCGGTAGGATAGAATCCCATCCTTGGGGGACAAAAAATTAATAAAATCAACTGATTATATTATATACAAGCAGAGAAGAACATTTTGAACACCGGGATGCACAACTGAATATCATGAGGAATAGTGTTCTTGAGGTAGTTGATACTCCAGTGAAGCAGTGTTTATGGACAAAATCATTTCTGAATCATTTTACTTCCAGATTTGTTATATTCGGCTTGTTAGACCTATTTGTCCACCTTCAATGGAGAGCACAGACCAGGTAAGTATAGTGTACTGTTCAAGTGATTATATTGGGAAAGGAGGAAGCATACTCTGTAATAATCATTGCTTTTATATGAGCTGTGGTGGTGATCAGCTAACATTTTCTCAGGGTCATAATCAGTCTGGCAGCCAAATGGAGTTTCGCATTGAGAGGCACAAGTGCACACTTTGGAGCATTTACTATAAAATGTCTAACTGGTCTAGAGAGAGGATGAAATGTATTGAGATTTCAACAGGCCCAGCAGCAATGGCTGCACATTTTTATTATGAGAGGGTATGAAAAGGAGGAACTATTTTTGTGGGTTCAGCATGAGGAACTTCTCTAAAACCCATGTAGGCAGTTTGTCAGGTTAAGCACAAACAGTGAGGATGTTCTCAAGTGCAGTCATTTTTCAGGTAGATGTGTGTCATGCACATACTTGTGAATGGAGATACCCACCACCGTTAAGATCACATTCAGTGACATCATGTATACGGTGAATAAAGCAAAGGAGATAATAAAGCCCTGGGGTACTTCATAAGACATTTCAGATCTTCCTGAGATATATTTCTCAATCTGACACACCATTTGGAGTTTGCTGGTAAAAAATAGGGAACCAACTCGGACCCTGACCAAGGGCACTCTTGCAGTTTTATAGAGTATCCAAGATGAAAGCAGAGTCCACAAGTATGAGTGAACAGGCGTATCATCTGATGAATATGCAGTGTACACCAGTCTGCAAATTCATTGTGGTTGTTTCTGTGATGAAACAATGACTAAAGGTAGATTGGAAGCTTGAAAGTAGATGTTATTTGACAAAAATTACATACAATTGATCTATAGTGACCTGCACTGACCCCACGAAGGTGGATGCGGCCGCGTAACACCGGAACTTGCTTTTGGTTAATCTATAGTGCTCCTATAAATGGCTTTCCATTGCCAAAGTAATAACATACCAGTTGCAAGTTGAGAGAGGCATGGCCTGGAAGCATATGATGATGGCCACAATCTAGGCTAGCTCCGCACCGGCCCTAAAATCCTGCCCCACATGGAATCAACTGTCAGAGGGGACAACTACCCACTTGTCCCCCACTGCCTATAGACCACATGGTAGCTGTGTCGCCCTCCCTGCAAGTCTACTCCCCGGAGCTGGGGGACAGGAAGTTGCGGACCAGGCAGGCCGCGTGGAGAGCAGCTGGCTGCGGAGCCATCATGGAGGTGCTGGGGCCGGGGCTGCCGACACTAAGGGTGACTGAATGTTGCTGACTTTAGGCCCCTGCCCACACTCAGGCTGCCTCTGGGCCGGGCAGAGTGGTGAGAGGATCGGCTGGGAGAGACAGAGGGCCCTAGGCCACAGTGGAGCCTGAAACATTGGGGGTAAGCTGAGACTGCAGGGTCTGGAGGCGGCTGCTTGACTTTTTTTTCCTCTTGTGTGCCGCTGGGGGCAGGAGATCGGCCAGCATAGATCCTCCAGACCCGGGAGAGCAACAATTAATTCTGAACTTCTCCTTCCTGAGGAAGAGATTTAGGGCTTGTAGGTCTAGGATAGGGTGCAAAGGCCCTTATCCTTCTTGGGCACCAGAAAGTAGTGGGAATAACAACCACAACCTACTTCTGGTGCAGGGACTCTCTCTACGGCTCCCTTGGCCAAAAGAGCTGCAACTTCCTCATGGAGAAGTGGCAAGTGATCCTCTGCTAAGCATATCATAAGACAGTGGCTTGGGTGGAGGGACTAAGCACTGAATAGAATGGCTAACTTGTTCCCTAAACCGCAAGGGAAGAGATAAAAGGAATAAAAATAAGCAAAGTGTTTTCTCAAAGTGGCTTTTCCTACTTGGGCATCTGCTCTAAAATCTAAAGAGAGACAATAGTGTTAGTAAAGGTGTGAATAGATCTGCAAGCTGCTGTCTTGCAGATCTTACAAGATAGATTGGAACATTTCCCAGTAATGCACGAGTAGCAGCTTTACCTTTGTTTGATTGGGCTTTTGATCTATCAAGTATATACTTGTTAGCTTTCTGATAGCATAGTTGCATGCAGGAGACTATCAATTTAGAGAGTGATTGTTTTGATGTGGAAAACCCTGTGCACAAAATCAACCATCATTTACAAACACCAATTTAGATTTTAAGTCTTTGGCTTTGTACAGATAAAACTGTAACACTCTTCTTGTGTCAAGTTTGTAGAGAGTTCTCATTATTGTCCTATTGCTGAAAAACACTGTGTAAGTTTCAAGGGAACTCAGACCTTGTATTTTGTTAACCCTGTGTGCAGAGTTTTTAGTGACCAGGAAAGAAGCTTTCCATGAAAGATGTAAGGAACTCTTATGTATAGGCTCAAAGGTAGGACCCATGACACGTGAAAGGACAGTATTCAACCCCCATGGAGGAGGTGGTCTTCAGGTAGGATGATAAAAAGTAAATATGTGAAGCACATTTTCTGTAGGCTGTGACTGCTGCAAGGGAGACTTTATTAGAGGAAAACTGTGGCTTTGCCTTGGGCAAATGAAGTAGAAGTGGAAGCAAAGCCTCTTCATGGTGGGTGATAGGGTCAACATTGTACTGAGTACACCAAATGCAGAATTTCCTTCACTTAAGAGCAGAAAGCGCTTCAAGATTGTCAACTGTCTTATCTCAACAAATCCATGCATTCCTGAGGAAGATTTAAGTGGCCATATTGTACGAGTTCAGGATCTAAGCTGCCAAGTCCAAAGATTGAAAGTTGTGGTGCAGTATTTGGCCTCCAAAAAAGAAAGTGCACTGTAGGCTCCTGTATGGTAGTTCTGAGCAGAGGTGAAGATCTGTGAACCTCCACTGACGGGGCCACTCCATAGCAATGAGAATCATTCTGGCCTTCATGGAACTCCGTTACTACGTCAAGGTTGTTAACAACATGGTGATCTTGAACAATATGGTAATCAGTGATTTCTCACCTTTGACCCGGACCTATGATGAGGTTTGAAATGTCAGGATGGTGACCTGGAACTTCTAAACAGGGGTCTACTGTAGCAGATTCTGGTTGAGTGTCTTTTGGAACCCTCAGATGCGTGGGTGGAGGAAGCTAAGCAAGAGTTACTGGGAGCAAACGTGTAGAAGACTTCGTAGGTGGCTTATGAAGTCAAGGAGGAGGTGGCACCGATGGTTGAGGAGAAGGTGAGTCCAGTCTGATGATGCAACAAGCTGGTCTAGAAGATGAATAGGCCCTTCAGTACTCTGAGTCTAATTCAGAGGGAAGTTTGCATGCCCACATCCTTAAAAAACACTTTCTTGTCTTCTGCTCTGCAGCGAAGGAATGTCTCAATGTCGAATAATGTCTAGATGTCAATTAAACCACTGCACTGAACACCAAACATGTAGGACCTGTATCCCCCCCGATGTTGATGTCCTCACGCTTTTTTTACCATGGATTTTCTTTTTGGATTTCCCTCTGCAAGAGTCCTCAGAGAGTGAGACAAAGGCACTGGTAGAAGGAGCAGCTACTCTTCGCCCCTCCTCAGATGTGTCTCCAGAAAAGGATTCCTGCCTTTTTCCACCTTCCTTTTTGGGCAAGCAGGCACATTTTCTCACACTCTTGGAGTGTGCCTTGAGAGGAAGCTGCAGTAACAGCATCATCTAAAAGTCTGTCAGTCACAGGCTACAGATTTGATGGGGGGTCTGGTTAGCCATTTTTCTGGGCATTTCACAAAAACAGATAGCATTTTGCAAAAAAGAGAACTATTTACAATCAGGAAAAATACTCCCAGGCCCAAAGGCACTGTCCTCACTTTCAACCACTTAATAAAAAAATAAAAATGTAAAAAAAGGGTCGTGAAGGATGTTTTTAAAATGTAACTTTTCTTTCTTCTAATGACTTTAAGTCTATGTATTTTCTTCCAATTTTTGAAGTAAATAATGGAGATGGCAATACAGTCTGCTTTTAGACAGCTAAACTATTAATTTCTTTTACTTATACTTCTGAGCCCATTTACAGTAAAACAAAGATAGTACAGAAAATGTGAGTCTGGAAAAAGCACTCTGGGATCCCCTTGTGTGGGTGGACTATTCTTTGTTTATGATCATCAACAGAGATTACCAGAAAGAGTAATAATTTTACAATAGATTTAGAATGAATGAATTTGGAAGTCTCAGAAGAGCCTTCCACAACTCAACTGATTTTTCCTTCAATTGTTAAAAGAATGCAAAGCTTCAAAGTGGAACATGACGAACAGTGGTGGCTAGATCATTGTGAGACAATACAAAAAGGTACTAGAACAGCAGTTGATTAAGGGAGTTGCCAGAAAAATAAGATACCCTCACTTTAACCATAGTTCCACTCACACTGACCACGAGGCAAGCAAACTCTTCCCTCCTTAGGAGAGTTACCTTCACCATTTAATCAGCCATATATCCACTCTTTCAGGCACCCAGCCACCAATATGTCGGGTAATATGGATACTTTCACCCATTCATCCTTTCACTTTTACCCAGCTTTCCATTCCTCATACTTCTGTGTCCTATTCCTATTGATCCACCTGCTCTTTCATCCATCCTCTCACCCATAACTTTATACTTTTACCCTTACGTCCTACCTTTCACCCTTTCCTTTTACTTTTCCTTTCTTTCTCTTCCCATTCTTTCTTTCCTCCTATTTACCCATCTTGTGTCTTTCATCATTACTTTATCTTTCGCAAATGCTTTTTTTCTATTTGTACCTCTGTTTTCCCCTATTTTTATGATTTCATAATTTTCTTTCTCTCTTTGCTTTGCTGTGCATGTGCATGCACCATCTCACAGCCCTCTATCATCTATGTTATTCATGAAAACTTTGTTGCCAAATCTGCAGACAGAGGAAGCCCATAAACAACCAATTAATATTTAGTGGGACCCATTTACCATCCCATGGCACTCAGTGGCAGCCTCCACATAATTAGCTGAGTGAGTGGAGGGTTCCCTATGGCCCTGATGTTGAATGTTGTCTTCTGCCCTACAGCTAGGCAATACAGAGACCTACTCAGCAGAAATGATAGAACTTTTTAGATCAATCAAAAAACGAATCTGGCAGCCACATTCTGCAGTCTCTATTATTAAACACATGACTTCCACATAAAGGAAGTTTACACAATACAACTTTTGGGTAACTGAGCATCCAATAACCGTTTTACAAAGTGGGAAAACTGCACAGCTGGTAGTTTAGAGAAAGGTCCGTGTAATATGGTCTCAATCTGCAGATTCAGTGTAAGTGATGTACACACCATATAATGCCCATGTTCTTAACTGTTTTTATAAGAGGTGGAGTGAACAAAATAAGTTACTTACCTAGACACTGTGGTTCTCCAGTATTGACATCTTTCATAGATTCACATTCTTGAATCTTCCCAGACGTTATGGTGGGAGCCTCACGGTCTTTAGAACAAGTTACTTTCCTTCAGTACAAAATTATCTGGTACAGAAGTATTCTAGTTGCAGGTTCCTTACCTGAGAATTTCCCCCAGGCATCACACTTGATCCAGGGTTTTTTCCTCAAGCAGTACCCTTGCGCGATGTCAGTCGTCTCCGTCGATGGCATTGTGGTCGCCGTGATTGCATTGCGGTCGTTTATAGGCGTCACCCCGGCACGCTCACATCAGTTTCTTTTCATGACTCTCCATGCAAGAAGCACAGAGCCATGAGGAACACAGACTGATGCCCCAAAACTATGGCCCTGAAAGGGAAATCCTTGTCCCTAGAAATCAGTTCACAGAATGGGGAGGATGGGTGGGTCTGTAAGGAATCTGCAACTAGAATATGTCTCTACCAGATAGTTTGTTACTGAAGGTAACTAACTTGTTCATCTGATAAAGACTTCTAGTTGTAGTTTCCTTACCTTAGAACAGATACCCAAGCAATACCATCCCCGAAGGCGAGTCTGCAAATAAGAGTTACTAGGAAGTCCTACAGGATCAAACAGCCAAAATAGCCATCCCTGCAGACCTGACTATCCAGGCAGTAGTGTTTAGTGAACGTGTGCAGGGACACCCACGCTGCTGCCTGGCAGATGTACAGGACTGGAACTCCGCAAGCTAACGCAGTGATTCCATAAAACGTAGGCAAGGTGATGGACTGATCTACATGAAAGGGAGTATCCACTTCAAGTAGGAAAGATGCCCTGGTAGAAGCACCACTTTGTCAGGATGGACAGAGTAGAAGGGTGGCTTCGAAGAAAGCTTTCAGACAACAATTTAAAGAGGCTCAAAAGGAGCACAAAAAAAGGAAAGTGAGTGTCAGGTTCAAATCCTACTGGGGCATTCTGAACTGGGTAGGCGGAAACATGTGGGTAAACCCTCTGAGGAATCTCGCAACAATGAGAGATGTAAACAAGGAAGGTTGATCAGGTAGTCTGAGGAAAGCAGAGATGGCAGACAGGTAACTTGTAGGGGCACCCAAAGCAGAGCTCTGCTGCGCAAGAACAAGTATATACAACAGAACCTCAGACAGTGGTGCAAAAACGGGATCAACAGTCTTGTTGGTACACCATGCTACAAATGTATGCCAACAGGTGGCTACCGCTTTGGTGGAGGGATGCCTGGCTTTCAAAATAAGATTACAGACTTATGGTGGAAGGTCGAAAGCGGTCAACTGCTGCCACTCAATCACCACGCAAGAAGGCAGACATTGGACAGGTTCAGGTGGAGAACTGTCCCCTGCTGCTGCGATAGGAGATCCTCCTGAACAGGCAGCTTGAGTGGAGAATCGAAGGCAATGCTCAGAAGCTCGAGATACCATACTCTTCATGCCCAGTCCGGAGCCACAAGAATTACTTGGGCCGGGTCATTCTTGATCTTCTTGAAAACTCTGGGCAGCGGAGGTATCGGCAGAACGGCGTATAGGAGGCCTGAGTTCAACTCAAGATGAAAAGCCTCGCAGAGCAAGTGCCACCTTGGAAACTCAAACGTGCAAAACTGCTGAAAATGCTTGTTCTCTGCGGAGAACAGATCTAACCAAGGATCTCCACCGCTGAAAGAGACCTTGCTCCCCCTCTGGATGGAGACGTCATTCATGATAGACCATGCATTGACAGCTGTGTTTGTCCACTCTGGTTCAGAGCCTGCCAGATGTTGAACCAACAGGGATATGCCCGGACGTTCCAGCCACAATCAGAGACACCAGCCTCTTGACAAAGTGTCCACAACCCCAATCCGCCCTGCTTGGTACAGTACCACATGGCAGTGGTGTTGTCTGTGAACATCTGTACCACTTTGCCTTTGAGAGAGGGAAGGAATTCTTTCAATGCAAGCCTGATAGCCCTGAGCTCCAGAAGATTAATGTGGAGCCCGGACTTCACCGGAGACCAGAAGCATCTGATCTTCGCCTCCCCCATGTGGCCTCCTGATCCTAGGAGTGATGCATCTGTCAATACTGTCAGATCTGGTTGGAGAAAGGAGAGGGATCTGCCTCTGACCCAATCGCTTTTCAAAAGCCACCACTGCAAATCTTGGGCAGTTCCCTCCTAGATCTGGACCATCTCTGAGAGACTCCCCTGATGGTGTGCCCACTGGAACTTTAGGTCCCACTGCGGAGCCCCGCATATGCCATCTGGCATGTGTGACTAGCAGGATGCAGGTGGCCATGAGTCCCAGCAGCCTCAGAGTCATTCTCATCAAAATCCAGGACAGAGGCTGAAACATTGGTATCATAGCCTGAATATCCTGATCTCACAGCTCGGGAGGATAGGCCCGAAACTGCACTGTGTCCAGAACAACTCAGATGAAAGGGAGCATCTGAGAGGGAGTCAGGTATTACTTTGGCACATTTATAGTGAACCCTACCGAATGCAGGAGGATCGCTGTAGTCTGGGGGTGGGAGACAACAGCCTGGGGTGAGCCAGCCTTTAAAAGCCAGTCGTCGAGGTAGGGGGAAGACTGAAACCCCTAGCCTGCGCAGGTGAGGTGCGACCACCGCCATCACTTTTGTGAACACCTGAGGGGTGCTGGTAAGGCCAAAGGGGATCACAGTAAACTAAACGTTCTTGTGACCTACCACGAATCACAAGTAACGTCTGTGGGCAGACAGGACAGGTATGTGAAAGCAGGCATCCTGCAAGTCCAACATTCCCATTCTGTCTCCATGGTTCAGGGCAGATAGGACCTGAACAAGAGTGAGGATTTTTAACTTTTACTTTCTGAGGAAGTGATTGAGGGACTGGAGGTCTAGGATAGGGCGGAGGGGCCCTTGTCCTTTTTGGGCACCAGAAAGTAGCGGGAAGTGATCCTCCATCATCCGATGGTGGCATGGCCGGACGGGTCGAAAGGGAGAAAGTAGCCCCTTTGAACTATTTGCAAAACCCACTTGTCCGTCGTGATGAGTCCCAGTGGAATCCTGCCGCAAACTGATCTGTGATGAAGCAACGGATTAGGAAGGTTTGGAGGTTACAGCGGGGGGAGGAGGGAGGTGGTGGTGGACTGGACCGACCGAGGGCTCCCTGATCCATGGGGACGTTGGATCCCGTGTACGTGGCCACACAGAGGCTGGGCAGCATGCGCAGTACGGTGGCTGGAGGGAAGTGGACACGTTTGGTGCCCCTTCCATAGCCACAAATAGCGTGAAAATTGGACTGAGGGGGGTGACTGAGCCGTAGCCTGGGACTCCTTAAAGCGCTTGAGCTTTAAGTCAGCTTTGCCTCTGAAGAGACAGTTGCCGTCAAAGGGCATGACCATAAGCTATTGTTGGACATCCCCTGAAAAGCCAGATGTCCTCAACCAAGTGAGGTGTCCTAGGGCCATCGTCGATGCAACTGATCTGTCTAGTGAGTCGGTCATGTCCAGTCCACAACGAATCGTGAACTTAACTGCGTCTTTCCCATTAGCAACAGCTTGTGAAAGAATGGCCTGGGCCTCCTCTGGGACCTGCAGAAGCACCTGCAGGATCGTATCGCATAAAGTATGGGAGTAGCAGCCCAAAAGGCATGCAGTGATCATGGAGCGCAATGCCAGAATGGAGAAAGAGAATATTTTCTTCCCAATTTGGTCCAGTCTTTTCGATTCCCTGTCTGGGGGTGTGGAGGGGAATACGTCGGAAGAGGAAGAAGCCTGGATGACTAGACTCTCAAGCGTAGGATGTTGGGTCACGATTTTAGTGTCGTTAGGCGCAGACTTATGGCGGTGGGCCCCTGTGCTGGGATTAGACTATGTCCCCAGCAGGACATCAGTGAGAGCTTCATTGAAGGGTACAAGGGGTTCAGATGTGGAACACCTGGGCTGAAGCATCTCAGTCAGGAGGTTAGTCCTGACTGCTACGGAAGACAGCTTGAGGCTGAGGACCTCAGCCAATCTTCGCACCAGTACTGAGTATGAGGCTCCCTCCTCGTTAGCCACGGTAGTGGGAGAAAGCATGCCAGAGTCAGCTGAGGTGTCTATACCACTGGCTTCACCCAATTCCTAAGTCCAGTCTACATAAGGATCCTTAAGTAGGTATTCCAGAGGGTCCAGCTACACCTCCATACTCTCACTGTACCTATACCGATAGGCATACGGGTCAGGATTCAACCTGGGGAATGAGATCCCCGTCGGGTGATGTTGTTCTGGCTCCGGGTCAGAATCGGGAATGAGTATGGGGTCAATGTCGACTGTGGGCCTGACCGACTTCGGGAGCGTCGACTTCTGTGCCAGCGCCAGGGAAGGTCGCAGTGGCATAACTGGCATCGGCTCAGATCCGGTAATGGATCAAGGGGTGCCCTCTGGAGCAGAGGATGAAGCCGCCGGTGTGGAAGCCAACCCTACCGGGGCTGAGGGCGTCACAGGAGGGTCAGACTGTCCAAATATGAGGTGCATGGCCTCATAAAACTCAAGCAGAGGTGACTCCGGCTCCCGGAAACTCAGGGAGGGGCGGAGCCGAGCCAGAAACGGGTTGCAAGCATGGAGGCCTACAAGGGCGATGCTCCTCCCGCGTTGCATCGTCCGACTGAAGGGGAAAAGTTGAAGGACGATTGTTTTTCTACAACTTCCTCTTCTTGCGACCCAAATGTCCTGAGGACTTGGAGTGTGACGAAGACGAGTGGTGATCGTTTCGCGAGCGGTCTCATGATCTTCTCTTGCGAGAGAAACCGGGAGCAATGAGGAGCCGGGGGGAGCTTTAGGGACTGTTCTCTCAAAGCCTTCGGGATCATGGCCCGGCACTCGAGAACGACTTTGGGTCGCAGTGGCGCTCCAGGCACCACAAGCGCACGAGGTGGGGAATCTGTCACCAACATCATGCAATGACCACAGTCACGCGGCTTGAATCCGGTCTTACGGGAAGACATCTCGATGCACCAAGAAGGTCAAACACCAACAAAAGGGTTCAAAAGTCAGTCAAAAAAGTGACTGTGCGTAGCTTTTCTCCGGATCTGCGAGTAGGCTGGCGCAGAAAGAAAAGAACTGACATCAGAGCACCAGGGTGGTGCCTACATATGACTGCGACATCATTATGATGACCACGACGGACACAAAGTCGAGCGACACCACCTGACTGCACGCAAGGGTACTGCTCGAAGAAAAATCTCTGTATCCAGTCTGAAGCCTGGGAGAAATTCTAAGGTAAGGAATCTGCAATAGAAGTCTCTATCAGATATTGTCAACCAATTCACATTGTTTTATTAGACCTAAACTTCAGCCAATCAGAGACAAGACCCTGAACCACTCTTCCACTGCAGAGCCACCCTACCTAAGATTTCACGCACAAGTTTAGTAACTATATAAATCAATGAGGTATAAAAGTGGTGAGCCTAAATGTGGAGGTGGGGGAGTCGCATGTGAATCTATGAAAGATATCAAAACTGGAGAACCAGTGTACTGGTAAGTAACTTTTTTTTCCAGTATGGAATATTTCATAGATTCACATGCCTAAATGAGAGTAGATAGCAGTAAGTAAAGAATAAATGGTGGAGGGTCAGGTGAAACCACTCTCAAAAGATATACTAAGGAAGTAAGACATGAACACACCGGGAAATACACCTAATAGATGAAACAGTGATGATATAAGCAATAACAATCTATCCTTATAAATACATAGCAATAAAATAGGGAAAATGCAATCTGTACCTTAACGAAAGACCATTTCACCATGTTGCTGCTCTGCAAATGTCTAGAAGTGATACTCCGGCAAACAAAGCAGTAGATACAGCAGTCTTTCTGGTTGAATGTGCAGCTGCTTTTGTAGAAAGTGTCATCCTGCTTTGTTGTGACAAAAATGCTATTGTCATTGACACTCAACAGTCTATACTGCTTCTTGAAATTGCGTAACCCTTTCGGAGTGGTGTGACAGAGATGAGAAACTGATCCGAATTCCTAAAAGCTTTTTTTCTGTTAATACAGAATTTCAAGCAATGTTTGACATCTAGAGCTGCATAAGAAGTGTTCTTAAAATATACTGACAGAAAGATAGGTTTATTCAAGTGAAAAGAGGTCAGAACCTTCGAGATCAGCTTAGGGTTGGTCCTGAACAACAGCTTATCCTCTCCGAGCTGCAGAAAAGGGTTTGTGACTGTAAAGGTTTGATTTTTTGGGGACCCTTCTGGCTGATGTGAGGGCCAATAAAGGGGGTCTCTTCCAATTTATGGACTGACTCAAATGGCGCTCTCAAAGTTGGGAAAGAACCGTATTAAGCTGCCAGGATATTGCAGGAGGTTTTTTTTGCATGAACGCCTTGAATATGTCCTTTTAAATGCTTTCACCAGTCTAGTGGACCATAGCGAGATTTCCCCTGCTTTCCGCTTGAACCTGGAAATTGCTGCTAAATGCACTTTTACTGAAGAGTGCGCTAAGCCTGATTTTGCCAGGTGAAGCAGATATGGCAATAGCAGTTCTGGAGAAGAATGAAAAGGATGCTGATCATTTTTACATCAGTAGCAGAACTTCTTCCATTTTGCCACATAAGACTTATTTGTGGAAAAAGCACATGACTGTTCTATGATAGACTTGCATTCCGCTGGGATACTGAGAGATCCAAATTCAATGTTGCGAGGTGTCATGTCGACAAAATGAGAGATTTAATTTGAGGGTACCATACCCGACCAATGCTCATGAAAATCAGGTTATCTATCGGCTGAATGGATGGGTGGACACACAGATAGGAGGAGGATCTGCGTGTACCAATACTGCCTCGGCCATGCAGGGGCTATGAGAATGAGACTGCATGGTTCTCTCTTCATCTTACGTATCACCCTGGGAATGAGCGGAAAAGGGAGGAAACGCATAGGCGAACATTACTATCCATTGTATCTGGAGAGCATTCCCCCAAGACCCCTCTGAGGGAATCTGCTAGCAAACTTTCTGCATTTTCTGTTGAGTAGAGTTGCAAAGAGATCCAGTTTTGGGGTATCCATTTTTTGAAGATCTGAGACAACTGATCCTGATTTATTTTCCATTCGTGACAGTGACGTGGTGTTCTGTTTAGGGAGTCTGCCCATTCGAGCTCCTGCATGGCACATGTTCGACTTGCAGAAAAATGCTGTGCATGAGTAACCACTTTCAAATTTGTGGGCTTGAGAGGAGAGATTTTTTTATCCGGTTCCCTCTTGTTTGGTGATATAGAACATGGTGGTGGTATTGTCTGTTCTCACCAGAACAGAGGCATTGCGAATTCTGGGCAGGAACGCTTGCAATTCCAGGAATACAGGTTTCAATTCTAGAACACTGATGTGCATTTGTTCTTCTTGTACAGACAATTTTCCATGGATTTCCAGCTCTTGAATATGTGCTTCCCAACCCTCCAAAGAAGCATCTGTTTTCATTATGAAGTTTGGTTGTGCAGCCTTGAACAAGAGACCCGGAGTGATATTGTCTTTCCTTCCCCACAATGACAAAGCTTGCTTCATCAAAGGGTAATATCTACTATGGCCTCAAAAGAACAGCAAATCTGTATCAACTGTGCATCCAGGCCTCACCTGCAGACTTTCACTTAAGGGGACTTTCTTTTTTAAAGGAAATTAGCTGTTTCTATTATTTATTTATTTTTAACTCTGTCTGCAGTCGGGCATGCTTTAGTGACTGTGGTTTCAAAAGGGCTACTAGAAACACCAGAGACTGCGATGGAATCAGAGACTATTTTTCTGAATTTAATGTCAGCCCAAAGTCTTGAACAGCCTCTGAAAGGCAAAGGTGGATCTTTTTGCAGAGAGGAAGGTTGGCCCATTGATCAACCAGTCATCCAGGTAGGGAAATACCTAGTGCCCATTTCTTCTTGAGAAAACAGTCCCTGGTGCCTTGCACTTTGTGAAGACCCTGGGAGCTGATAGTGAGTTTAAGGGTCACATGAACCTTGAACTGGTAGTGGCACCCAGCATCCTGAAACCTCATGAACCGCTGATATTTCATGTGAATGGTAATGTAAAAATATGCATCCAAGAGATAAAGAGACATCATGAAATCCCCTTTGTTGATCAGCAACCGAATTTCTTGCCGGGATAGCATCCAGAAAGGTTGTTTCTTATTCTATTTGTTCAGCTTCCTGAGATCCATCACCTGTCTCCATTTCCCAGACCTTTTCTTGATGAGGAAGAAGTTTGAACAGAAACCTCAGCTGTGCTGCTGGAAAAAAAAATTCCTCTATAGCTCCCTCTGAGAGAAGCAGACATCTCTCTTGTTTTAAGAGAGTGACATGTTGATGCGTTTCTCTTGGGTGTGACCATGATGGATTATGTCAAAAACCCATTCGTCCGAAGAGAAACTCTCCCAAAGATCGTAAAATAGTGGTTCAACAGTTGGTGGTGAGGTTGTGAGGTGACTAGTGCCCGAACAATGTCAATGTCTTCTTACAGCTTCCTGGGCTTTTACCCCTAGTCAGGGGTCGTCTTTGTGCTGGCTGTGTTGAGTAGGCAGTGTTGGGATTCCTGTATGACTGTTGCCCTTTGCTAAGAATACGGCTGACAATTGTAGGACTGATAAAAAGGCCCTTGAGTGAATTGTCCTCTTCCTCTTCCCCCACAAAAAGAATGAAAACACCTCTGCTGTAACGTTCCAAGTGAAAGCACTGCCTCCATATCAGTCTTCATGGCCTGAAGAGCGTCATCTATATGTTTGCCAAACAATTTTTTGCCATCGAAAGGCATGTCCAGAATTCTAGCTTGAACCTCAGGTGGCAAAAGGTGGCTTTTAACCAGCCCTGTTGTCACAATACTGCTGCACCTGCCAACTGCCTAAATGCGGTGGAGATGTCCATGACAATGTCTATAATTTCAGAGGATGCCTTAGAGCCTTCCTGTAAGATCGCGATCACTTCCTTTTTCTTTTCTTCTGGAAGAATGATAAGAAAGCTGATACATTGAAACAGGCGGAGCGACCTAGAAATGCCAGCGACTCTGACACTGATGGAAAACGCATGCCAATGTTATCTAGTTTCCTGCCCTCCTTATTTGGCAGAGCTGAACAGGGGGAGAAGGATTCCTAGAGTGTCGCTGTGCAGCCTGCATGACTACTGAGTCCAGGTGAGGATGTCCTATCAAACAGGCAGGTGAAGAATCTGATGCCTTATATTTCTCGTCAAGCCGGGGAAAAATAGCAGCGACTGAAGCTGGCTTCTTCATCAGTTTAAGGCATTCTTCCCATATATAGTGGACAATGGGGATAGATCTGATGGATTTCCTCACTGAGTCCCTAAAATCATACAGAAAGTATTATCTTTGTTTCACTGGGAGTGGCAGAATAAACCTCTTGGAAGCACGTTCCACTAATTTGTGGAACCCACCTGTGTCCTCAAGAGGAGAACTTGCTGCCGAAGTTGATGGTGATGAAGGAACAATGTAATCATCCCACTCCTGAGCTGATGCAGGTGGGTCTCTAAGTAGTTCCCCCTCCTCAGGCTGATCATCCGGATTGCTCTCAGCGTAATCATCCCTGATGGTGATGAGAGGTAAAACTGTCCTGCCTTCCTTTGTGCGAACCGGTACCAGACTTTTAGATGAGGATTTTAAGGAAATGCCTCCTTGGCATGGTCACCCCATGACTTTTTGCCTTTTGTTGATGCCAGTTATGATTGAAAGTGTGCTGGGACCCTGCTAACCAGGCCCCAGCACCAGTGTTCTTTCCCTAAACTGTACCTTTGTTCCCACAATTGGCACAGCCCTGGCACCCCGATAAGTCCCTTGTAAAAGGTACCCCTGGTACCAAGGGCCCTGTGGCCAGGGAAGGTCTCTAAGGGCTGCAGCAGGTATTATGCCACCCTGGGGACCCCTCATTCAGCACATGCACAATGCCTCCCAGCTTGAGTGTGCTGGTGGGGAGAAATGACTAAGTCGACATGGCACTCCCCTCAGAGTGCCATGCCAACCTCACACTGCCTGTGGCATAGGTAAGTCACCCCTCCAGCAGGCCTTACAGCCCTAAGGCAGGGTTCACTATACCACAGGTGAGGGCATATGTGCATGAGCACTATGCCCCTACAGTGTCTAAGCAAAACCTTAGACATTGTAAGTGCAGGGTAGCCATAAAGAGTATATGGTCTGGGAGTTCGTCAAACACCAACTCCACAGTTCCATAAAGGCTACACTGAAAACTGGGAAGTTTGGTATCAAACTTCTCAGCACAATAAATGCACACTGATGCCAGGGTGGAATTTGTTAAATGCACCCAGAGGGCATCTTAGAGATACCCCCTAAATACCAGACCGACTCCTGGTCCAGTTTCTGTCACCCTGCCACAACCAGATGAGTTGCTGGCCACATAGGGGGAGTACCTTTGTCACTCTGTGGCCAGGAACAAAGCCTGTACTGGGTGAAGGTGCTTCTCACCTCCCCCTGCAGGAACTGTAACACCTGGAGGTGAGCCTCAAATGCGCGTACCTTTTGTTACAGCACCCCAGGGCATCCCAGCTAGTGGAGATGCCCACCCCTCCGGCCACTGCCCCCACTTTTGGCGGCAAGGCTGGAGGAGATAATGATAAAAACAAGGAGTCACCCCCCACCAGTCAGGACAGCCCCTAAGGTGTCCTGAGCTGAGGTGACCCCTGCCTTTAGAAATTCTCCATCTTGAGTTTGGAGGATTCCCCAATAGGATTAGGGATGTGCCCCCCTCCCCACAGGGAGGAGGCACAAAGAGGGTGTAGCCACCCTCAAGGACAGTAGCTATTGGCTACTGCCGTCCCAGACCTAAACACACCCCTAAATTCAGTATTTAGGGGCACCCCAAAACCTAGGAAACTAGATTCCTGCAACCTGAAGAAACAAGAAGGACTGCTGACCTACAAGCCTGCAGAGAAGACGGACGACAACAACTGCTTTGGCCCCAAGCCTTACTGGCCTGTCTCCAACATCAAAAACCTGCAACCAGTGACGCATCCAACAGGTACCAGCGACCTCTAAGGCCTCAGAGGACTGCCCTGGACTAAAGGACCAAGAAACTCCTGTGAGCAGCGGCCCTGCTCAAAACCAGCTACTTCTTTGCAACAAAGAAGCAACTTTCAAAGACTGCACGTTTCCCGCTGGAAGCGTGAGACTTCACACTCTGCACCCGACGCCCCCGGCTCGAGATCCAGAGAACAACCACCACTGCGAGCCCGTGAGTAGCCAGAGACAACCCCCCCTGAATCCCCACAGCGACGCCTGCAGAGGGAATCCAGAGGCTCCCCCTAACCGCGACTGCCTGTAACAAGGGACCCGACGCCTGGAACCAGCACTGCACCTGCAACCCCAGGACCTGAAGGAACCGAACCTCAGCGCAGGAGTGACCCCCAGGCGACCCTCTGCCTAGCCCAGGTGGTGGCTGTCCTGGGAAGCCCCCCTGTGCCTGCCTGCACCGCTAGAGGGACTCCCGGGTCCCTCCATTGATTCCTATCTGAAACCCGACGCCTGCTTTGCACACTGCACCCGACCACCCCTGTGCCGCTGAGGGTGTGTTTTGTGTGCCTACTTGTGTCCCCCCCCCAGTGCTCTACAAAACCCCCCTGGTCTGCCCCCCGAGGACGCAGGTACTTACCTGCTGGCAGACTAGAACCGGAGGTACCCCTGTTCTCCATAGGCACCTATGTGTTTTGGCCACCTCTTTGACCTCTGCACCTGACCGGCCCTGAGCTACTGGTGTGGTAACTTTGAGGTTGCCTTGAACCCCCAATGGTGGGCTGCCTATGCCCCATGACAGACTTGTAAGTGTTTTACTTACCTCACAAATTAACCTTTACTTACCTCCCCCAGGAACTGTTGATTTTTGCACTGTGTCCACTTTGAAAATAGTTTATTGCCATTTTTACAAAGACTGTATTCTGAGTGAAGTACCTTCCATTTAAAGTGTTTACTGCAAATCTTGAACCTGTGGTTCTTAAAATAAACTAAGAAAATACATTTTTCTATATTAAAACCTATTGGCCTGGAGTAAGTCTTCGAGTGTGTGTTCCTCATTTATTGCCTGTGTGTGTACAACAAATGCTTAACACTACCCTCTGATAAGCCTACTGCTCAACCACACTACCAAAAAATAGAGCATTAGAATTATCTAATTCTGCCACTATCTTACCTCTAAGGGGAACCCTTGGACTCTGTGCACACGATTTCTTACTTTGAAATAGTATATACAGAGCCAACTTCATACAATACCCATAAGAAAAAGGGTTCTGAATCCGACCTGGGGCGAATAGGCCCCATCAAAGTCGAAGGCAGCGTCAGCCGACGCCGCTCCGACTCGTCGGGGATAAGAATTGGGTAGATGTCGATAGTGGGCACTACCGATGTTGGGAGCGTCTACAAACGACCCGGTGCAGGTCTCAAGGGTGTGACCGGCACTGGTGTGAATCCGCGCGCGGTTCCGGAGGTGACCTCTGTGGCCGGACCCAAAGCCGCAGGCGCGGAACCCGAAGGCCCCTCAGCCGTACCCCTTGGGCCCGAAGTCGCCATATCTGGGTCGGACCGCCCAAAGATGAGGCGCATGGCCTCATAAAACTCTTTCAGGCCCAACGTCTTCCACTCTGGGAAACTCAGGGAAGCGCAGAGCCAATCTAGACGCAAGCTCCGAGGACGGAGTCCTTGTGCGGGGATGCTCCTCCCGCGTCGCGTTGGCTGAGCGACGGGGTGAAGGCTAGAGCGATGGAACTTATTCGACGACTTCTTCTTACCTTGACCTGAGGATTTGGAAGAAGACGAGTGGTGATGACTCCGCGACCGATCTCGAGACCTTCCTCTCGAGCGAGACCGGGACCTATGCAGAGTCGAGTGCCGGGGCGCCATGAGCTTTAGGGACCGCTACCTCAAAGCCTTTGGGTGCATTGCCTGGCACTCGGAGCACGACTTCGGGTCGTGGTCACGCTCGAGACACCACAGACAAACCCGATGAGGATCCGTCACCGACATCGTACGACAACAGGCCTCGCACGGCTTGAAACCGGTCTTCGGGGACATCCTCGACGCACCACATTTTCACAGAAAAGCTCGACAAAACGATCGAATTCGGCCAAAAAATAGCCAGGTTAGCGCTTCTCCGGATCAGCGCGTGGCGCAGAAAGAAAAGAACTGACATCACTGCTCGAGGGCGGCATCTATGTACTATTCCCAATGTCATCACAGCGACTATGACGGCAACGACGCCCGCGGAGTCGACCGACACCACCAACCGACGCGCAAGAGTATTGCTCCAAGAAAAATCTCCAGATCCAGTCTGACGCCTGGGGGAAATTCTAAGGTAAGGAATCTACATCTAGATGTCTGTATCAGATCTAAAAAAATTAAGTGAACACGTACAATGCGCTGCTAAAAGAATATTCCCATGCCGCTGTCGAAACAGTGTGCTCTAGACAATGATTGGAGAAGACAAACGTGTCCAATATGAGTCTCTCCTCGTGGTGCCGGGACAAAACTCCTAACATTTAAGGATAGCAGCGGATACGCTTTAATGGAAAAACTGAGGGCAGTGCGATACGAAACAGTGTTGTAAAAATGCATCCCCTAAGGTCGGAACGAGATAGTGCGATCCCTATGACATTAGTGGTTCAGTTAATTTAGGGTAACCCATTGTGGCTTTTTAGTTGCAGCACAGTTCCTTGAACAAGACAATACTCCTTAAAAAGCTGGGAAAATATTCTCTATGCGTTTCCTCCTCAACCTCCTCTGAGTTTGAATGACAGCAGTTCACAGTATGGCATTGAAACTGTCCCTTCATTTCTAAACACGTTCGGCATTTGGTGGCTTGATACAAACATTTCATGGCAACAACGTGGCAAATTGTGGCATGGGATATTTGCCGAATGTAACATCGGCATATATTAGTTATCATAAACTGAAATTATGTGGCAGAGAGGACCAAATTATATGGCAGGGTGGACCACTTTATGTTTTTTTTCTTCCTTCCTTCACTTAGACGACCTTCAGGCTGGCAGGTGAGTAAACAGCAACGGTGTTGGTTTCTTAGTCTGAATTTCAGCCCCAGAAGGCAATCAATAGACAAATCAAACTGTGGGACCACTTACGCCACAGAGAGGCGGAAAAAGCGTGCAGCTGACAGGCGCGTGGAGGCAGCACATCCAACGTAGAAGGAGGAAGGAGCCAAGGGACTGAGGGAAGAGGTGAAACGGAAGTCTTTAATGCATCCGAGCACTAAGTGTTCTCTCAGAGTGGAATATAGCTTCGCAGGTTACTGTACATGCTGTAGATTGTGAGCTACCTGCTCACGGGTCCCCTAATATCCGCGATTCAGTTCTTTCACCGTTAGCAGTGATCAATTGTTATGAAACGTATAGCAGGCTGGTTACATTTTCGCCAAACTTCATGACTTTCCACATAAAATCAAATGTTTCATCTTCTTGATTTCTTGTTCTACTATGCTGTTATTTTTATTGTTATGGCTCAGGATTAATTTTCGACGTCATTGTTGACGTTTACTCTGAAAGGATGTAAGCTTATGGTTGCGTGCTCTGTTCACATGTGTTACATGTCTCTCCTCCGATCTCGACCCTCACTCTGCTAGCACCTTGGACTGACAATGTTTTTTGTTTTAAACCAACCCATCAGGGGCGTACGGTCCCCTGTCCACTTTAAACGCAGTATCTGGTGGATGAACTCACGACCTAGTACTTGTACATTTTGGTTACCAATGGCTGGAGCACCACTCTACCTAGATGAACTTTAAACTTTAATTTTGTAAACTGGCCATTTTTAGGGTTGCCACCTTTGTTTGAAAAAATACCGACATTACTCAATGCCGCAGTTCTCGTGCATAAATTAAGTTGCAATGCAGCACGTTCCATCTGCACAAGTAGTGTAGTGATCAGGGTTTTAAGTTGGCCGGGGTTCAGCACCAGTTTTATTTAAAAAAAAAAGGTATCAAAACGGGTCCCTATCAGGCTCTGTTTTTATGACCCACCCTTTTTATGCCATGTCCAGGCAATACTCACTGGGTGAGTACAGCCCTAACAAATAAGATTTACGTTTCAATATGAGTCACTAGTATCATATTCTTCATGAAACCGAAAACTCAAAAGTAACCAGTAAAGTAGGGCCCAGGACGTTGCTTTGTAAGCATTCAAGCCCTCTGTGCCTCCTTTCTGTGCTCGATTCAAGCAATATCGGTTGGGCGATTTTGGACCCTCTTGCAGCTTCCTTTTTTTGATTACCTGTGCACGTGACCTTTCTTTTGATGTTGGATATTGTGTTGTTTTAAGTCGGGCCGGAATCATCCCCTAGACAGATACCTCATCAGAATACGGTGACTCAGTAATGGCACTTGGCAGGGACTGGCCTATTTTATATGAATTTACCCTTTTTCTCATGCTTTTCATTCTCCTAACAGCATGACATTGCCTGATGTTAGGGATCACAAATGTGGTTGTAGATGTGGAGCCGTGAATGTCAACCCTTCCCCCCCCCCCCCCAAATTTAATCACAAGAAAACAAGATATGCATGGCATGAGTCAGGATATGGGAAGTTTCAATCATGTGGCATAGAGGAGAGACATTTGTATGGGCATTCACTGTCGGCATGCCGTTTGATTCCTATCACTACAATTGCTCAAATTGTGCAGGTAAACTGTGACAAACTGAGTGTGTCAATGCGCCTCCACATAGCACACTGACCATGTGTACTACTTACAGCAATTGCACATGCTGTAAAGTAAATATGTGATTTGAGGTACAAAGCTGGAACCTACCGTAGGATTCCCCACCACGCCTTCTGCATGCATGTCATTGTATCCTCCAGGGTCGACGTCTACTCAATGTTTCGCTGTAGTCAGGATCTGAACGTCAATGTAAATCGCGCAACAAACATCACCGTGCGCCTAAGCCTAACATTAGCCTCTTTACTTACATCAGAGGCTTCGTCCTTAATTTTTGGAGAATGAGATTACAGGATGGGCAGGGTCAAACTGGAACAGAAAATAAGCTGGATGCCAGAATAAAAGTGGCCTCCATGAGAAAAACAGACAGCTAAAAAAGGGGCCCATATTTGCAAATTCAACAGTTTTGGCACCAGTGGAAAAAAGTTACACTTTCTTTCAAAGTCACTTTAAATAGCTAAAATACTAAAGCCATTTATCCTCTGCAGTCTTTGCCATCCTTTCCCCCACACCTGACTCACTTCCAAGGGCCCTGAACCCTAAAGTACTACTTTATTTTGCAGTTCCAACACAACCAGTAGGGCCATTTCCATTCTTGAACTAGGGTCCAGGATACACTGCCTACACCACTATTCTTTTAAACATGCTAATTTGTATCTCTTGCCTGGCTGTGCTGTGCACACGTCTCATGTTTTGAGGTCGAGCATAGGCAACGCACATGCACGGTCTTTCAACATCTACTCCTGTGGGCTTTCACCACGTCCATCACTTTCATTCATTACTTAGTCTGCCTCTCAAACTTCCTTTGGTTTCTTAGGTAAATGCTTTAATGTTTGTCATGCCCTGAGGCTGTTGCGTGACCACCTTGGAGACTAACCCTGTTACATGGATTATTACATTATGGGCCATATACCTTAGTGTCAGCGCACTATCCTTTTCTTCTGCCTCTCTGCTTCGTGCTCCGTGGCAGTATGTTGTATCCGCTTCAGTGAGGCATTGTCTCTAATCAGAGTTTGGGTTTGTTTGTACCTGTAATTTATTGGCTATTCGTCCATAGTTGTTAATTACGGTGAGAGGGGTTGTAGCTGTTTGCTTAAGCTTATCTTTGTTTTCGGGCACTTCGCTGTTTTTTTGCAGTGTTTGAGCCAGACAAAGGCTGCAAGCTGGAGGGGGATCCTTTGTCTGGTGCTGTTGTGAGTGGGGCAGTCTGGGAAGTGAGGATTGGTAGCTGGAGGACCTCTTGCAGCTTTCACAGCTAACGCAATGTAACTTACACCTGAGGAGATTTATGCCGCTACATATTGTAAATGTTTCAGTAGAGAACAGTGACGTCCTTTTAATTACATGTTTTAGTGCAGTTATTGGACTGTTTAATGATGTGCTTCCTCTACACCATAAGACGTGGCGTAAGGGCCTGAGCTGACGACTCTAGAGCTGGGGAACCACGTTCGACGTCGGCTCAACAGCCTGTGATTCTGGTCAAATCAGTTAATCTCCTTGTGTCTACTACAAATTAATGTGCTCTTGTGAAAAGTAACTGGTGCTCATGTAAAGCACTCCAATACCGTTGGGTCGAGTTTGCTTTATATAAACCTCCTAAAAAAATATTGATAAAAAACTTGTGCTGTCTGAATTCACAGAGGGTCTTAAGCCATTCTGTGTACTCCATACATACATGTTCCATTTGTACTCCAAAGGCAAGGTTTTGATACTTGCGTTTCTTATGGGAGCATCTTTTGTTGCTTGCGCTCAGTAAAATCATGAGCATGCCCCGTCGCTGTTTCCGTTCCCACCTCCCACCTTTGTTTCTGTTTCTTCTCCACACTCCCAACCAACAGAAAAGAAAAAATGCTATGAGGTGACCCGCACTGCCTGCTTCATACTGCTTTTTATACTTCCTGTTACACCCCTAGCTGCCCCTCTGTTCTCCAATTTCATACACCCTCCTGTTTTCTACCCCACCCAGTTGCTAAAGCCAACAGTTTGCCCGTAGGTGAGTTCGATTGGCTTTACCAAAGCTGGTTTTTGTGCTTATGCTCCAGTGGACAGCGACTTGGACCCTCGTCCTCATCAGAACCAGATTCCAATCTGGATTTTTTCCTTTGGAGCCATAAAAGTAATCTGACTTCCCTGTCTTTCAGTGTCTTGGCAGAAAAGGCTCGCAGCTTTTACATTCCTTGGGCTTATGATGTGGATGAAGACGGTATAGACACCTTTTATGGGTATCTTCTGAGAAAAGTCTTGGCTTTTCACAAGACTTGCATGTTCTGCAAAGCCTATTCTCCGATCCCTCTGTCATGCTGGAAAAAATACTGAGTAAAAACAGTACCTGAGGGCAGTCCAAGGTTTCCTTCTTTGAGAGAAGAGAAAGGTAAAAAGTCGACAATTCTATAAATACTAAGCAGAGCTCAGGAAGATTTCCTCACACACACCAGAAATCTGAGGTATGGTGGCTTTGCAGGGGAAGAGTGGTTCAGGGTCTTGTCTCCGAGTGGCTGATGTTTGGGTCATTAAAACAATTTGAATTGGTTGACAATGTCAATTGCTTCTTTATGTCTTTTAATGTACTTAGATAGTACTGCTTGTTTTCTAAACACCGTGAGGTTTCTACCATGACGAGGGAGAAGATTCAAGCATGTGAATTCATGAAAGATGAAATACTTAAGAAGTTAAACATCACAGTGGAGACAATAGTGCAGAGGCTTTGTTAATGAGATGACATGGACCCAGCAAAAGTAACTTTATTTTGGTAGAATCTTACTTCAAGCTTAATAAATAAATGTGGATAGATGCAGATAAAATATGGAAGTAGATACAAAGTCTAGGGTCTCTGAAGACACTGAGTAAAGGTTCTCTGGTGAAACACTCACCTCTGCACCATTTCACCTGGTTATCTTCTACTAAGCACTAATAGAAAATGCTGGATGCTTTCAGTGGTGCTAGTCACAAAGAAACTTTCCTTTGTCCCAATTATGAGCTACTTGGTATTTCTGGGCAGTAATTCTACACCAGGAAGTATAGAGGGATTAACAAGTGATCACAGCATAACCTTCATGAAATTGACAATTACACCTAGATATCACTGTAATGCACCAAATTTCACATTTAAAACCATAATTTGGGCCTCTCACATGGGACAAATTATTTCAGTTTTGAAATGCAGTATTACTGCAGCGGACTCACAATCCCTTTATTGGTGGAAGCTTGTGTTTCTGCAGAAATCAAGCTTTATGACTCAACACCTAATGGGGGCATGGAAACCACTACTATGGATCAACACAGAGAACATCGCTATTCACTCTGAAGGATGATAAATATCAATTATCCTCTAACAAAGCAAGGCCCTGTTGCAGATTTGCACAGATTACTTTGAATTAGCTTTTGCAGTGTGTAACAAAGGTGATGCACTTTAATCCCCTCCCCACCACCACCCCATCAGAAAGGAGGAAAATAATCAGACCCCATTTGTCTAAAGAATATTAACAAAAGGATCAAAGAACTAATGAGCACAGGATATAATCCACAAATTAGGTCACAGCCCGAAGTAGTATGAACTGCGCAGAACGGGAGATGTACTCATTTTCAGTGGAGCAAAAAAAGACCATCAGTGAATTAGCAAGTATCAAGTGAAGGCTATAGTGAGAGGCCATTTTATGGAGAGTTCTAGATGAAATCAACTCTGATGAAAAAGGCCTGAAAAGGGCTAAAATCAAGCAGAACTGGCAAGCAGGAAAGGCATATTGTTTGTTTATGACATGAATGCATTGTAGTGGTGCTCATCACATCCTCACAACAAAACTGATGATCTAGCCACAGCAAATAATTTAAAAGTTGTTTATAACTGAAGTTGCCCGGTGATGTTTTAAGGTATTTTGCAAAATGACTTGTATATCTTCTGACATGCATGCTAATTGTGAGTAAGACTGATAGAGAAATTGTATATTGCTTTGTTGTGGGTTTGTGTACGTACATGTATGAAAAATTATCTTAAATGTACATACTGTTATTGGTATTGTTTCTCTGTAGAGATGGTTTCCAGTTTTCTTCCACAACAGTTGGGGAGGATTGAGATTGATTAGAAGCAATGTTGTTCTCGTTGTCAGCTACATAAAGAAAGAATATCAATTCATTACTAATAGAACTACAGAATGAGGCAAATGTAAAGATTCACATCTGCGATAAAAAAGTGAGTTATTATCCCCAAGTTTTACACAAAGGCAAAACATAACCAGAAAATGAGTACATTTCACCAGGAAATCCTTTGCCAATTATATAAAAAGCTAGAAGACAATTCTTACCCTCTCTTTCTTTTTTTAGATGCCTATATCATGCTCTTTGATCACACCACTGCAGGTAAAGTTCTATGTGTATGGGGAAAGGTAAAAAGAAAATTGCACTCCCTCAGAGATTACACAATGTGGCGAAAAGTTGGTCACTGGCAAATTGTGCTCTAAGTAGCGAATCCAAAACTCATTCTCCAGCTCTTTAACACAAAATGTGGAAATAGGGCCACCATGGTCCAAAAGCTGGAAAATGAGAGAGCGATATGTAAGTGAGGCTGGGGGCTATTCACGGTAAACCCTATATGCTTCTGCCCAACTTTGTTTCCACTCACTTACCAGTAGCGTCATTTTAGACTGAGTCAACACCATGGTTTAGGATGGTGAATCACTCAATGATGGAAGCTAACTGTCGTAGTGCATTGTTAGACTTTTCATCCTTGGCGTGGTCTCCCTTAACTTTTTGCCTCTGTTTCCCAGGTTGTTGATGGGTGCTGGACTCTGTTTTCGCTGTTTTTGTTAATCCGGCCACTTTACCACTGCTAACCAGTGCTAAAGTGCAAGTGCTCCTTTATAAAATGTGTATGTAATTGGCTTATCCATGATTGGCATATATGATTATATAGTAAGTCCCTAGTACAGTGCACTAGAGGTGCCCAGGGCCTGTAAATCAAATGCTACTAGTGGGCATGCAGCACTGGTTGTGCCAGCTATATAAGTAGATCTGTAATCATGTCTCAGACCTGCCACTGCAGTGTCTGTGTGTGCAGTTTTAACTGTAAATTGGACTTGGCAAGTGTACCCACTTGCAAGGCCTAAACCGTCCCTTTTCTTACATGTAAGACAACCCTAAGGCAGGCCCTAGGTAGCCCCAAGAGCAGGGTGCAATGTGCAGTTAAGGAAGGACATATAGTAATGTGTTTTATATATCCTGACAGTGAAATATTGCTAAATTCGTTTTTCACTGTTGCAAGGCCTGTCCCTCTCATAGGTTAACATGGGGGCTACCTTTAAATATGATTAAAGTGTAGATTCCCTTTAGGAGCGGATGGACATATCGAGTTTGGGGTCTCTGAGCTCACAATTTAAAAATACATCTTTTAGTAAAATTGATTTTAAGATTGTGTGTTTGAAAATGCAATTTTTAGAACGTGAGCCTTTTCTTGCTTATACCATTTCTGTGACTCTGCCTGTTTGTGGATTCCCTGTCTGGGTCAGTTTGACAGTTGGGCTGGTTGCACCTCACACTACACAGAGACACAAAGGGAGCTGGGGTGTAGTCTGCATTTCCTGATGAGCCATCTGTGCTAGGAGGGAGGGGAGGGGTGGTTACTCACACCTGAAAGGGCTTTGCCTGTCCTCACACAATGCAGTCTCCAACCCCCTGGTGAGTGTCTGGGACCTAGCCTGGGCAAAGCAGGATTTCACAATCAAGAGAAACTTTGCTTTGAAGTAGGCCTACTTCAAAGGAGAAAATGGGTATAAGAAGGGCACCCCAAACCACAGGCTTTGGAAACCAAGAGGAAACTCTGCCTGGAGAAGAGCTGAGGAAGAAGAGATGCCCTGCCTGTGACTGTGCTTTGTGGAGCTATCCTGCAGTTGCTGCTTCTGCCAGAGTAAGAGGGCAAAGACTGGACTTTGTGTGCCTTCCATCTTGTGAAGATCTCCAAGGGCTTGATTTAGAGCTTGCCTTCTGTTATTTGAAGTCTCAGGGACAGCAAAGACTTCTCTCTTCCAGCACCTGGAGTCTCTGGAGAGACTCCTACTCTTCCAAGTGATGCCCATCCAATTCCTGGGACCCTGAAAGGAGAAGCTGGCAGCCTAAAAAGAAGGGATCCACGCACAGGACGCAGTGCGGGGAAAAGATCGACACAACTCAGATCTGCGGCTGACAAATCAACATGCTGCAGGCTTCGCGGCTACAAATCGACACTCGCCTGCAACACGACCAAAGAATCGACACACGGAGCTGGGGAAACGACTAGCAGCATCGCTGACGGAGGCTGGTGAGATCGCAACCCGTGCTGCATTGTTTTTCTGATCATCGTGTGTCTGGATTTCTACCGCAAGTACTGCTGGGCATGTAAAAACAACGCAAGGCCTGCCAGGACATGAGTGCTGACCGGATTGACGCATCTGTCTCATGCAGAGAGAAGAAACAGCGCACGCCGACCCGACGAAAGGTCTCGCTCATGAGTGAAATCGACGCATCGCAAGCCCTTTTTGACGCACACTCACCTGAATGGGGGTATTTTTGACACGCTGAAGGTACATTTTCACGCTAACAGTGTTATTGTTGTGTTTAAAATTAATGAAGACTCTTTTTGTATTCTCAGTGATAACTTGATTTGTGTATTGTGGATTTTTGTCATTTTGGTCTTGTTTTGTTTAGGTAAATATTTCCTATTTTTCTAAACCTCTGTTGTGTCACTTTGTAGTGTTTTCATTAAGTTACTGTGTGTTTTCGTACAAATACTTTACACCTAGCACTCTGAAGTTAAGCCTACTGCTCGTGCCAAGCTACCAGGGGAGTAAGCAGTGGTTAGCTGAGGGCGATTCCCTTTTACCCTGACTAGAGTGAGGGTCCTTGCTTGGACAGGGGGCAACCTGACTGCCAACCAAAGACCCCATTTCTAACATTGGTAATCAGCAGTTGGGATTGGACTTATATTTGTACTTGACCTACAGTAATTAAGTGTACACTACTGTTTTGAGTGCAGACCACTACGTGACCACATACTACTTGTCTTGTGATTTTGGATTTTTCTCTTTTGCTTGAATTTTTCCCTACATCCATTTTTGTGGTAATCTTTGATTGACTTCTGAACTTCATTTGGGAACTTTTTTTCTGCCTTTTGGAACTTTGCACTTTTGTTGACTTTGTCATGTCCCAACCGGGAGATGCATCAGTTGGAGCTGCTTTTGACCTAGAGAAATTGGAATGCTATACCAAGGCTCAGTTAAAGCAGTTCTGTAAAGGTTTTGACTGTCCCATTAAGAGCTCATCCAAGAAAGAGCTTCAAAAGGCGCTGAGGGCCTGGGTGACAGCCAAGAGCACTGAAGGGCACACAGAGGAGAAGGAGGAGGATGAGGCGGAGGAAGAGCATTCCATACACAATGGTATTGTAGGTGAGCCTGTGATGCCCAGGCTGAGGTTCTCCAGGGCAGGTAGCAGTGTCTCATCTAAGGGTCTGAACCCTGAAAAATTGCAGGACAGACAGGCAGAGAGGGAGCACCTGAGGGAGTTGGAGAAAATGAGAATGGGCATTGAAGAGAAAACGGTTTTGCTGGCTCATGAGCTCAGCTTGAGGGAGCTGGATCAGAGGAGACAGTCTAGTAGGGATGGTGGCAGCCACATCACAGTGCAGCCTGAAAGGAGGGTGCACATTCCTAAAGATCTTGTGAAGGATTATAAAAGGGAGGACGACATATACTTGTGGTTTAAGGGGTATGAGTCTGCTCTCCATATGAATCTGGTCCCTGAAGCTCATTGGGGGTGGGGGGGCGGGTCTGTTGAAGCACTTTGAGGTAGAGGGGAGGGATACACTGACAGCCTTAGGGGATGCTCAGAATCTCACCTACACTATCATGAAGGATGCCCTACTCACAAGGTATGGTCTCACCCCTGAGCAGTATAAGGATAAGTTTAGATCTTACAAGAACAAGGAATCCCAAACATGGTTGGAATGTGTTGATTCTTATTGCAGGTCACTGGATGGTTGGGTGAAGGGCAGTAAGGTAAATACATATGAGGGGCTTTACAATCTGATTGCTTGGGAGCACTTGTAGAGTTTATGTTTTCCAGAGCTGCGCCAGCACCTGATTGACAGCAAGCTGACTGACTGACCCCAGGAAGCTTCCGCAGGAAGCGGACCTCTGGGAAAGCACCAGGGTCAAAAAGAGGTATAGGGGAGACCACGCCAAGGGTGCGCAGGGTCCCTCTCAGAAGAAAGGGGGGTAAGGGTAAACAGGGGGAGTTCTCTAAAGGGCCCCAAACGGATTCCCAGGTTAAGGATTCCCAACCCCCCCAGTGAGAAGAAGACATGGTTCTCCAAAGGGAAGCCAGTGGCAGGTGGTCCCCCACGTAAGTGCTATGCATGTGACCAGGTGGGTCATGTGAGGGGGAGGGGTACCCCAAATGCCCCAAAAGTACACCAGCACATACTGGTGCGCCATTCCCGGGTTTGGCCAGTGTAGTGCTTGGGGAGGAGTTGGTTTCAGGTGGGTGGGAGCCAGCTGAGATGACCCTTGTCTCACTAAGGGACAGTGAGATGGTCCAGAGAACCCTCGTGCCTGAGAACATTAAGAAGTGCAGGCAGTGGGTGACCATCAATGGACAGAGGGTGGAGGCTCCGAGAGACACAGGAGCCAGTGTGACTACAGTGAGAAGTCAGCTGGTGTCTGAAGAGCAAATTGATCCCCGGGTACTTCACCAAGTAGTTGCAGTGGACAACTCAGAGTGCCGGTGCAGAGTGGTGCATGTTCCCTTTGAATGGGAGGGGGGTCTTAGTTTCCTTGAAGGTAGCTGTGAGTCCAACCATGTCAGTTGATTGTTTGCTAGGTAATGACCTGGAGGATTCCCCTTGGAAGGAGGTGGGACACAGGTCTCACTTGGAGATGTTGGTTCTGCCTGGGTGGGTATGCGTATCCACCCGGTCAATGGCAGCTCATCAGGGTGGCCATGAGCCCCTGGAGCCTAAAACAGTGGCCCAGGGGACCACCAAGAAGAGGAAGGGCAGGGGGCGCAGGAAACGGGCCCCAGAAGTTCCCCCGGTCCAGGAGGAAGTTGAGCCTGAGGGTGACGCCCCAGCACCTACAGGGGAACAGGTGGCTGAACTGGGGGAGGTCCCTGAGCTGTCACAGTGGCAGCAGGAAGGGGGACCCACCAGGGAGGCATTCTGTGAAGCACAGAAACCTTGCCCTACTCTAGAGGGACTGCAGCAGCAGGCTGCAGCCCAGGCGGCTGGGCGAGGAGCCCAGTACTCACTTGATCTATTTGGAGGATGGCCTCCTTTGTAGTGAGCCTAAGGTTCCAGAGCCTGGGTCAGCTCGTATGCTGGTGGTACCCCAGTGCTTCAGGGCCTTCCTACTGGGGTTGACTCATGATGTGCCTTTGGCATCTGGTGCAGGAGAAGACCTATCAGAGGTCTGTCTCCCACTTCTACTGGCCCCAGATGCACAAACATTCTGTTGCACGCTGTAGGTCTTGCCTAACTTGCCAGGCAAGTGGCAAGAGTTGGGGGAAATGTAAGGCTCTTCTCCAAACTTTACCTGTGGTTAGAACTCCCTTTGAGAGGGTAGGTATTGACATTGTGGGGCCTCTGGACCCCAAGACAGATTTGGGCAACAGGTTCATCCTGGTCTTGTTGGACCATGCCACCCGGTACCCAGAAGCCATTCCTCTGAGGTCAGTCACTTCCCCTGTGGTGGGTCGTGCACTGATATAGGTTTTTACCCACATGGGGTTCCCCAAGGAAGTGGTACCAACTTCATATCCACATATATGAAGTCTCTGTGAAAGTGTGTGGGGTGACCTACAAGTTCACCACACATTACCACCCCCAAAGTAATGGTCTGGTTGAGAGATTCAACCGCACCTTGAAAGGCATGATTCAGGGCCCTTGAGGCGGAAGTGGGACATCCTCTTGCCATGCCTTCTGCTCGCGCACAGGGAGGTGCCGCAAAAGGGACTTGGGTTTAATCCCTGAGCTCATCTATGGCCACCCTGCGAGGGGACCTTGGAGTCTGGTGAAGGAGGCTTTGGAGAAAGCTCCTAGTAAACCCCCCCCAGGATGTATTTAGCTACATGCTGGCTTTGAGAAACCAGACTGCACGCTTCAGGAGTCTTGCACAGGAGAACCTAGAAGCAAGCTAGGAGGATATGAAATGGTGGTACGACCGGAATGCCACTCTGGTCGAGTTTCAACCTGGTCAGAAAGTGTGGGTGATGGCGCCAGTGGAGCCTAGGGTGCTCCAGGATAGGTGGACTGGGCCATTTGAGGTGGTGGAGTGCAAGAGTGAAGTAACCTACCTGGTGGACTTGCTGTCTTCAAGGAACCCTTTAAGGGTCCTGCACGTCAACCGCCTTAAACCTCACTTTGAGCGGACTGAACTGTCCATGACCTTGCAACAGATGATGAAGGGGAGGAGGAGAGGGAGCCTCTTCCTGACCTCCTGTCTGCAGGAGAAAAAGATGGGTCTGTGGAGGGGGTGATCCTCTCCTCCTCCCTGACTGAGGAGCAGCAGGGTGACTGTTGCGATGTGTTGGGACAGTTTGCCTCACTGTTTTCCCTGATCCCTGGAGTCGCACACTTGTGCACACATGATGTGGCCACTGGGGACAGTAAACCCATTAAACAAAAAGTTTACAGGGTGACTGACAGGGTCAGGGCTTGCATTAAGAATGAAGTATCCAAAATGCTAACCCTAGGGGTTATTGAGCACTCCAGCAGTCCTTGGGCCAGCCCAGTGGTATTGGTCCCAAAGGCTGCTGCACCTGGTGCCACTCCAAAACTCAGGTTCTATGTGGGCTACCCGGGACTCAATGCTGTCAGCAAGACTGACGCACAGCACACCCCATCCCCCGAGCTGATGAGCGTTGACCGGTTAGGAGCTGCCAAGTACGTTTGAGTTAACATCTGGGTACTGGCAGATTGCCTTAACTAAGGGGGGCAAGGAGAGGTCAGCATTCTCTACCCCAGATGGACACTTTCAATTTAAAGTCATGCCATTTGGGATGAAGAATGCCCCTGCCACCTTTCAGAGGTTGGTCAACCAGGTGTTGGGTGGGCTGAATGAGTTCAGTGCCGCCCACCTGGATGATATTGCTGTGTTTAGTTCCACATGGGAGGAACATTTGCAATACCTCTGGCGAGGGTTAGAGGCCCTGCAGAAGGCAGGCCTCACTATTAAGGAAAAAAGTGCCAAATAGGGCAGGGTTCTGTGGTGTACTTGGGACACCAGGTGGGGAGTGGCCAGGTGGCACCCCTACAGCCTAAGATCGATACCATTCTGGCTTGGTAGCCTCCCAAGACCCAGACTGAAGTGAGCGCCTTCTTAGGTCTCACAGGATACTACAGGAGGTTTGTCAAGGGTTATGGTGCCATTGTTACCCCCTTGACTGAATTGACTTCTAAGAAGCAACCCAGGAAGGTGATCTGGACAGAAGCTTGCCAGACCGCTTTCGATGCCCTGAAGGCTGCCATGTGCACAGCACCTGTGCTGAAGGTACCTGACTACTCCAAGGAGTTCGTTATGCAAACAGACACCTCAGAGCATGGTATTGGAGCAGTACTCTCACAGCTTGATGAAGAGGGCCTAGATCAACCTGTAGCCTTCATTAGCAAGAGGTTACTTCCCAGGGAACATACGTGGAGTGCCATAGAACGTGAAGCGTTTGCTGTGGTCTGGGCACTGAGGAAGCTAAGATCCTACTTGTTTGGGACTCACTTCCGAATTCAGACCGACCACAGGTTCCTCAGATGGTTAATGCAGATGAGGGGTGAGAATCCAAAACTGTTGAGGTGGTCCATTTCCCTACAGGGGATGGACTTTACGGTGGAACACCGTCCTGGTACAGCACACACCAATGCTGATGGTCTGTCCAGGATCTTCCACCTTAGGGAGGAGAACTCCCATGAGCTTGGGTAGTTGCTCCCCACTTTCAGCTGGGGGGGGGGGGGGGGTGTAGAGAGAGACAGACATGTGTTATACTTTTTATCCTTGGCGTGGTCTCCCTTAACTTTTTGCCTCTGTTTTCCAGGTTGTTTATGTGTGCTGGACTCTGTTTTGCTGTTTTTGTTACTCTGGGCACTTTACCACTGCTAACTAGTGCTAAAGTGCAAGTGCTCCTTTACAAAAGGTGTATGTAATTGGCTTATCCATGATTGGCATATTTGATTTATTAGTAAGTCCCTAGTACAGTGCACTAGAGGTGCCCAGGGCCTGTAAATCAAATGCTACTAGTGGGCATGCAGCACTAGTAGTGCCACCCACATAAGTAACTCTCTAATTATGTCTCAGACCTACCACTGCAGTGTCTTGTGTGTGCAGTTTTAACTGTAAATTCGACTTGGCAAGTGTACCCACTTGCCAGGCCTAAACCGTCCCTTTTCTTACATGTAAGACACCCCTAAGGTAGGCCCTAGGTAACCCCAAGGGCAGGGTCAGTGTATAGTTAAGGTAGGACATATAGTAATGTGTTTTATATGTCCTGACAGTGAAATATTGCTAAATTCGTTTTTCACTGTTGCACGGCCTGTCCCTCTCATAGGTTAACATGGGGGCTACCATTAAATATGATTAAAGTGTAGATTCCCTTTGGAAGTGGATGGACATGTCGAGTTTGGGGTCTTTGAGATCACAATTTAAAATACATCTTTTAGTAAAGTTGATTTTAAGATTGTGTGTTTGGAAATGCCACTTTTAGAAAGTGAGCCTTTTCTTTGCTTATATCATTTCTGTGGCTCTGCCTGTGTGTGGATTCCCTGTCTGGGTCAGTTTGACAGTTGGGCTGGTTGCACCTCACACTAAACATTGACACAAAGGGAGCTGGGGTGTAGTCTGCATTTCCTAATGAGCCATCTGTGCTAGGAGGGAGTGGAGGAGTGGTCACTCACACCTGAAAGGGCTGTGTCTGCCCTCACACAATGCAGTCTCCAACCCCCTGGTGAGTGTCTAGGGCCTGGCCTGGGCAACGCAGGATTTCACAATCAAGAGAAACTTTTCTTTGAAGTAGGCCTACTTCAAAGGAGAAAATGGGTATAAGAAGGGCACCCAAAACAACAGACTTTAGAACACTTCTGGAAACCAAGAGGAACCTCTGCCTGGAGAAGAGCTGAAGAGCTGAGGAAGAAGAGCTGCCCTGCCTGTGACTGTGCTTTGTGGAGCTATCCTGCAGTTGCTGCTTCTGCCAGAGTAAGAGGGCAAAGACTGGACTTTGTGTGCCTTCCATTGTGTGAAGATCTCCAAGTGCTTGATTTAGAGCTTGCCTCCTGTTATCTGAAGTCTCAGGGACAGCAAAGACTTCTCTCGGCCAGCACCGAGACTCCTACTCTGCCAAGTGGTGCCCATCCAGTTCCTGGGACCCTGAAAGAAGAAGCTGGCAGCGTAAGAGGAAGAAATCCACGCACAGGATGACGTCCGGGGAAAAGATCACCACGACTCCGATCTGCGGCTGAAAAATCGACGATCCGGCAGCTTTGCGGCTGAAAATCGATGCTCACCTGCAACACAACCGAAGAATCGATGCACGGAGCCGGGGAAACGACGCGCAGCATTGCTGACAGAGGCTGGTGAGATCACAACCCGCACTGCATGGTTTTCGGATCATCGTGTTGCTGGATTTCCGACGCAAGTACTGCTGGGCGTGTAAAAACAACGCAAGGTCTGCCCGGACCCGAGTGTGCTGACCGGATTGACGCATCGCTCTCCTGCAGAGAGAAGAAACAACGCACGCCGACCAGATAAAAGGAGAAATGATGCAAGGTATCGCTTTTGAGTGAAATCGATGCATCGCAGGCCCTTTTTGCGGCACACTCGCCCAAGCGGGGGTATTTTTGACACCCTCAAGGTACATTTTCACGCTAACAGTGTTAGTGTGTGTTTAAAATTACATGAAGACTCTTTTTGCATTTTCAGTGATAACTTGACTTGTGTATTGTGGATTTTTGTCGTTTTGGTTTTGTTTTGTTTAGATAAATATTTCCTATTATTCTAAACCTGTGTTGTGTCATTTTGTAGTGTTTTCATTAAGTTACTGTGTGTGTTGGTACAAATACTTTACACCTAGCACTCTGAAGTTAAGCCTACTGCTCGTGCCAAGCTACCAAGGGGGTAAGTAAGCAGGGGTTAGCTGAGGGTGATTCTCTTTTACCCTGACTAGAGTGAGGGTCCTCGCTTGGACAGGGAGTAACTTGACTGCCAACCAAAGACCGCATTTCTAACATGCATAAATAACTACACAAAACACAAGCATATAACAGCTGTATATATGAAGTTGCTGTTACTACCAGTAGGTGAGAAGGCTACAAATCAGGAAAGAAAACAGAAGGAAGGAAGCAACAAAGACACGAGTTGAGCATGGCAAAAAATTTGAATACTGCTTGCCTGAAATTAGCAAAATGTGCAAATATTCAAGATTTTGATTCCATAAAAGAGTGCTTGCAGAAAGCCCTTCTGATAGTTGACACGCTCGAAGAAATGAACGCCACACAAAATGAAGTGAAACTGTATTAATACAGGCTAAGTGGACACTGCTGTCCGGCACAAGGTGGCTATGTTGGATGGCGAAGGAGTTTCATAAACAGATTAACCAGTAAGAAATAGAAGCGTTGTAAGGAAGCTGGTAGCACATAGATTTAGGGGGCATCGAGATGGAATCTCTTAAGATAAATGCAGAAATACCAAACTATAATGCTTTTTCTATCGAACGAAGAATAGGGCCTAGAGAAGAAGCTAAGAATGTATAAATGGGAAACCACTTATTTGGTACCGGAGGGCATGGGCGTCTGGAAAATCACCATGTTCTTGTAAACCATCACCATGTTCTTGTAAACCAAATCAAAGTTGTTGTGTGAGAATTGCTTATGACTAACACAGTGTGTCAATACAAAAACGACAAAACAGTTTTGACTTCTACGAAATGCATTCACAGACACACAACATGCGTGCCACGATTAAGCCAAATAACATCTTCAAATTTACAAGCAGGGCAGCATATCTAGCCACTAGTCCAGACACGTCAACATTCCACTTGCCACCCATGTACAGAACAGCAGAAACATGTGCCTACCGACTTCCATACACCTGGACTACCCGACATATAGGCACCCAAAGAGACAGACTGGGGAGCATATTTCATATAACGTTTTATCAGTGGCATCTAGAGGAGTAGTTTGCTCAAAGGGCACATCAAAGTACTAGACAAGAAAGGAACAGGGAAGAGCCTCGTGAACGGAATGATCTTTCTCAAAATGGAGCATTAGTCGGTAGCTGCCTTAAAGTATCAGGTCAGAAGGAGACAAAAGTAGGCTGTAACAGTGGAAAGGAGGTGTAAATCAAGAGAGGGCTTAAATAATGTGAGGTATTGGGAACGGATGCCGAGTTAGGAACTGTAGACTTTAGATAAATGCAAGGGAAACTCAGGTGCACATGGCCAAGAACACAGACTATCAAACAAGGCAAACATTCCATACAGACACGTATACCTTCACAGTCAAATAGCACAAAAGCAGGTTCATGGAAGACAGAGTGAAGAACACAGAGAAAGAGGATGGATGCCTATCCACATATTCTTAGCATGTGTTATGTGCACTTAATATTCTGGTCCTTTGCTGACAAAATCAAATTTGACTAACAGTAAAGATTGGCTGCAATGCCTAATTAATCCCTGGCCTCCTCTTGTAGAAATCACTTCTACTGGGTGATGGAATAATTCACTCTTCTTGCACATCCAATCAAAGCCTTTCTTGAAACCACCTGTCGTAACAATTCAGTGTTCGCTACTAGTCTCTTAGCTATAATTGCACTTATGTAGAACTAAAGTTCAGTGGTTTCATTTCTTCGACACTAAACTGAAACAGTTTGGAGCAAGATGGTGCAATCTAGGGCCGTGCATCTATTCCAGGGCCTTCTTTTAACAAATAAATGCTATAACATGCATTTGTTAACAATGACTGCATAATATTTAATACTTCTCTACATAAAAGTCCAGAACCATTAACACAGTGCACAGCGAAACTAACGTAAAACCTCATTTTCATATTTCTGCTCTCCAACAAATTAAGTGTGTCTTGGCATTTTACAGGATGATAAAATAATATGCAGTGCTATGTGTGTTCATTTGAGTTTTTTTTTTTACTGTGATGGTGTCCAATTTTCGTGTTCCTACCTTCAAACAAAATAAATGTTTGCCATTTGCCACCAAGAGCTGCATATTCTTTACACGTTTTTCAATCTAAAACCTATTTAGATATCCGCATGCGTTAAATTGTTTCCAGGCAACACATTACAGTAGTTCCAGAACAAGTGGGTCCCTCCTTAGGCAACATCAACCAGACAAACATTAATTTGGATCGTACAGCTATCATATGAAATGTCTGTCTTTACGTTCTTCAGGACACGTGGACCATCAATGAGAACATCACAACTAAAGGAAGGCAATCTCCTCCAATCATAAAGCAATTCTACATACCAAACCATTGTCCAAGTTGTAGGGGTTAATTTATCTCGATTTCTATTTTATGGAAAGAGTATCCACCAGAAAGAGCTTTACCTAAGGTAACTTGTTCTTCCGATGGATATTTCTCCTCTTTAGAAAAAATTCCAAAGCAATACCTTTCATGGTGGAACAGATCTTAATACAGAAGACTATTCACCTTGAAAAAGTCCTTTTCTGCACCTCCTTGTTTTTTTGCCCCAGAAAGCCCACAAAACGCTGACTGTCTATCAGATGGTCTTTATCCAGTCGATGGAGTTATTCCTCCTATTTTGAGGGTGAGGCGTAGCAAAGAATGTTGGGAGGTTGAGGGACTGCTCAACTTGAAAAGGAGTCACAACTTTACACAAAAAGGCCTCCTTGGTCCTCAATTCCAGTGTATCTGGAAAAAGGCAGATTAGGGCAGTTGTCTAGAGTTAACTCACACCACAAGCTGAAGTGATTGCAATGAGAAAGTCAGCTTTTAGAGTCAAAAGACTCAACAAACTCAGCATCGGTTCAAAAGGAGCATACATGAGAAAAATAAGGATGAAATGAAGGACCCACTGCGGTATAAGCAACGGTTTGGGAGGGAACAAGTGTGTAAAGTTTTTAATTAAACTTATCACAACAGGTGATTAAAAAAGGGATGGCTAGTTTGGTAAATGCAAAAAGGTCAAAGGGAGCGACAAACAAACCGTAATGGTGCCCACTCATTCCAAGCGCTTGCTGGGCGAAAGACAAAACAAGCTATAAAACATCCAACAGTTTGGCTTGTGGCGTGTGTGTGCTGTGGACTCCACACCAGGCCAAAAATATGTGCCAGCGCCTAGCGTAAATGGTCTATGGCAGTGAGGACGACATCCCCAACCCTAGTGGAACTGCCACAGCTCAAGCACAACGCTTAGAGGTGTACATTGCTCTGTTCCAGGTGCAGAGCCCTGCTCTGCTGCTGAAGATCCTTCCGAAGCAGTAGACTGATCGTAGGGGACAGATGCTCATGCCCAGCAGTTCCTGGGTACAGCACTCTCCTTGCTCAGTCCACAGCCTCTAAGATCATTTTGGCCCAGTCATTCCTCATCTTTTTTAGAACTCTGGCCAGGAGAGGCAGGGGCAAAAAGGTGTACAGAAGTTCCATGCTCTACTCTAGCCACAATGAGGCTCCTAGAGAGAGAATTCTTGGGAACGCCAATGGGCAGAAAGTTTGACGCTACATGTTCCCAATGGTGGTAAAATGATCCAACCAAGGCTTTATACCACTGCGGAAAGATGCTCTGCGTTACCTCAGGATGCAACTACCAGTCGTGATTCATCACGTGTCGCTGGCTGAGCTAGTCCGCCCTAGCATTAACAGATCCTATCAAGTGGTTCATGATCAGGGAAACACCACGATGCTTCAGCCAACTTCAGGGAACTAGCGCCTTTTGGTACATCACCCACAATCCTATTCTGCCCCGCTTGCTGCAAAACCACGATACTCATGTCTGTAAAAACCTGCACCAGCCTTCGCCTGGATGGCAGGAAGGCCTTCAACAACAGGTGAATTGCCCTCAGCTCCAACAAATTTTATGTAGCCGGGATTCTGTAGGAGACCAGAGTTCCCTATCTTCACCTCTCCCAGATGACCTCTTCAGCCCAGCAGAGATGCATCCACTGCCGCTGATCAGGTTTCGGTTCAGCAGCCACCACTGCAGATCTTGAGCAGTCTCCTCCGAAACATGGATGACATATGACAGGTTTCCTTGGTGCTGGGCTCACTGAGATTAATCTTGATAGCAGAAATGCCCTTAACCACATCCAGAGCAGCTCATATATAGGTAGGGCATCGCAGAGGAGTAAGGAGCGATTTCAGCTCTTGGATCTAGTGCCCCAATCATGTCAGAAGGTTTGCCTTCATCAGCAGCGACTGACTGCGGCAAGGCTGCCTTCAACAGCTAGTTGCTGAGGTAGGGGAAAGCAGGTATCCCCAACATTAGAAGAAGGGTGGTGACCACCATTATCATTTTCATGAACACATGAGGGGCGCTGGTATGGCCAAAAGGGAGCACAGCAAAATTAAGATGCTCTTAGCCAACCCTGAACCGCAGGTAACGTCTGTGGAACTGAAGGACAGATGCATGAAAATATAAGTCCTGCAGCTCCAAAACAAACCACCCAGTCACCTGGATCCAAGGCAAACAGAACTTGAGCCTTCATGAGCATTATAAATGTCTCTTTCCATAGGACAGCACTCAGACAGCGAAGATCTAAAAATAAGACAGAGGCTTCAGTTTTTCTTCCCTCCCTGTGGCTCCTTTGGTTAGTTGAGTTTGAACATTTTGCAGCAAACTAATTCGGTGTTCCTCTGATAGCTGCTCTGATATCAGCGGAATATGGAGGTGTTGGCAAGGATTAGTCAAGCATAGCCCCATTTAACGATCTGTAGGACCCATCTGTCAGACATGATGCTTGCCACCCATGAAGAAAGTGTTTGATTCTGCCTCCCACAGGGTGGACATGCTATGCTAAGTGTAAACTAAAGTGTTTGCTGTCCCTTATGACCTGTACGTTGTCGGCCTGGTCCCCATTCACAAAAGGGCTGACAAATGCAGCGGAGATGAGGATGGAGTGGCCTTACAAGGGTCTAAAGTTATAAGCAAAGTGCCCAGCAGCAGTTGAACGGTCCAAAAAGTGAGCAGTAGACCAGCTTTCTTTGAAGACGTCACAGACAATGTTCTAGAGGGGGTGCGTATATAGTTCCAGTTGGCAACTTGTTTTGACTTACCATAAAGCTAGGCTGGTCTAAGAAAACATTTGGTTCTCAAATTACTTAATTCGCTTTGACTCCCTTTCAGGGGGAACTGTAGGAAATAGATTGGGATTTACCTTGCAAGTGGAAGCCTGGACCAACAAACTCTCCGAAGTAGGGTATTAAGTCCAAGAATCACAGCATCTGGCAACATACCTGTTCATCTGTGGGCAACAGAAAGGCTTAGACCAGGGGCCCATCTATGTATCAGTAAAGGCTTTGCTGAATAGCAGTAAGGACTCAGAGGAAGCCTGTCCAGGCTGTAAAACCTCAGTAACAACTTTCGTTTGGAACTCCACAGAAGGAAGTAGCAGATCAGCAACCTCAAGGGGCACATCTAACCACTACAGCACAGGAAGTACTTTCTTCCATTGTTTAGGGGGGTTGGGGAGGAGGGGGTGGTAAGGAAGACATCAATCCAGCATCAGGGAGAACATTTCAGCATCAGCAGAAAATTTAGATAACGCAGCCTCTAAAATCCTTCTCACTGATATGGCTGCTCTGGGTCTAACACAACTGGTCAGAGGTCCAACACAGGCTAAAGGCCACACCATCGATTTAGTTTTCAGTAATGTAGTAGGCTTAACCTCCATGCCCCCTCTTCCTCTGGCATGGTCAGACTATTTCTTAATCTCGCTTAATTTAGCTACCCCTACCACAGGTAGATCTCCCCAAATTATAACCCAACCTTATATGTGCTGGCACACGCTTAAAGCCAGTGACTAGATTAGCACTTTGGAGAGTTTGAAACCCCCCTCACTGGAGAATAAAGCTTGACCCTAGATTCATTTAACAAATGGATCATCAAATGCTTAGACACTCTACTTCCCTACACAACTAAATCTGGGGGGTCGTCTGAAAAAAGGCGCCCCTTGGTTTTCCTCTCATCTTCAACTGAAAAAGGAATGCAGACGCCTGAAAAGAAGATGGAGAAAATCCTACGATATCTCACTAAAAGAAGAATATAGGAAAGCTATTAGATTTTTCATGATGAAATGAAATTAGCTCAATGTACAATTTTATGCTACTAAAATTGAGCAGTGCTATAACTCTCCTAAAGAGATTTTTCATCTACTTAAAGAAAATGCTCAATCTGACTCTCAGAGAGAACTTGGTGAAGCTTCCCAAGAACACTGCAATATTCTGGCATTGTTCTTCCAGCAAAAACTTTCAGATATCTATTGGGCCTTCCCGACTGGTATTCATCACTCTCAAGCCCCTGTGGAGCAGAGCATTAACCGTTCTGCAGTGCTTTCGCAATTTTCTCCTCTCTCCTTGGACTTGTTTTCTAAATTACTCTCCACTCGACCCGGCTCCCCCTTCAGTAATGGCCCTAGGGTTTTCGGTCATAGCCCCAGTCCTGACTAACCTGCTGAACTCCTTGCTGTCTAGTAGCATTATCCCAGACAAGTGGAAACATGCTATAGTTAAACTCCTGCTGAATAAACCTAATCTTGACGCAACAGTGCTCAATAATTACAGGCCCATCTCCTTGTTGCCAGATCTATCTAAAATAATTGAAAAATATGTTAATGCTCAACTTTCAACCTTCCTTGAAGACAACAACTTTCTGCATCCCTCCCAGCTGGGTTTTAGACATCTACACAGTACAGAATCGGCTAGGACTGCAGTCACGGAAGACATCAGGAGCGTCTTGATCAGGTCTCTGTGTCAGCTATTATTATTCTCGATCTTAGCGCTGCCTTTGACACAGTTGATCACAAAACATTACTTTGAATGAGGGATACTGGAGTTAGAGGCAGCGCACTCAGCTGGCTCTCCTCCTTTTTGGAAGCAAGACCATTTCAGGTGCTAGACCGGTCATTCTTTTCAAGCTGCTTCAAGAGAAGCTGTGGAGTGCCTCAGGGCTCGTCTCTTAGTCCCACGTTATTTAACATCTACATGTCTCCCCTAGCAAAATAGTGGAGCCATATGGTCTTTCATTAGTGTAGGTCCTAGTGTAGGTCAAGGGTAGGTCGCTCCCCCTGCCGCTCCACCAGCCCAGGCTCCTGAGACCTCCTAGCAAGCCCAGCGAATTCACAGTAAGAACCCCCCCCCCCCCCCACCGCCCAGCCCCTCGCCCTGCCCCGCGCTACTCACCTCCTCTCCTGCTTCTTTTCTTCATCCCTGTTCTTCCTCTGTGCTCTTCTTCTGTATTCTTCATCTGTACTCTTCTTGCTTTCCTGCTCCCCGTCTTCTGTCTTCATCTGTGTTCTTCTTCTGTGTGCTTTCTCTCTCCTTTGCACCGCGACCTGCGTGTGCTTTCTTCTTCTGTGTCCCTCTTCTTGGCTCTTCCCTCTGCTGCTCGTCGCTCCTCTTCTTCTTTACCTTCTTCTGTGTTCTTCTCTCTTCCGCTCCTCTTCTTCTTTACCTTCTTCTGTGTTCTTCTCTCTTCTGATCTTCCGCTCCTCTTCTTCTTTACCTTCTTCTGTGTTCTTCTCTCTTCTGATCTTCCGCTCCTCTTCTTCTTTACCTTCTTCTGTGTTCTTCTCTCTTCTGCTCTTCCCTCTTCTTCTTTTACCTTCTGCTTGGTTCTTCCCGCGTCTGCCCTCCTGCTCCTGTCTCGTCTCCCTGACCTCCCTCACTCGCCACCCCCTCTGTAACGCCCCCATCTACCTATCGCTCTATCTACCTATCTCTCTATCTTTCCCCCTCACTAGTCACCTCCTCTGTAACCCCCCCTATCTTCCTATCCTTTCACTCTATCTCTCACCCTCACCCTAATCTATCTTCTACCTCTCACCCTCACCCACCTCCATCTCTATAACCCCCCCTATCTTCCTAACTTTCCTCCTAACTTTCTTCCTAAACTCCCCGCCACCCTTAACCCCCCTCCCCATCTTTTCTCCCCTCTACCTGTCCCCCCTCCCTCCGCTTTCCGCCGCCACCTCCTGCACGCCCCCAGCTCCCATTCGTCGCCCCACTCCCGTCCTCCGCCCCCAGCTGACCCCGCCCCCTCCTCCCTCTTATGGCGGCCGCTGCACGACCGCGCGCAGCGGGGGCGCCGCTGGCGCACCGAAGGCGCGCCAAAGGCAAGCCCGTCTGCGCCCGTCCACGCCTGGCCGGCGCCCAGCGCCACGACCCCTGGCCCTCAGCACTCCCAAACCCCGCTGCACCGCTACGACCCCATCACCCTCCACGCCCTCAACCCAGGGCGCTCCAGTACCTGCTTCCAAGCCAACCCGAAACGTACCCACAGACATGTCACACCTGCAAACTTACCTTCCACCACGAAACAACCACGACCACCAGCCCACGCGCCATCAACCACCTCAAATGCATCCTGATCAACGCTCGATCCGTCCACAAGCACGCCGTTGAACTCTGGGACCTCCTGGACTCCACCGCACCAGACGTCGCCTTCATCACTGAGACCTAGATGAACGCCTCTTCGGCCCCCAACATCGCCACAGCCATCCCCGAAGGCTACAAGATTTCCAGGAAAGACCGCACCAACCAAGTAGGAGGAGGAATCGCCATCGTCTTCAAAGACTCCATCAGCGTCACCACCTCCACCGAAGACACCCCCCTCGCCGCCGAACACCTGCACTTCCAGATCCGCACAGACCCCAGGACCACCCTCAGAGGATCCCTCATCTACCGTCCCCCGGGACCACGCGCCCTCTTCAGCGACTCCATCACCGACTTCATCTCCCCACACGCCCTCGCCTCGCCAGACTACATCCTCCTCGGCGACCTCAACTTCCATCTAGAACAGAACAACGACCCCAACACCACCGCCCTACTCGACAACCTCGGCCTCAAGCAACTGGTGAACACCCCCACCCACATCGCCGGACACACGCTCGACCCCATCTTCCCCGCCAGCAAACACGTTTCCTTCAGCCACGCCTCCGCTCTACACTGGACCGACCACAGTTGTGTTCACTTCACCTTCCGACGCGAGACTCGCCACCTCCGCACTCAACCCATCCCTCGTCGACAGTAGAACAAAATCCCAGAAGAACAGCTTTTCTCCACGCTCATCGACAACCAACCCACCTTCTCCGCCGAGCCCAACGACGCAGCCCTCAGCCTCACGAACTGGATCACCAACTGCGCAGACAACCTCACTCCCCTCAGACGCCTTCCAAGACAGTCCAACACCAAAAAACCTCTCTGATTCTCTGACACCCTTAAGGAATCAAAGAAAACTTGTCGTACCCTCGAGAAAGCCTGGCGTAAGGACCACACCGCAGACAACATGACTGCCCTCAAGAACGCTACCCGCGAACACCACCACCTGATCCGCGCAGCCAAAAGGAATTTCTTCACAGACAGACTGGACAAAAACAGCCACAACAGCAGAGAACTCTTCAACATCGTAAAAGAGCTCTCCAACCCCAACGCCATCACAAGACCTGTGCAACTCCCTCACCACCTTCTTCCATCGCAAGATCACCGACCTACACGACAGCTTCGGACACCAGACCCAGCCGACCACCACTGAACCCACACCCCCAGCCATCACCCTCAACGCCTGAACCCACAGAAGAGACCAAAACCACCATGAACTCAATCCACTCCGGTGCCCCCTCAGACCCCTGCCCACATTTCATCTTCAATAAAGCCGACGACATCATCGCCCGCACCTCCAGACCATCATCAACTCCTCGTTTTCTTCTGCCACCTTCCCCGAGAGCTGGAAACACGCTGAAGTCAATGCCCTACTGAAGAAACCTACGGCTGACCCAAGCGACCTGAAGAACTTCCGCCCCATCTCGCTCCTCCCCTTCCCTGCCAAAGTCATAGAGAAGACCGTCAACAAGCAGCTTACCAACTTCCTTGAAGACAACAACCTTCTCGACCCCTCTCAATCCAGATTCCGAGCCAACCACAGCACTGAAACCGCCCTCATCTCAGTCACAGACGACATCAGAACCCTGATGGACAACGGTGAAACAGTCGCCCTCATCCTCCTCAACCTCTCGGCTGCCTTCAACACAGTCTGTCACCGCACCCTAATAACCCGCCTCCGCTCCACCGGGATCCAAGGCCAGGCCCTGGACTGGATCGCCTCCTTCCTCTCCAACCGCTCTCAAAGAGTCTACCTCCCTCCTTTTCGCTCAGACCCCACCGAGATCATTTGCGGCGTCCCACAAGGCTCCTCGCTCAGCCCGACACTCTTCAATGTCTACATGAGCCCCCTCGCCGACATCGTACGCAAACACAGCATCATCATCACCTCCTACGCCGACGACACTCAACTGATACTCTCCCTCACCAAGGACCCCACCAGCGCAAAGACCAACCTGAATGAAGGACCTCGCAGATTGGATGAAACTCAGCCGTCTGAAACTGAACTCAGACAAAACGGAAGTCCTCATCCTCGGTAACACCCCGACCGCCTGGGACGACTCCTGGTGGCCCACGGCCCTTGGCACCGCACTGACCCCCTCAGACCATGCACGCAACCTCGGCTTCATCTTGGACCCACTTCTCACCATGACCAAACAAGTCAACGCCGTATCCTCCTCCTGCTTCCTCACCCTCCGCATGCTCCGGAAGATCTTCCACTGGATCCCCGCCGACATCAGAAAGACCGTGACCCACGCCCTCATCACGAGCCACCTGGACTACGCCAACACCCTTTACGCTGGGACCACCGCAAAACTCAATAAACGTCTGCAACAAATTCAAAACGCCTCCGCCCGCCTCATCCTCGACATACCCCGCAACAGCCACATCTCCGCCCACCTGAGACACCTGCACTGGCTTCCCGTCAGCAAAAGGATCACCTTCCGTCTCCTCACCCAGGCACACAAAGCACACAAAGCCCTCCACAACAAAGGACCAGAATACCTCAACCGTCGCCTCAGCTTCTACGCTCCCACCCGTCTTCTCCGCTCCACCACCCTCGCTCTCGCCGCCGTCCCTCGCATCCGCCGCTCCACGGCGGATGGGAGGTCCTTCTCCTACCTGGCGGCCAAGACATGGAACACCCTCCCCACCATCCTCAGGACCACCCAGGACCACTCCGCATTCCGGAGACTCCTCAAGACCTGGCTCTTCGAGCAGCAGTAACCCCTTCCCCCTAGCGCCTTGAGACCCGCACGGGTGAGTAGCGCGCTTTATAAATGTTAATGATTTGATTTGATCCTATGCAGATGACACTCAGCTGGTGGTCTCATGATCAACTAAGCCCAGCAGCTATGATTTGTTACACTCCCCCTGCCGGCAGGCAGTGTCGGAATGGATGTCTGAATGTAAGCTTAAGCTAAATGGAGATAAGACCGAAGTAATGATTTTAGGACACTGTTCCCATCCAGGCCTTAATCCACCTATGTTGAAGTCTTTAGGGGATTTGCCCCCTCCCAAGGAATATATCAAGAGCCTAGGCATCTGGCTAGATCCACGGCTCACCATAGATCATCATGTTAAGAAAATGTCTTTCACTTGCTTTGGGCTATTCAAGCTCCTCAGGAAGGTGTTTAAATTTTTTCCATCTATTGCGAAAAGACTTATCATCCAGACGCTCATCTCTCGTTTGGATTACGGCAACGCGTTGTATCTTGGTGCCCCGAATTATGTGAAAAAGAAGCTACAGGTGGTGCAGAACACCGCTGCTGGACTCCTTTTAGACATACCTAGGCACGAATCTGCCGAATCAGCCATTTCTTCTTTACATTAGCTCCTAGTGGAACAACGTATAAAATGTAAAACTTTGTGTTCTATCTACAGGGCACTATACAATAGAGGCCCCCCTCTTCTAAGGTCTCTTGCTTCTTTCCATAAGCCCAACAGACAGCTTAGGTCTTGTGTTAGCCTCAATCCACAGAGTACAAAAAAAACCTAAATGGGGTGGGAGGTCTATGGCTTATCTCGGAGCCAAACTGTGGAATTCTCTTCCGCTTGGTCTTCGACAAACTAGCCATGAACTTACCTTCCGACAAGCACTCAAAACTTGGCTGTTTTAAAGCTTTTCCCTCAGACTGTGCCTCCTTGGTCTGTGACTAACGCTGGGAGGCCTACATGTAGCCATGCATTTTACAAAAACCAATAACATAACATCCAGCCCACTGGCTTCCAGTAAGGCCATATAGAAATTGTTGTCATCATAATGGGGAAGAAAATCATCTTCATCATATCTGTTATCCTTGAATGACAGCAAACTCTGATCAGAATCAGAACTGAAAAGCTGGTTGAGCAACTGAGGGAGGCCCTGTAGTAGAGACTATGTTTTCTCTGAATTTTGATAGTACGTGAACCAGGAGCATTTGATTGAAGTTGGGACACAGCCTCGGTTGGAGCGGAGACAAGTTCAGCTCAGAGACTGACATCGGCACAGGGTCCCCCTTCTGCACCGTTGGCATTGGACCGGCATCGGAGGAACCGGTGCAGGTCATGACGCTAAAGTCAATGTCAGCACCAGGGTTGTTGCTGAACCCAAGGCAGGCTCAAGAGAGACATACTACACTGAGGATAAATTTGTCAGTGGGTACTCGACTGGACGCTCCAGCAAATTGTTGGTGTCTGAAGACACGCATAAGGGAATGAAAGAGTGCTAGAAACGGGCAATATGACCTAACGTCCCTGATCTATTGTGATATGCTAATGATCAGGGGAACTCAAGGTGCATTAGGAACAGTAGTGGACTCAGCTACTCAATCAGAGATCTGGAGCGACACCAAGTAATACCTCTACACCCTTGCAACTTCTCCAATGAAAAGAGTGGCGGAATGGGCTTGGACTTCTTGTGTTTCAATTTTGATTTGTACTTAGACCGACCAGACAACCTTGACCGCAAAGATGACCTGTAACAGGAATAGCCTTGAGAGCTGGAATGGGTACACACCCTCAACTTCAAGTGAGGCTTGCCTGGCTTTATTCAGAGCTCAGCAACATAAGCTTCACTTCTTGGTGTTGGATTGCCGATAGGTTCATAAAGGTGCATTCTTCACACTACTTGGAGATGTACCGTGGACCCAAATTCCAAAGACACAACTCGTGCGGGTCTGTCCTCCACATCTGTTTCCAAAAGACATGGCATGGTTTGAACCTTGTAGTTTTAGGTGGGAACATGGTTACCCTGCAAGCTGTTTTTAAATTTTCTGAAGAAAAATATTGTTAATCTGACAAAAAAGAGGGAACAGAACTCTGGATCTGCGTATAAAGTTGCAGAGAGAAAGGAAATGAGCCATAGTGCTGGGTTGGTGCTACTGTGCCGCTCTGCTCTGTCACTTCTGGTGCAGACCAATGTCATTGCGGAGCCGTATGGCACCACCCAGAAGAGCATGGCAGCACTGCTGTAAAAGTTTACTTATCCAGTCTGACGTCCAGTGATATTCTGGTGATATTCTCAGGGTGAGGAATCTGCACTTAGAAGTATTCATCGGAAGACACTGTTTGCCATTAGTCAACTATGTTTAGATTCTATTGAAGTGGTGGTTCCAAAACTAGAGGAATCAATGACAACGAATGTTGAAAACAGCTCTGTTCAATAAAATCAGAGAGGCGGCTAAGAAGAGTTCCTATATGCTCAAATGGTAAGACTTTAACCAATTTGTCCCTTTTCACTGCACAATCCATACTAAAAGAGGGTGAGTGAATATCTAGGAGGCAGGCAGCATCTTACTATTTACGCCCTACCCATCAGTAGCATTTTAGTCTCTTCCACTTGCTTGGCTGTGAAGACACCCACCCACTCTTATGAAAAAGCCTGCTTGCCTTTCTGATGGGCGTTGGGGCTTAAGTCTTATCACATCTGTCTAGCTAAGAAGAATTCCAATCTAATGGCTAAAGCAGGCAAACAATGGAAGAAACTAGTGATTTTACTATCACCCAAAACGGTATGATAATTATCATTGAGGACTGAGCAGTGAATATATCGTTAGCTGAAGTCGGCATTTTGGATTTTCCTACATGGAGAGTACAAACTATTTCATGCCCATGCCTTAAACTGGATGTCCATTTTATGTACATACTAAACGTTTAAACTATTAACATTTTTTCCATTCTATTTATTTCTTTGCCAGATTTTTTAAAGCACTTAATATGCAGAAAGACTACTGAGATTACCTGGATCAATACACACCCACACCCACACACAGTGCTACAGCCAGACCATAGCTTCATGCAGTGCGTCACAATAAGCAAATTACTAAACTCAAAAATAAGTTTTAAATATGATGCTTTTTTGGGGTGACAGGGGGATGACGGACAGTTCAACAAGATAACCACTTCACATACTACTGACCTTAAAAGCCCTTGTTGGAGGGAATAAAGAAATTCCGAAGAATAATCATCTCTGGAGCCTGCTTTAGCATGGGGGACACATAAAGGCTTTCCTAATCCTTATGAATACTAAGTAGCCCAGAACCGCAGAAATGGCATACCTTGTGAAGAAAGAAATTAAGGAGATCAGGCCCTTACCCAATAAAACACCATGTAAGATGTGTCAGCTGGAAAATCAGATGAGGGGGTCAACAACGTTAGGTAAACAAGAATACTGCAGGAAAGCAATAGGATAGTGACTAAACATATGAAACCTAAATCAGAATGTTGAATTGAATAATCTGCCGGCAATTATGATGGTGAGGCAATGCAACTCATAGCATGATGAATTCGAGGCAGATATGAGTGGGAATCTTTTTGGCAGCGTACAAGGAGCTTACATGGAAAGATATATTGCTCAGTTGCCAAGTACCTGCAATAAAGCAGGAGACCTAGCTTAGTCCACCTGGAGTGCCCTTGATGTGGAAAGGGATAAGCGGTTAGAGGGCTGGATGTACTGCTTTTGGAAAACCACAGCCCAGAAAAATAGAGGAAAGTATGGAAAAAATCAGTTACTTGAACAGTAATAGCAAGGGACAGAAGCATGAAATAGACATGGTAATGGGCACCATAACTCCCTTTAAAATAAAAGCCTATGCCACAAAAATCCTACATCTCAAGCAAAGAAAGGAGGGGCTGTGAAAAGATAAGAGCAACATGGTGACAGTCAATGACAGAAAAAAGGCTCTAGATTGCAAATAAGGAACAGTAGGTAAGGCAAAAGGGCCCTTTCCCAGCTGCTCAAGCCTAAACATCCCCAAAAAGCAACAGGAATAGTCTCCTGGCAAGTGGTGAATACCTTGCCTAATGGGGTGGGATGGAATGGGAAAGAAGGTGAGGCTGAAGCTAAGAATGAGCGCACAGGTCAGAACGATGGTAAGCAGGGCCATGGTCCACCTTCAGCAGGACCTGCTGCTTTGATTTAGTTTATTTATCTACCTCACCAATAAATATGCAACACTTTCAGCAGAGGCGAGGATCAGATTTCTGATTACTTGAAATATCAGAAGGTAAAATCTCTGCCCATCTTCCTCTTCACAGTCCTTACTCTATAGAGGTAAGTACTCGTCCAGGAGACAGGCATCTTACTTGTCCCAGAACCTAAAGTAACAAGTTTATTTTTAATTTCGAACTCTGCTCCTTTGTCGATAAAAGGGCCACACATCATTCCCACTCCCTTTTTTTTCCCCAACTGTCTTCATCCTGAGATGGGCCAATTTGTCATCGAAGAGCTGCCATGTGTGGCAATTCCACTCCTAAGTCTGTTTCCTGTGTCTCTTATCTGAGTGAGCTGTGTGCTTCAGAAGGCTTTCGGGTAGCACCTCAGGGCATCCTAGGTTTCTCAGTGGCTAACTTGGGCAGGACATGAAGCAGGTGTTTCACTCGAGGGTGAGGATTATTTCACCCTTTTGGACACTGGTTGTGAATCGTGGCTGCAGAGCTCTGTGGTGAAGCACGTAGGATAAAATGTTGGCATGAGCACCTTGGGCTGTTCTCACCTTGCGTCTGTTGGTGGTTACTTTTTCTGGGCAGGACCCAGGGGTTTCATTGTCTAGTAAACGAATCTTGTTGTTTAAACCCCCATTTTTATTCAGGATAATCATGCTTCCTTACTGGGCTGTTCAACACCTGGAATTCTCCTCAGCACAGGTGTATTTGCACCACCCTCGTCTTGCATGGTATGTTGCTCCTGAGGTCTGTCCTTACATGCAGTTTTAAATGCTGCTCCTGTGCTGCCACTCTAGTCAGTCTGCCTTTCTGTTGGCAGGTTTCTCCAGAAAAAGTTTGGTGCGGGCTGCACAACGGTCAATCGGATACTAGCTTTGGTCAATGGGTAGTAGCATTGTTTAAGTAATCTAAACTAATGTTATTGCAATTATAAGAAAAGCAGAAAGACGATCATGTTTTTATTGTGGGCAGCTAGATCATAAGAGGGACTGCCCAAAACCTTTTCCCCGTTCTTCAACAAAATCCATCCTACCAAACTTTGTCCAGACTAACTAAGACCAGCCTGAGAGGTGCAAACTATGTTATCAATACCCTTGCCCCTGTTCATGAGGTTGGCCCTTACAAGAAGTGTACCATTAACAGGAATCCTACTTCATACATCAATACCAGTGCCTGCCAGTCTGCCATCAAACGCTCTTGGGTTTCTCTATCAATGCAGTTACCATCTCCAATCAGAAAATCTCTCTTCACATTTCAGTTCCTGTTCTTGTTATTATAGATCCAATCACTGTGAAACATGCGTCCTTGCTAAGCACCACATCCCCTGAAAACATGTTAGAAGAGATCTGCCCTTTAAATTGAAATGCACTGTTTTCTGTATTAATGAGGATATCTTCTTGAATGTTCCACCACATCACGAACATGCGGTATTGGCCATCCTTTGAAAAAGCAAAAAGGTCTCCTATTAAAGTTAATCATCATACCACCAATGAACTGAATAAAATACTTTAACAGGTCCCTTCTAAATTTTGACCCACCTGAACAAATCACATTTCTTACATTGCAACATTCGAACCCGTCAGGATTACCGTTACCACACAATAACATCTCTGTTCTAAAGAAGAAAAAGGAGTTTGACCAGTAATCACTGACCTTATTAAACAGGGAATTCTTGTGCCTATTGTTAGCCACTGTAGTATGCCTATTCTTCCTACATATAAGGCCTGTAAGACCAATGTGTACCGTTTGGTACAAGACCTCAGAGCTATCAATAGGGTTGGGATTACAAACTTTCCTATAGTCCCTAATCCACCACCATCCCTTCCTCGATCCCGCCGAAAACCCCAGTGGTATATGGTGGTGGAACTTTGTTTGACCTTCTTTTCCATTCACACATATGATGACAGTCAATGCTGTTTTGCATTTTCATCTGGCGGATCTCAATAAACATGGCAGAGACTTAGACTTCCTCAAAGATTTACAGAGTCTCCTATCTTTCCCAAAACTTAACATAAATATTTGGAAACACTGATCTTCCCTAAAACTCCACTTTAGTGCACTGATGTTTTTTTATTAATAGCCTTAGTCACTATGAACCAATGTTGTATTTGTTAACTGAATTGGCCAACAAAGGACAAAACTTTTATAAAGAAATTACAATTTAATCTCTCTCATGTGTGATCCTTAAGTCACAAAATGTCTGCTTTTGAATGCATACGGTCATCTGAGTGATTATTGGGTAAATAGTTTCAAACTGTTGGTTGTATACTGTCAGAGGTGAAAGGCCAGTTGCCGCCCACCTTGCAGAAGCTTCTGAGTAAAATGGGTAGGATTCCACCCCGATAGAGGTGGTCCTCACAGTGGCAGCTAGCCTCCTTACAACCAAAACACAACATTAGCCTTCTAACGGGTTATCTTGATTTCTTATTGTTTGCCTCTCATAAAACCCTAACCTGTTGCCCAACTTGTACCCAACCTCCTTAATGCCCACCTTCCAAGAGGGAGAACTCCATGACAGCCCTGTGGTCATTGAGCCCTTCACAAACCCTGCATTGATCTCAATGACATACCAATACCCAATAGCAAACGTGTTTATTCTGCTAATGTCTTTGAAATGGCACAGGAAAATTAACTACTGGTGTCCCTGTGTGCGAAGATGTTGAATCCAGGCACTTGCCTCACGTTCATTCTGCACAAGTAGCTAGACTTGTAGCACTACTGGAGCATGCAACCACAATGGGAAAAAGAATGCTCCGATAGTCACAGACTCCAAGTATGCTTTTGGGGTAACCCATGCCTTGGGACGTTTGTGGATGCACCAAGAGTTCATGACCTGGGCAGGGACTCCTATTAAACTATTAAAAAAGGAATGTATACGACGGCTTTACTAAATGCCCTCCCACTGCTTAAATGCCTAGCGGTTGTGAAATGTGCTGCCCATTACCCAGTCCTTGATGAATTGTTCAGGGTAAGTCCTCGCAGATCAAGCTGATAAAGAATCCGCTTTTACATCTCACTATGAGGCTACTTTTGTGCTCTGATGTTTTCCCCGTGCCCACATTCAAGGACTGATCCCTGTTACAAGAACGTCTGATGCTGGGAAAAACAGGGCTAAGTTGAATTGTGAAAGGGATTTGGAAAGAGTGTGGTGGGAAAGCAGTGCTAGAGTGATGGCCCAAATATTTTGCTGCCCAAAAAAGCCAGACATTACCAAGGTTGTGTCCATGTGGGGAAGGATGCTATGATATGGGCTGCTGTTCCCCAATGGTTTGCACCCTTTCTCCCCTATGCTGTTTAGAATTGCTATCATGCATGTGAACATGTCGAGCCCATCCTCATGCTACCCACCCCCTTGGCATTAGTCCAGCAGTTCCCAATCTGTGCGTCGCGGCACCTCAGTGCACCACAACAACTTGCCAGGGGCGCCACATACAGATGCACACAACAATTAAGGTACATCAATATCAATCACGCTGCATTATAGAGTTCCTTGTGTAGACGGTGTGCAGGAACAAGTGTTCTTCTAATCAAAAACGTGCACCGGAAGTAGCTGTATCGCTCTCATATTTTCATGTTGGACTGTGTGCTAGGCTCCCACAAATGCTGCAGCTTTGAAGTTGTCAGGTCTGTGGCACTAGCTGCAACCTGGGGCCCTGAGTCAGTGCATGGACAGCAGCTGCTGGTGGAGATCTTGACGGTGCTCGCATGCCACAGGTGAGGGACCTTACTTTGCAGAGGAGGCCAAGGCCTGTGGCGGATTGGGGTCTGAGCGGCTGGTTCCCGCGCACCATTCTGTGTTTTTGGCCACAAGCGGGCTCATATATGCAGTGTTGAGGAGTGAGCCATGCACACTCAAGTTTTTAATGCCGGCTTTCCATGTCTCACTCAGCCTTTGGCGCCGTTAGTGATATTCGCGCTACCTCTTCATGTACTTCTTGTACTTGCCTTGAAATACCACTTCGCAGTAGTGTTCTGCATCTCGACATACACCTAACATACCTCTTAGTTTGATGTAATGTGTGCTACCTTTCACCAATTCAGGCTACTGGCCAGCAGCGTCCTGCATGCAGAATTGTGAACTGCTTTTGGTTAAACGTGTCTGTCTCGCACATTAAAGGAGCATTTAAAAGAGTCAAAGGACCCCTTTAAACGAAGACAGTTTCTTAAATCTTGCCTTAGTTATAACTGGATCGTCTGTGTAATTCAACAATGCACCTTGCCTAAAGCTGCAGTTTATGCTCACTTTTCTGTAGCCAACTTTCAGCCTGGGGCAAAATTTGACATGTGGAGAATTACTCCACGCAGTGCACTATTTCTTGTTTTGTAGACTTTCACCATTTAAAGATAAATGGTGTGACAGAAGCTTTACGAAGGATTTAATGTCATCTACTCAATTAAATGGGTCTAAAGCTCAAAGGATATCTTTGCATGGGTGCTTAGCGCTCGTTCCTAACTCAGCTGTTGAGTGCTTTAAACTGAAAATGTCACAACTCAACCCCCGCTACAATGCTCATTAGCCATGCATATAAGAATGTCTGTGTGCGTTTATATATATAGATATATTTTTTTATATTTGTGTGGGGTGTGTGTGTATATATATATATGTAGTTAATTATAGCATACTGTAGAATGTCAGGCAAAAAGACAGTGTGACCTTATATTTGATATTTTACACTTTTTGATTGGTGCTGCAAGAAAGGTATGAATAATGGGGCGTTTCACTGTTGCATGATGTGAATGTGGTAGTTGCTATTTTTAAGTGAGGGGCTACAATTAGTAATCTGTAGCTTTAAAGGGTCTATATTCTGATCAGAAAACTGGAAATGGGGAAGCCCAAAAAACTGGATGATACATATGTGGACCAGATGGGTTCATACATGCCCACCCCAGTGCTGAATAGTTTCCATTGTATTGTTTCTGATTTAACCAATTCAAGTTTTTATTAAACTTTTATATTTTTATTTAGTGACATCTATGATTATAATACATTCATTCCAATTATTTTCAGGTAGAAAATTGGAAGTACTGCCGAGGCTTGGGTAACATCCCTCCACCTGTGAAAAAATATTACCATAATGGGGAGCCACAGCCAATAGGTCAAGGGAGCCACGAGTCCAAAATGTTTGGGAACCAATGCATTAGTCTATTGGTAGATGGATTCTATGCTAATTTCAAGATGTGGATATTACTTGTATGTGCTAGCGATTGTCCATATATTCTACAGTTGGGTAGAGGCTTATCCCTATGTCTGAGCACATTGCCATCACGGTTACCAAGAAAATATTGCGAGACTTCATTTCCCGTTTCAGAGGTCCCCTGCGACTCTCCACCACCCAGGGGCCACACTTCATTTCATTTGTAGTTCAGGGGGCCAGCAAAGCAATTAGCAGAAATCAACAGTCACTATGCTGATCTCCTCGAGCTTGTAGGCGAAACCGGACCGCAACAATGTCATTCTCAGAAACAAGATATCAAAATATGTTCATGACACAACATGAATGGCGTCATGTATTACACTTAGAGCTTTAGTCAATCTGTGCTACTCCATCCAAGGTAACAAGACTGAACCACTTCAACTGAATGACTGTTTCTGCAGTTTATTCTTTCAGGTCCGAGCTTATCTTTTGGTCAGCCATTCCTTGCTACAAATTGAAGCCTGGCAAATGGGAACACATGAAGGTACACCAGTGAAAGACTTCTCTGCAACCACAGTGGAAAGGCTATCAATAAATGCTGCTTATGAAACTCTCTGTCAAGTGTCGGGGGCTGACGATCTGGGTCAACAGATCACACTGTAAGCATGCACTTGCTCTGCCAGACAATTCTTCTGCTGCTAAAGCAACTGCTCCCATTTTTGGACGTGATCATTAACCTAGCACTTCAAGGGGATTGTCTTCATTGCTCTCTGCTGCTACTGCTGGGAGAGTTCCGCAGAATGACTCTCCTCCCCTTCTTCGTTACCCCTTCTGTCCCAGATTAACAACTTGCTTCCCACCAGTAGAACCCATTGTGGGTACGGCTGGCTCTCTTTCCTTCCATTCTTTATCAATGGCTTCTTGTGATGCATCTCTAGGAATCGGAGTTGAGTGACGCAAAACTGCACAGCACCTGTCCCCGAGAGGGCCGCTAGTATTACCAGAATAATTCCTACTTGTATTTGCTAGGGATTTTTTTTTAGCAAGCAGTAAATATTCCTTCTTGCTGGAATTGCACCCACTTGCCCACCGATGCTTGGTAGTGGATGGGAATGGGAGGGCGCTTCTGATTAACATGCCCCTCAATAAAGACAAAACAGACCATGGTCTGCATTTCCATGGCCACCATTTGCCACAATGGGATGACACTTCTCTTGAAACTCCAAATACTGATGACATCTTCCACTGCAAATAATACTTCCTGTTAAACACTAATCATCCTGCTTATTCGGTACATGGGCTTTTTGTGAGCATCAAGTAATTGGAGTATCTTTGTGGACGAGTATGAGTGTGAAAGTGTTCTGGAAAACATACCACACTAGGTTATCCTTTTTTAATTCAATTTACCTACTGGGTGGTTGTATCATGAATCCTGGTTCCAAGAGAAGTATGATCATTTCATTTGTGGCAAGAACTGGACTGGGGTCTGCTATAGTGGCTATGTGGTCCCTGCTATTGGGCAATTTGCTGTACTTCCCTCCGAATACACATGAAGGTGCTGTGAAGTATTTGAGACAAACAGATTCTACTCCATTCTGTTTGCTATGCATATATCTGGCAGGCTATCTGTGAAACAAGTCTGAATCTATTGGAAGAAATTGACAATGCTACTGTTACTTCTTACGGGTTGCTCAATAAACAGTGAGACTCCCAAAGAATCTTGATCTTGCAGAATATAATGGCCTTAGGCTTCCTCTTTGCTGCTAAGGGTGGCGTTTATGCCATCACCTGCTACGAATAGTGTTAATTTATCCCCAACTCTTCTCTCAGCACTCACAAGCAAATATAGCACATTAAACACAGTGTTAAGGAGCTTCACACTATCCACGAAGAGTTGAAATTAAATAGGGGACTCTGGTTTACTATCTTATTAGAAATGTGAGAAGATGTTCACAAAACTTCTGCCAAGAATACGATTTTTTATGTGCTGATACAAATAAGAGCATGCATCATTCATCACACTGGTTCTAATAAAGGTATTGCCCATGCTTATCCACTCACAACTGGCGATCATATTAATGAAAAACAATGATGAAAAATGTCATGAAATTGAGATTGAGGTAGAGATTATAGACTGAATGCTCTGAATTTGCTCTAGGAAATTGTGGATGTATAAATAATATTGCACCTATCAGCATGCAGCTTTTGTATCAGCCATGTTGTTTTGAAACCACATTTGTAATGTACTCCATATCCTAAGTTATGCAGGCCTTCTCATCATTCTCACTTTGGCACTCGAAACGAGACAGTTAGTTTCCTGTTAACTCAGGAGAGAAGCGTTTGCCATGTATCTCCTTTTCAAGGTCATTTCAACCATTTCGCATTAGATTGAGGGTCACCTGACATAGCACCAGATAGCTGAAGTTTCAGTCTTGATCATGTGACTCACTCCTTTGTTTATATACAGAAAATGTATAAAATGTTAGCATTTTATCTCAATAACTTTGTAAAGGTAAAGCTACGCTAATTTCTAAACTCCCTCTTAATAAACATGCTTCAGTCTTCGAGTAGGCTGAGAAAGGGATTTTTATTTAACAGTGTTGCAGAAGTCTAAGTGTTCGTCCCAGGATGCAGCCATCTCGGTTTCCAGCGACTGCTGTTCTGTTCGGTTAGCGCGGTGGTCCAGTATGCTAGTTCTGTGCTGGTTTCTTGCTGGTTCAGCCTTTTATACTGTGCCAAATGTAAGAATGCTTCTGTGGATCTGATGGAAGGTTTGGTGGAGATTCTTTTCTAGGAAGGTCTGTATGTTAATCAGACTGTTCCTCTTTCTCTGTTTCCTTATTCTAACTCCCCTTGGTGAATGCTCTGTTGGGACTCAAACCACTTGCTTTTGCTGGACTAGTCTTGGTTGCAATTTTCCTGCTGGATCCTATATGAAATTACTGTGCACCCTGCTTTAGGGAGAGCATGGGAGGAATCATTTGTGGAGATTCTCAAAAAACATTCTCGGGTGGAGAAACTGAAATCTTGCCCAAGAAATTGAAGGAGTCCATCAGTTCCAGTTGGCAAATGAGATAAAATAGCTGGCTATGCTGATTCATTTCGGGAATTCTCTTTTGCTTTATCAAATTACTGCTGACTTACAAATTTAACAGTAGTTGTTGATATGACTCCTTTTCTACACACATTTCAGTCAGGCCATGGTAGACCTAAGACTGCACTTCCAACAGAACATTAACCCTCTTAACGAAACTGGAATCCAGGTGTTTTATGAGAAACAGCAACGCCCAATTAGTGGAATGAAAGCATGGTTTTCTATCTAGTTACACTGACTAAAGAGGGATAACAAAGGTTTCAGCAACAATAAATAATCAATCAATCAATCAAGTATTTATAGAGCGCACTAAACATCTGTTAGGGTCTCAAGGCGGTGGGGGTGGGGGTGGGAGCTACTGGTCGTAGAGCCATGTCTTGAGGCGTTTCCTGAATGTCAAGAGGTCTTGGGTCTGGCGAAGGTGGAGCGGTAGGGAGTTCCAGGTCTTGGTGGCTAGGTGAGAGAAGGATCTTCCTCCGGCGGTGGTGCGGCGGATGTGGGGGATGGAGGCGAGGGCGAGGCTGGCAGAGAGAAGATTGCGGGTGGGGGTGTGGAAGGTGAGTCTGTCGTTGAGGTAGGCTGGGCCTGTGTTGTGGAGGGCCTTGTGTGCGTGGATGAGGAGTTTGAAGGTGATCCTCTTTGACACTGGTAGCCAGTGAAGGTCTCTGAGGTGGGTGGAAATGTGGTCACGGCGTGGGATGTCCAGAATGAGGCGGGCGGATGCGTTCTGGATTCTTTGCAGTTTTGTTAGGAGTTTGGTTGTTATTCCTGCATATAGGGCGTTTCTGTAGTCCAATCGGCTGCTGACCAGGGCGTGAGAGACAGTTTTCCTGGTTTCGATGGGAATCCACTTGAAGATTTTGCGGAGCATGCGGAGAGTGTTGTAGCAGGAAGAGGAGATGGCATTGACCTGCTGAGTCATGCTGAGTGTGGAGTCCAAGATGAAGCCTACGTTGCGTGCGTGGGTGGTGGGTGAGGGCGCTGTTCCTAGGGAGGTGGGCCACCAGGAGTCATTCCAAGTTGAGGGGTTGGTGCCAAAGATGAGGATTTCTGTCTTGTCTGTGTTTAACTTTAGGTGGCTTGATTCCATCCAGCTGGCGATGGCGTGAAGTCCATTGTGGAGGTTGTTCTTTGCAGTTGTAGTGTCTTTCGTGAGGGAGAGGATGAGCTGAGTGTCGTCTGCGTAGGAAACTATGTTGATGTGGTGGGTTTGTGCGATGTTGGCGAGGGGGGCCATGTAAACGTTGGAGAGCGTGGGGCTGAGCGGAGATCCTTGGGGAACTCCACAGATTATTCTGGAAGCTTCTGACAGGAACGGTGGGAGGCGGACTCTCTGGGTTCTGCCTGAGAGAAATGACGAGATCCAGTTGAGTGCCTTGTCGCGGATTCCAGCGTTGTGTACGCGTGTGCGGAGAGTGTGATGGCATACCGTGTTGAAAGCTGCAGAGAGGTCCAGGAGGATGAGTGCTGCTGTTTCTCCTTCGTCGAGCATAGTCCTAATGTCGTCTGTGGCAGCAATGAGTGCAGTCTCAGTGCTGTGGTTTCTGCGGAATCCGGATTGAGAGGTGTCGAGTACCTTGCTGTCTTCCAGGAACTGGAATAGTTGGCTGTTTACAATTTTTTCGATGACCTTGGCTGGGAAGGGGAGGAGGGAGATCGGCCGGTAGTTCTTGGGGTCGTCTGGGTCTGCCTTTGGTTTCTTTAGCAGGGCGTTGATTTCTGCGTGCTTCCATCTTTCTGGGAAGGTGACTGACTCAAAGGAGATGTTGATGGTTTAAACAATGAGTTGGTAATTAAGTCAGCAATGAGTACATAAAATACTGCAATGAGCAGTCAAAAAGTGAACGTGGACTGTTAGAGGTATGACTGTAGTGGAAAAGAGGAAGTTAATAACAGAAGAAAGCAAATCTATCAGACAGGGACAACGGATTGACAGTAAAACTGTCTGGAAATTGCTTCAGTCTCCTATTCTTACAGACAAGGAAGTAGATGGGTTCCTGCTTCGGAGCGGCTAGTAGTTGACATTGTGGTGCTCCAACAGCACCAAATGATCCATGATTTCCTTAAAAGTTTGGAGTTGAAGAAGATGGTAGTTCCCTCCTACTGTAAGTAAGGGACCCAGCACTCATGGTAATTTAAGACATACCACTGGAAACAACCAAGGTAAGCAATAACTGCATCCCACAGAGATATTAGGTAAACTTAATAACGATCACAGAGGGAGACAAACTGCAAATTAATTCACATGAGCCATAACTTACTAATTCTTCTCCGAGAGTTCAATAGCATTTACAGTGGAGCCTTATCTCACAAAGGGGAAGCGGAGCATAATGCCAGTCACTCAGGATTTGTTGCTCTCTTATTGCATAAATTACAGCCACAGGGGTCGCTAGGCAGAAAATCTCTCCAATGTTGCAGCAGGTGAAAGGTGAACTGAAGCTACTGATAGCAAAACAGAGAAAATGAAGAACTGATGAAATTTGCTGAGGTGCACTAGGTACCTATCAGCTTCCAGGCTGTACAGCAGACCGTATGTAAAGGTTGCTAAAGAAAGAAACTAATGCCACTGACATATTTTTACCAAGGCACAGAAAATGTGTTTACCAATATTGAGGTGCAGTTGTTCATTATCAGGGCTAAACGCTCGGTAGCCTTTACTGAGAGAACAAAGTCTAGCATGTGGATAAAGGGGCATGAGCCCCCAACATATAATCAGAGCTTTTCAGTTCAGTTTAGATCTGAGGTTCTCAGTTAAGCACCATTAACTCAGCAGAGTGGATTGTGAATCTGGTGAAGTCTGAGGTGTGAAGAATGGTGAGACTGCCTCCGCAAGGAGCATGGAAACCCTTAACCCAAAAGGAACAATAATTGCTAGCAGTGAGGTACTCAGACTATTAAGACCAGGAGCTGGTGGCAGTTCCAATAAAGATGGGACTGACTTCCACATCAATAGAATCTTGCTATTTACAGATCTCAGGTCAGATATTCTCTAGAGAAAAGAATTGGCGAACAATCACAAAGTGTTCTTGAAAATGAACCTCGGTACATTTATGAGAAGAGAAGCCAAGTCACAGATTAAAATGAATTCTTCTATTATGTGGTGTATTCAAAAGTCTACTGAAGCAACCGTTTTTCATATTTAGTTGCATTCTTAATGCTGCACAGTACATATGAAGTCCGATGAGGGGGATAAATGCATAAAACACCTTGCCTCTTCTGTTGGCATTCCCGTGATATTCCCATTGTTAAAATTAAAAAGTGAATTTATTTAAAATAAATTAAAATTAAAGAATCTCTCATTCACTTCATTGCACCTGACACTAAAAACAAGCACAGCAATTTGTTCAGCCCAAGTTACAAAGAACATGGGTATCTGAGTTAGGTTTTATAGAAAGCTTTACAGAACTCTAATCACATGTCGTTTTGATGCATGAAACAAACAAGCTTCGCCACAGACTAATCGGATGGACATAAATACTTAATACACAAGAACTATTAAAGACATCGCCAAAGTAGCTGACAAACTTTTGAGCGGAACAGGTTATTATTGTGTTTCATTAAGTTAATGAAAGTTATTACTGCTTACCAGCATGAGACTGCATATGCTCCAAGAGATTATTATAAAACTGGAACTGAATCCCACAGGCACCACACGTGTAAGGCTCTAAATGGAATAAACAAAAGCACATAGGTATAAAACAGATTGGTGACTTAGGAAGTATGTCGACGTCCTCAGAATATATCATTTAAGGCAGGTTACAATCTCACCACAAACTAATCCTTGAAACATCAGCTTGCTGGCCAAGCCTCTGTTCTAGTACAGAGGATGATAAATCTCATTAAGATGGCTGCAAAAGGCAGGCGAGACGATACCAGCACAATCTGGAAGTTGCCTCGCATTGATATTTGTTTTCCATTTGCTTATCTTGACTATTTCACGTTAACATTTCGACATCACATTCATGCCACGCCTGACTGAAACATGCTCTTAAAAATACAAACATATTCGCACACAGTCTGCTGTGCCCTTCTGGATGAAGTGGGAACGCAATAATAAACCTGCCTTAGGAGTATATACTGCCCAGTGATCTTGAAAAATGTTATTACATCCCAACTTCGAAAGCCATTTCGATGTGGAAAGCATCCAAAATGAAACACAATGTGCCGCGTGTACGTTAAAAGTGAGGAATTATAAATAAGTTCTTGTGGAATGTTTGATTTACACTGTCTTAACAAAGAGGCTAAAGATCAGATCATGAATGGGACCAATATTTCTGAACAACCAGAAGTACAACAGTGCCTCATCCTTCAAAGTGTGCTCATTTTGTGGGGAATCGAAAGGATTTGTGGAATACTAGAGGTATTGGTATGAGAAAGGTTGCTTTATGTGAATACACCATTTACAGAGTTTAAACAATTCTGTGATTTATTTAACAGTGATGGGGAAATCAGATTACTTTTTGACGATTACACAACTGACTGTGAAAACGACTGGCAGAATGATTGGTGCTGATCGGTAATGGACGCAAAGAGGAAATGGAAACAATACTTTTCAAATGTTAATATTTATGATTTAAAAAAATGTATGTGCAAATGTCCTCTACACGAGAGGACTCTCAAGTCATTGGAATGGGGAAGTAAAGTTAACTTACCTGCAGTAACTTAACGGTTTGCAGAGCCCATGGGCGCTTACCATGCTGTGCTCTTGTTTCTGTTTGACACTTAAAGAACAGATAAAGGAAGGGGCCCCGTTCAAGTGTTAAAGCGCCCACAGTCTTTTTGTGCCGTAATTCCTTAGAATAGCACTAGGAAGCCAGTGGAGTATAAAGGTAAACACCCAGAAACTACCCGCCTTCATCTTTGATAAGATACTATAAGCTTAAAGGTCCTGAACAGTGCATAACTAAAAAGACTCCAGCACACAGGTGCACTGCACTCAGGTTACTATGCCCCAAATTCAATTATCTCTTCGCAGGACACTTAACATGTGGAGACATCAGAAGATGTTTGATGGGACTGGAGGAGGTCTAAAAGTCATGAAGTTCATTTTTGGGATTCCATTCCATAACACCCCTCTTTAAAATCAGAGCATCTTAAAAGATGTAACTGCTGGATACTTAGCTTACTGAGAATGATTACTATCTCATTCTATATTTTATTTCCAATCCCTCTCCCACCTCCAGGAGTAAACATGGACTACATGGTAGTGACACTTTTGGGAGACAAGTTTACAAAGTTAATAACCCTGTTTTCCAAATGGAATGAAATAGCCTTAAGCACTGAAACACAAATGGTCACTTTCAGTATCCCCACAGATACTTTTCAGTACCACATACTGGGAATGGTCCCAAAGGAAAAGGTATTGCAATGTTCCTTTGTCTTTTTCCATTGTATGAAAGTTTGGGGGGACTTAAAAACACTGAACGTTGGAATTGGCTGTCTCTGAAGTGTCACCCCAAACCTTTTGCCTTCATCCCTTCTGTTTTGCTGAATTCAGTTTTGTTGGCCTTAGAACTCTGTGGACTTTAACACTGCTACTTAGTGACTGTGCTTGCTCCTTTAAATGTGGTAAAATGGGCTTACACCCAAGTGGCACATTTAATTTACTTCTAAGTCCTCAGTAAAGTGGTATAACATGCACCAGGGCCTGTAACTGAAATGCTACTAGTGGGCCTGCAACACATATTGTGTCACCCACCTAAACAGCCTTTTAAACATTTCCCAGGCCTGCCATTGCAGCCTGCGAGCAGATTAAACTGCTAATTCGACATGGCAAAATAAACGCACTGCCATGCTTTAAACTACTTTTTAATTACATATAAGTCACCCCCAAGGTGGGCCCTAAACAACCCATAAGGCAGGGTGCTATGTATTTACCAAGCTGGGCATGTACTTTTAAGTTTTAAATCTCCTGGTAGTGAAACTCTCACAAATTTGTTTTTCACTACTGTGAAGCCCACCTCTCCCATAGGATAACATTGGGTTACCTTAATACATTTAATAAGTGATAACTTTTGTTTGGGAGCAGGTAGATCTATCATGGTAAGTGTCTAGGGAATTGTAATGTAAAATCATCTTTAATGGTAAAGTTGGACTGTAAGTCACAAGCCTGAAAAGGCGACTTTTAGAAAGTTGACATTTTCTTGTCATAACCATTTAATGTTGGCAGTGTGCCTTTGTGCACTTCTCTCAGACTGCCATACAATATAGGGACTAGATGTTGATAGGATGGGCAATTCAAACAGAAGGGGGGGGGGGCTGAGCAAAGCCCCACCTGCACTTCAAAGCCTCTGCCTCAGCTCACATACAATTAACTTCACACTAGTCCATTGTGCCTGCAGACAGACTGGGACGAGGGTAAGGAGGCAGAAAATTCCAGACACTTCCGTGGTGGGACAAATCCACAGGTTTCTTCTATTTCAAAGCTGGCATCAGATATAAAAATAGGACCCTCAGACTCACTCTTCAGTTCACTTCTGGAGTGACTGGACTGCTGGATGCTTCAGAGGATTGCCCTGCTGCACCAAGAGAAGTGCCCTGCTTCCTGAAGCCTGCCCTCTGCCCTGCTACTTGAGACCAGCTTTTCTGCTTGAACCCAATAATTCCAGTGAGACTCCAAGGGATGGTAGGCCAGCTTCCTGATCGGAGCCTCAGGGACAGAAAAGGCTCCAATCATCTTTAACCTGCACCTGGACCAGCTTGATTGAGTCCTGAACCTCCAAGTGGTGCCTCTCCAGTCCTGGACCCTTGGAGGTGGTGTTACCTGTACCCAGAAAGCCCACATCCAACACTTGGGACTTACAAACCTTTTCTGCCAAAAAGTGCTCAGAGACCTGAGAGGAGACCGGGACCTACCGTCTTGCCGATCTCCCAAAGGTGCATTATGAGTCAGCCTGACCTTGTGGCAGCTCCCACTACGTTCTACCCAGCACCAGCAAATGCTGTTCAGCAGCTCCCTGCAGAAGAGGTATCTGGCTTTGTGAAGCCCTCATCGTTACAGCCTACAGCTTCGTCCAGCTGGAGATTATTCACTTCTATGAAAAATACTAAGCCCAAACATAGAAATCTTTACTGTGACTTTGTCCAGTGGCTCCCCCACAATGACACCTACTCCTCAGACACCGTCAGCTGCCTTGCCCTGCTGAACTTTACCTTCTCAGACATTTTTCCTGAAAAAGTATTCTAACTCCGAAGGTAAGCAGAGACTGGGCCCAATCCACTTTGTGTATCCAAACTGCACTCCATCGCAGTCGCCATAACTTTCAACTTTGTCCTGGTCCTGAGTAATTATATGTCACAGCACCCCTAAGAACATGGGCAAGTCAATGGGATGGGCATATAACATAGCTAGATGTGGTCCACTGGGTATGTTTTAGCAGTGGAAGTAGAACACTTGACATACTTGAATGCTTCAGTTGCTAATTTCAAGAATCATAATACGGACCTGAACTGGTTAAAATCAGAAGGTACCTCTGATGGAGTCAGTGGATAAAAAAAAATTATTCAATCAAAATAATTTCTTAAGCGCACTACTCACCTATTAGGGTCTCAAGGCGCTGTGGGGGGAGGGGGTTGCTGGGTACTGCTCAAAAAGCCATGTTTTAAGGTGCTTTCTGAAGGAGGTCCTGGGTCTTACGTGGGTTGGTGGAGAGGGAGTTCCAGGTCTTGGCGGCGAGGTGGGAGAAGGATCTGCCGCCGGAGGTGATGCGTTGGATGCGGGGTACTGTAGCGAGGGCTAGGTCAGCGGAGCGGAGCTGTTGAGTTGGTATGTGGAAGTTTACTCATTCGTTGAGGCAGGCCGGTCCAGTGCCGTGGAGGGCTTTGTGAGCGTGGACGAGGACTTTGAAAATGATCCTTTTGTTGATGGGCAGCCAGTGTAGGGATCTGAGGTGGGTGGATATGTGTTCGTGGCGAGGGAGGTTGAGGATGAGACTTGCAGCTGCGTTCTGAATTCGCTCGAGTTTTCTTTGAAGCTTGGCTGTGGTCCCTGAGTACAGGGCGCTGCCGTAGTCCAGTCTGCTGCTGATGAGGGTGTGGGTGACTATCCTTCTTGTTTCTAAAGGAATCCATTTGAAAGTCTTGCGTAGCATGCGAAGGGCGTTGAAACAGGAGGATGATATGGCCTTGATTTGCTGGGTCATGGAGAGAGAGATGAGTCTAGAACGATGCCAAGGTTGCGTGTGTGGGTGTTGGGGGTGGTCTGAGGGTGGTGGGCCACTAGGAGTCGTTCCAGATGATCTTGGTGGCTGGAGATCGGAAAGGAGGGAGGCAAACTCTTTGGGTTCTTTCAGTGAGGAAGGAGGTGAGCCAGTCCAGGGCCTTGTGTAGAATTCCAGCGTCAAAAAGGCGTGCGAGGAGGGTTTGGTGGCATACAGTGTTGAATGCTGCAGAGAGGTCTAGGAGGATGAGGGCGACGGTCTCGCCCTTGGCCACTCTGGTCCTGATGTCATCTGTGCAGGCGATGAGGGTGGTCTCAGTGCTGTGGTTTTTTAGCAGAGGTCCAGAGAATAAGACAGGGACAGTGGGAGATAAATCGACGTTTGGTAGATCCAGGAAAACCAGACTGAGAGAGGCAGAGCACCCCGATATAAGGAAAGGAATGAAAACACGCTCTTGGAACAGGGGGAAATAGGAAACTCTGTCAGTGACACTATTAACGTCATTAACCTCTCCAATCTTGAACTCACTACTCATGATCTGACACTTCTGAGTAAAGGTCTGGGTTTCTGTCCAGGGGATGCTGGAGACTTTCAGAGTACCAAAATCGACTTTTTCAAATTTATTAGACGTCTAAAATTGAAAAAACATTTCATAAACCAACCCGACTATAAACAAAATGGTACCTTAGTGGACGCTCTCAATGAGGGCCATCCTTTATCCATTAAGGATATTCAGGATACGGCTACATTACTGTCTATTGCCAACTACGAACAGGATCCGACTACCTTAACACAAATCTTATCGGATCTGGATATCCCATCAGAGACACTACCTAGCGGTTTAAGGAACAAATCGACTTGGACTCCAACCCTCATGAAGGACAATTGTATAGATACCTTCTTCAAGGTGGTTTGGCGTGACTTTAACAAATTAGAATTGAAGAACACTACTCGACAACATGTCTGGCATCATAACCTGAGCCAAACAGAAAGGACTAATCTGAGACAGCTACGTAGTAATGAAGAGATTACCATAAGGGAGGCAGATAAAGGGGGTAACATTGTGATTATGAACACCTCAGAATATGAACAGGAGATCTTCAGACAACTAGGAGACAGTACTTGCTATGAGAAGATTCTTTCAGATCCCATCCCCGTACTGTCTAACAAAATCAATAAATTCTTACAAGAGTGTTTAAATCAGTTACTTTTAAAGGAAGAGGAATATATGTACCTCCGTGTTCATAGACCCAAGAATCCCTGCATTTACATACTGCCAAAAATACATAAGAGCCCTACATCCCCGCCGGGTAGGCCCATTGTATCAGGCATAGGAGGTCCCACAGAGAGACTTTCGGAGTATGTCGACATTTTTTTACAGCCATTTGTAATCAACTTACCATCGTATATTAAGGATACTAAACACATTCTTAGTATACTAACGGACATGACGTGGGAACCAGGTATGATCTTAGTTACACTGGATGTTACCTCCCTATACACCAGTATCAATCACGAACAAGGAAAGGAAGCTTTGCGTTACTTTCTATATAGGAGACCTGCGAGACTTTATGACCACACTACTATGCTAATCAATATGGTGGATTTGATTTTGAACAACAATGTTTTCTTATTTAAGAATGACTGGTACCGCCAGAGACAAGGTGTCGCCATGGGGTCTAAATTCTCGCCAGCTTATGCGAATCTCTTTATGGGGTTGTTCGAGCAAAATAAGATCTGGAGTAAAGAGGGCAGTACCTGGATGACGGACATACTCTATTGGGGTAGATATATCGATGATTGCTTGATGATCTGGACAGGTGACTTACAAAAACTGAATGAATTTATAAAGTATCTTAACAGTAATGATTGTAATATTCATTTCACTTCCGAACATAGTGTGACTAAAATTGCCTTCCTAGATGTGGAACATTTTATCCGTGATAACAAAATAGAGAGTCGGCTTTACAGAAAGAGCACTTCTTGTAACTCTATTTTACATGCAAAGAGCGCACATCCGACTCACCAAATCAATTCAATACCTTATGGTGAGATGGTAAGGGCAAGACGCAATTGTTGCCTTGAAGAAGATTTTGAACTATGTATTGAGGATATGAGTAACAGATTTAAGGCACGGGGGTATTCTTCCAATGTGATTAATAATGCCCGTACGAGGGCGATGCGTCTAAAGAGATCGGATACACTATGTCAGAAACCAAGGCCTAGAGATAATACCATCCGATGTATAGTCAACTATACGAAACCAGTTACGCTCCTTAGGAAATGTATGAACAGACATTGGTATATTCTTACAGCTGACCCTAATTTTAGGAAAGTGATCTCTAGAACTCCGGTTTTTACCTTTAGGAGAGGTAGAACTCTAAAGAAAATTCTATGCCCCAGTTTCCGCAATAAACAGAACCACAGCAACTGGCTGAGTGACCGTAATAAAGGTTTCTTCAAGTGTGGACATTGTGGCATGTGCAGATGGGCCAAGTCAGGTATCTCCACATTCATGAGCTCTACTGGGGTGCTATTCAATATTAACCACAATATCACACGTGACAGTAATTTCGTCATATATATGATCTTATGCAATTGTGGCCTGTACTATATAGGCAGCACTATTAGACCACTCAAAATTAGGGCGAGTGAACATTTCAGAGCCCTCAGACAAGATGATGGGAGATACCCCATAGTAAATCACATGCGGCAATGCCCTGAACGTAACAACTCATGTGTATTTGAATTCTTTGGGTTTGATCTCTTTAAAAGAGACCCTAGGGGGGGAAACCGAGAGTTAGCTCTCAGAAGAAGGGAATGTTACTGGATCTTAAAACTTAGAGCTGTGGAGGATGGTCTGAACACCAACTTTGAGATGGAATATTACTTAGGTGATTAACATTATGTCTTCAACATATCCTAAATATAACTTGTGTGTTTTGCCCACTTGTGGATTCCTACAACAAGTGGTTTTGAATGTTAGCTCATTAGATATGTACCTCTGTTTAATATTGCTAATTAGATATCGCACATTGTTATCTGCAATGATTATGTTTAATTCTGGACTTTTATTTAGGTTTTGACTGTACGTTGCTCCAATATATGACTTGGCACTGTATTCAGTTTCAGTTTTTACGCATGTCTAGTTGCATAGACTGTGATTTGTACTATAGATTCAATGTATTTTATGTAGATATACAAATATCATTTTTGAGGACACACCAACATTGCGATTCTCTATAGATGTCGAATTGTCTTTGTTGGCCTCACTATAGGTTACATATGGTTTGAATGTGGCACGTACTATCGTCCTTTTGGTTCAATTTCGACTATCTTCTCTTTCTATCCCACTTTTGAACTTATTCCTACAGCCTCAATACTAAAGGCATATATAGATATCTTTTTGAGTCGGAGGACAATACTAACAATAGGGCTTAGAGACTTTTGCATGGTGTATCAGGGAAAATGTATCAATTTTTTCGTTATTGTTCTTGTAATAGCAGCACTACGCATGCTATTTATTTTGACAATAATTTGAATGGCTGATTTATTGACATTTCTCCTTATAGAATAAGAGCCTTTCACTTCCCACCATGACACATTGGGCGTTACCTCGTTTTCCTAGGTATAGAGACCTGTGTAATTGCATATCGATATATAATTTGTCTTCATATTTAACTTTTAGACATTCCAATATGGTGCCCAGTTTGATAGTTATAGTCCCCTTTCCATTTCAGCAAATAACGCGGGCACGCTTTAAATGGATGTTTTTCCCAGGCGGTTTGTTACTATGCTGCTCTGTGTCACTGGGACGCTGCGGGGTGAATTGGACCGCGCGGTTGGTTTCCCCACGTTTATTTTGATAGATTTTATATGAGAGGTGAGTGACATGAAGTATAGTGAGACCTTGATATCTCCGTTTAGTCTATTTTCGGCATCTAGGTTATTGTTTTTGGAGTCTACGCGGTGGGGCTTACCGCATTATTGTTTACATACTTTTTAATCTACCTTAGATACGTACGGAGACTACCTCGATGCAATATTGTTTTGGATTGAATATATGGCATAAAGGTCAGTGGAGGCTTATTCGTCCTTTTTTTCATTTGGTTACTTGGTGGCGGATCTATATCCCGTACTTGATGTGGATTTTGGTTAAAGTATAGTGTTTTCTTTTTGTTCTCTACAGGCATTTCATCGAGCATTTGAGAATTTTTCTACTTAACGTTTTAATTGAAATTAAGGTATGTCCTAGATAAGTTCTTAAAGGGTTTATTACTGGCTATTGTAGGACTTTTTCCCCGACTCCATTTCTGTACATTCTGAAACATTGAGTCTAAAGCTTTACACGAACCTGGGTTCCTTTCTGCTATACTCACATGGAGTTATACTTAATTCTGGCTTTTCGTTGGTGACGTGCACATTCTTACTGTATGAACCTTCGGCACTTATAGGCATTGCACATGGTGTTCTTGTGTTTAGACTGAAATTTTTTACTGACTTGGGCATTCCTTTTGTGTTGAAAAAATTGTTGGTCTGTACTATGTTTAGTTTGGTCATTTGCTCTTATTTTGATGAGTATCACATAAGTCACAATATATCATGTCTTGGCTTATCGCACTATTGTCACTTTTGGTTTTGGTCCGGTTTCTGCTCTGACCATGGTTCTGTACCACATATGTAGACATTACTCTTATTTATTTTCAGCCCTCATGAAGTCCTTAATAGAGCAACTTCTCATAGGATGAAACACGTGTTGGCTGTACTTATGGAGGATATTAGAACATTATGAATAAAACTGGACTCTGAGATAAACACGAGTTTGCTGTTGATTTACAAAGAAGACTGGATACATTAGTAACTTCTAATTATGATATCATGAGTGCTCTGACATCTATTCCTTTACTGTTTGTTTCCCTTGAAACATTGGAGGATTAAGGAAGATCCTCTTGCCAGGAGCACCGTGCCATGAACAGAATGTATCATTACTTTGATGGACTTACTGTGAGCGCCCTAATCCTATGAATATCTTCCTTGTTGGCACTGCTTTTGTTTTTGTCTTGCGGAATCCATAGTGGGAGGTGTTGAGTATGTTGTTTTCTTCTAAGAAGTGAGACAGTTGAGCGCTAACTATCTTCTCAGCGACCTTTGCGGGGAAGGGGAGAAGAGAAATGGGACGGTAGTTCGTGAGGTTTTCCGGGTCTGCTTTGGGATTTTTGAGAAGAGCGTTAACTTAAGCATGCTTCCAGATGTCTGGGAAGGTTGCAGTGTCGAAGGAACTGTTGACGAAGGCGCAGAGCTGGGGAGCGATGACTTGGCTGGCCTTGTTGAAAATGTGGTGTGGGCAAGAGTCTGTTGGGGAGCCTGAGTGGATGGAGTTCATGGTTTTGACGATTTCTTCGTCGTTGTTGGGGGTCCAGTTGTGTAGTTGGTTGGTGCGGGAGGGTGTTGTGTTGTTGGTTATGTCAGTGGTGGTGATGGTGGGTGCTGATGCTGTGAAACTGTTGTGTATGTCTGCGATTTTGCGGTGAAAGTAGTTGGATAGGGAGTTGCAGAGGTTTTGGGAATGTGGAGGGTCGATGGTGCTGGATTTGGGTTTTGTTTGGGTTTTGACAATGGCAAAGGGTTCCTTGCTGTTGTGTGTGTTGTTGTCTATGCGTTCTTTGTAGAGGGACCGCTTGGTGGTCCGGATGAGTTGGTGGTTTTTGCGCATGGCTGTTTTGAGGGCGGAGAAGTTGCTCATCGAGGGTTCTTGGCGCAAGGCTTTCTCAATTTTACAACATTGTGACTAGCAGCAATGATGTCACAGTTAGTATGACAACTGCTGTTTATAAAATAAGCCATCACCGCTGACTGTGTTAACTATAATGGATATAGAAGAGGATATGCATGTTAATGGCTCCGAGTATTGTGATGGAATGGTAATGTCCTGCCATGGTGAAAGGATGTATACCTATGCCCTGAGTGCATGACTGTGTGTGAGAAACTGGAGACCTGACTTATTTCGCCCTGCTGTCATTGTAAGCTAGCATGTGCACAGATACCTAGGCTTGTTCCTGGAAATACGAGGCACAGAATGTGTTTGGTGACCCTTATGGATGCATAAAGCATGCCCTCATAGTGAGTAGTAAACTACTGTCCGTGCTCTGACTGCATCACATAAAACAGTGGTGGCGGCATACTGGGCTCTTTGGATCTATGGCGTGGCCAGGCTTTTTTCACTGTGTTACGAACAGGCAAGTCGACTGGCCACTCTCAAGTAAAGTTCTGCTGCTATGAGATACCCAGAAAGTTGCTTTGGAATTCTGTGCAAATTGCAGGTGTGTGTATGTGCAGTGTGTTTACAGCACATGTATGGTAGTAGGACTATGTGCGTTATACAAGTCAGAGTACTGGTGTCAGTGGGATCCATTTTGGCTTCCCATGGTTTTAACATGGCACAAGGAGGAGGATGAGGAGAGCTTCTCCAGACAGTGGAATTGTATTGCCTGCATTTATGTAGCTAAATGGTGGAGATCCAGACACTTATGTAAGGGAAGATGGAGACAGGGATGCATTTAGAAATTCAAGGTGGTGGATGTTAGCAAAGGGCTGCTGATTAGTGTCCCTGAGCATTGGCACTTAGTAGATGGTTTCAGGAAGGCTGATGACAGTCAGGTAAGGAGACCTTAAATTTCACTTTGCTCCTGTTTTTGTGTTTTAAAAACACTTGGAGTTAGTTCCTTGATGTGACTGTGCACAAAGTCTGTGTCTGGAAAGCAGCTTGAGAATGACACTTGAAATAAAACCAAATCAAAACAACTTATGAAACCTTAAGTGTGTGGATCCACATCCCGGCTGGAAAATGTGTCTAAAACTGGTATCCAAATCACTCCACTTTGCTGCAATCCCAAGGGGAATGCTCAGCGGAGGACTCAAAAAGCTGCTAGTGCTGCTGACTATACGTTTCCCAAAGGTGAATGGACATCACCTAAAGTCTGGACTTCCAGGTGGAGAAGCAGACAATCAGTCCTAAAGTGCCTAAAAGCTGCCCATTTGGCCCTGCATTAGGAGACAATGTTCTGGAGAAGCCCAGAGTGTTTCTGGCATAAGAAGCATCCAACGAAAACTGACTTGCCCAGAGACTAAAGCCAGGAGTGAGCTGTCATAAAGAAGTTCCCTCTGGTCACGGTGTTCTGTTTATTTGTGAGCTGCATATGAATATACTAGAACAAGTATCCCATGTCACCCAACAGTTTGCTAAAGGCTTAAGAGACTGATACTGCCACTGATGGCACTGTGCGTGATGGAGTGCCTCCACCGAAGCAGGAAGCCCTAAGGCCTCAAAGCCAGAAAGACAAGACTGTGAGGGATTTGGCTTTGAGGCCACGATTGTCACACCAGAACGCTTGTCTGCATTCACCCTGGAAGAACAACATTGCAGACAAGTGTTGCAGTGCAGGCCTGCCTCAGCAATCACCCCTGCAAACGTTGTCCCCATCTGATTCTGCAGATGGGATCCATATTAGAGATTTCAGCAGACGGGTTACTCCATCACAAAGATGATGGATACCGGTCTGCCGAAATATAAATCCAATTATTTCCTATGGGATTTATATTTTGGCAGACGGGATATCCGTCAACATTGTGATGGAGTAACCTGGTAACCTGTATGCCAAAATCTAAATCAGGCCCTTTGCCTGCATTGTGGACAACTGGGGTAAAAAAAAAAATAATAAAACAAAAAAAAGTACAGAGTCTACTGTGCACTATAAAACTTTTGACCAAAGTGGCAAAAAGACATTGAACTCAAATTTGACTAGTGGGAATATTTGAACCATTGGCACCTGTGCCTAATCTTTCCTGAATCCGTGGTATCTTATGACCTCTAGGTGTGTGATCCTAAACATGGTGAAGGAAAGGGGGCACCCGTAGGATACTGGGTTGGAGCTGGTGTAGTAACCTCACTGCTTAACAAAACTTAGTTTGCAGCCCTGTAGTACAAGTTACTTACTTTCAAGTAATGCTTTTTTCTTGTAGATACTCTTGTCTAACTGCAGATTTCTGACCTTCAGATTATGCCCGGGGTCCAGAGTGGATTCAGAAGATTATTCAGCACAGCGCCTGAGCGTCAATAGGAGGCGGTGTGGTTCTCTTGAGTTGAATCCGCTCTGCCCTGGGAGTGACCGCTGGAGCCATATATAATCACCACCTAACAACACTGACACAAGCTTCTTCCTTGACACTGTTAGCACCCTCAGACAGGAAGTTAAAATATCTTATATGAGCCAGTGTGGAGATCTCTAGATGGGACTTTGTGTTAGATGGAAATGAGTCCATTTTACAGAATGGGGAGCCAGACAGGTGGTGGGGAATCTGTGGTTAGAATGAGTATCCACCATAAACATCAATACCAAAGGTAAATACATTGTTGTTCTGATGGATACCTCTAACCACAGAATCCTCACCAATTAAAAAGAAACCTAAGTAGTATTTCCCTTGGTGGTGGGTCTGTGCAATGACCCAGACCAAAAACACCTGCAGGACCGAACAGCCAAAATGCCCTTCTATTGGGACCTGTCTGCCAAGGAAGTAGTGCTTTCTGAACGTGTACACGGGTGGCCATGTTACGGCCTGACTAAGATCCAGGACAGGCACTACACTTGCCAATGCTGTGGTACCAGCCTTGGCTCTGGTGAAATGGGCTCTCAATCCATCTGGAGGCTGCTTCTTGGCCAACAAATGCCAGATTTTAGTGCAGAGGACTATCCACTGAAACAAAGTCTTTTTCTGCACTGCTATACCCTTCTTTGCCCTGAGAACTCCCAACAAAGAACCTATTGTCCACCAAATGGTTTTTAGTATGATCAGTTAAAAAGCCTGGTGCTCTTCTGGGGTCCACACAATGTAGTTTCTCCTCCTCATTTGAGGGATAAGGTGTGACAAAAACACCATAACAGTGATCATCTGTTAAAAGTGAAAGGGAGTCATAACCTTCAGTATAAGGGCTGCTCTAGCCCTCAGCACCAATTTATCCGGAAAGAAGGTGATGTAGGGCGGCTGGATAGGTAGCTTGGAGCTCATTCATGTGATGAGCTGACGTTATTGCAATGAGAAAGATCATCTTAGTGGCAAGAGACATAGATAACAGCTGTGAAGTGGCTCAAAATGGGTGCAAATAAGAAGGCAAGAACTTACTTAAGATCCTACTGTGGCATTATGAAGGGCTTTGGGGGGGGGGGTAGATGGAGTAAACCTATGAAAAATCCCATCTCAACAGGTGATTTGAACAAGGACGGAGGGCCCCATAAGCTCAAATAAGGCTGAAAGGGCCGACAGATAACCTTTAACCTTAGCCATTCCATGTCATTGAAGGACCAAAGACAAAACAAAGAGGATATCCAGCAGTATGGCATGCAATGGGTCCATATTATAAAACTGTTACCACACCAGGCCACAAACTTTTCCCAGTGTCCAGCGTACACAGATTTTGTTGAAGGATGCCCCCGCCAGGATGACATCCAGTACTTTGGAAGAGAGATCAAATGCAGTCAACTTGCTACCGCTCAAACCCCACGCATGGAGATGTAAGCTGCACAGACGTAGATCAAGCCCCTACTGCTGCAACAAAAGATCCTCCCAAAGTAGCAGCCTGGTTGGAGGACAGATGACCATGTCCAGAAACTCCTGTTTTCAAATCACTTGGCCCAGTCTGGAGCAACAAAGAGCCAGGGGCACAGGACCCAGGATCTCACTCCGCCCTGTTTGTTGCACTACCATGTGGCGTTAGTGATGCCGGTATGGACCTGAACCAGCCTCTCCATGATAGATTTCACATAGGTTTTCAATGCCAAGTGAATGGTCTGCAACTTCAACAGACTGAGGAGTAGAAGGGTCTCCACCGGAGACCGAGACCCCTGATAAATGCCTCTCAAAAACAACCTCTTAAATCCACCAGCAATGCATCTGTCGCCGCTGTCAGCTTTAGGTGGGGTAGGGAGAGGATCCTGTTTTTGGTTCAACTGCGGTCAATCAGCCACCATTGCGGATACTTTGCAGTCCCCTTCAAAACCTGGATGAAATCTGACAGATTTTGTTGCTGTTGGACACACTGAAGCTTCATATCCCACTGTAGAGCCAGCATGCACAGCGTGACAGGGTCAATGAGCAGGATTCAGAAGGCCAGTAGACAAACAAGCCTCAGTCACCCTCACCAAGACCCAGGACTGAGTCTAAAACATTGGGATCTTACCCCAAATGTCCTTGACTCGTTGAACCAGAGGGAAGGCCTAAAAACACCATGTACAGGATGGCTCCATTTAAAGAGAGCCAATTTGAAGGAGTTGTGTGACTTCAACAAGGTGATCGTGAATCTCCAATGATATAAAGAGACTTGCTGTCATCTGGGAGTGGTCCATGACGGACTGTGGCCAGCTTGCATTTAACAGCCAGTCGTCAAGGTAAAAGACTGGTACATCGAACCTCTGAATGTATGCTGCAACTACTTCCATCACCTTCATGAACACCTGAGGGCCACTAGTGAGACTGAAAGGGCACACAGCACACTAAAAATGCTCCTTGTCAACCTTGAACCGACTCTGGGCCTGCAGGACAGGAACATGGAAACAGGTGTCCTGTAGGTGCAACACTACCATTCAGTCTCCTAGATCCAGGGTAGAAAGAATGAAGGCCAGCACAAACGTTTTGAATTTGTTCATGCACAGGAAGAAATTGAGAAGTTGAAGACCTAAAATAGGACAAAGGCCTCCACTCTTTTGACACTAGGAAATAATGGGAGTAACACCCAGTTCCTATCACCGAGGCTGAGACTATCTCTGTGGCTTCTTTCATCAAAAGAGCCTGAACTTCCTGCAGCAAAATGGGCAAATGCTCTTCCAAAAGCTGTTCTAATATAGGCAGAAGAAGTGGTGAGACAGAAAGGAATGTCAGGCCATAGCTTCGTTGGACTCGCTGCAGGATCCTCCTGTCGGATGTTATGGCCTGCCATCCATGGAGAAAATGACTGATTTTGCCGCCATGGGCAAACTAAACTGGCTTGAAGGATTCTGCCAGCGTGGCTAGGGACTGGGAAGTTCACTCCACCTATGAGCCTGGACACTGTCTGATGGACTCTCTTCCCTGACTCGAAAACAAACTGGATACCAGCTGTTGGAGTGGGGGCCTTGATGCTGTCTGTAAGCGAAGCCCCTTCTGATGGGGCAAAATTGATAGGGATACTGCCTTGCAGGTGTGGCAGGACCGAGGGAATGTGCAGTGGTTCTACTCTTTTTAAAAAAGCTCAAGGGCAGAGCTGGCTGACTCATCAAAAATGTGGCATCCCATCAAAAGACATATCCGGAGCTGCGCTTGGATGTCACAGAAAACCCCTCTCGATCTCATTTATGTGTGGTGCTGGAACACCACTCTAGTGCTAACCACTCTGACCGAATGCCATACTCGTCCATGCTCTGGCCATCTTGAATGGTTTGAGCCAAATTGGCAAGGAATTCCTCTGGAACTGCTGGCAAAATCCCCATGACCATTAATTCAAGGAGTAACTTCCCAACAAACAGCTACCTTCCTAACAAACATCACATGTTAACTGACCTAAGAGCGAGGCTAGCTGCTGAGAACATCCTCTTTCTTAATGCCTCAAATCTTTTCGATTCTGACTGAGGTGAGGGAGTTCATACGAAGAGAATTGGGATTAACTTTGCTAGTAGGTTCCTGAACTACAAGGTTCTCAGGAGTAGGGTGTTGTGTCACAAAGGCAGTTTAACCTGCTGATGGTATGTGGCACCATGTCACCTTTCTGTTTGTAAGTGAGCAGGATTAAGGTTTAGCTTAAATACCTATGAGGTTGTCAATCAGTGCTCCGTTGAAAGGCAGCAAAGGTTCGGATGAGATCCGGTCAGTTTTCAAAACCTCAGTAAGGGCCTTGGTTTTTGCCTCAGCAGAAGGTAACTGCAAATTTAGAACTTCAGCCACTTATGATTTTTGTGTGGCATGACTAAGGGGAACTCGGCCTTGTTTCAGAGGAAGTATCTAATCCCCTGGCCTCTTGTAGATCTACAGAGAGGTAACCATCATATTTTGAGGGAAGTTAGTCCCCATCACTACAATAACATAAAGAGCAAGTGGACTCTGATCAAAGTTCAATCCGAAAAGCATTGGGGGATGGCAAAAGTACTGTCCTGTTAGAGTCACAAGTCACGAGTCACTAAGTTAGAGCTGATCCCGAAGAGGGTTCAGGAGGCAGAGATGTTGCCAAGCACAGACCTAACTGCAATCATCCAACTTGAGGCCTGGGGGGCCATAAAGCATGCCAGAGTCAGCCAGCAAGGTGCCAAAGATTCCGAGCATGGCCTCCTTAAATGCCTCAACCTACTGTAATGCAACACACAGCCCTAGAATTTCACGATGCCTTTGGATCAGTTGTGGAATCAATTCCACGGTAGGAGACTTGGAGTGAGATGGAGAGCTCCATTACATCCTCGCAACTTCTCAGGAAATTGGCAGGCCTGTGACGAGGCCCACTTGCACTTCTTATGCTTCTTTTTGGACTCTGACTTCCCCACAGACCTGGACTTCGACAAAGACCTGTCGCTGGTGCACCCCACAAGAGCAGGAATAGGACCGTGTTCTTGATTAAGAGCAGAAACAGGATGTACACAACTTTGTGTGGTGTTCGGTGTTGTACAGCTTGGCTTTGTACATGCAGATCGTCGTCATGTGCATCAGCTCACACCTCACACAACTTGGAGACGTGGCCTGAATCCAAATACCAAAGACATGTCTTCAGGGGATCTGTCACAGACATCTGTTTGACACAGTCCCTACAAGGCTTGTAGTTTTAGGAGAGGATATGTTCCCGTGTACAATGCAGAAAACGTTTGAGAAAAAAAAACTTGTCAAATAATGAGGATTGGGGTAGGAGCTAACTCCTGATCCAGGTACGAAGGCACGAAAAGAAAGGAATTGACCTCTGTGGGCTTGAGTGGTGCTTATATGTGGCACCAATCATCACTTCCGGGGCTGAGCAGAGTTAAAGCAGAACCTTAGGAAACCACCTTTGGCACACAGGGCCTATAGTGAAAAGTCTTCCTGATATAGTCAGACGACTAGGAATATTCTAAAGGTGAAGAATCTGCAAGTAAAAGTACCCATCAGAATGTAGTGTTCATTAAATTGTGTGATATATATTTTTGCTACGTCCTTTTTATATAAGAGATACGCACTGGTCCTATCATCATCATCAATTCTGTGTGTACAGAAAAAAAAATGTGCTTTGTTTTTTCACTGCAGCAGGTTCTCTCAGTGTATTAATCCAGACTTAAAATACAAGCTAGACCTCTTAGCTTTGTCACTGCCTGTTTGAAAATGTTGTCTTTTCCAAGTACATACAACGCCATTCTCACGGGGGTAGCAAGAGTTATCACCATCTGTACACAAGTGCAATTTCCTTCATCCAGAAACAAGTAAGTAATTTTATGAGCTTCTGCTATTAGATAGTAGAACTCATGGTCTGTATTGAGACCCATCCTTTCAATGTAGAGCCTTAACATTATATTCCATTTAACCCTAGGCTGGCACCAGCCAATATAAGCCCCCTTAGACTGCGAAGTTGAAATATCATGGGAATATTCATAAACATATGCACAATTAACTAATGTAGTGCAACTATTTTTAGCACATAAACTCTTTAAATCACCGAGAAAGGAAGCCTAATAAACTTTAGAGGTCTGCCAATACAGGCCCTGTTACCAATAACCTGTGTATCCTTTCAGTGAGAAAATTAGCTGCTCAAAAGGGGTGACCGTCAAAAAGAACCCTAAACTACTTTGCCAGAAAGTGTTCCATGCTTCCCTTCCATTTCTTTTCTGCTCTCCCATGAACACGGATGCTATTTCTCCTGAAGAGTCTTTGCAGATTCTCCACCTTTGCCTGCAATCGCAACATCCATTATTTCTGTGTGTTGACTAATCTGCAGGAAGTCACAATCTTCAAAACTGGAATTAGCTTCTCTGCTTGCCAAATGGGTCACCTTGTTTATAAAGTTTGGCGTAATGTGTTGCACGTTAAGGCTTCAAGTTTTATGTCAATGGCAGGTTCCAGTTCTAGGAACATAGCTTTTGAATCTGCAGTATACTGATGTAGAACCAGACCACCAGCCCTCTCTATTTACTCTCGTTCTTATGTCGCTTGGCACCTGCTGCTCTCTTTTGCCCTGGAATATCAGTTTAGATTGCTGTTTATCAGCTCTACTCATGTTGAGCAGTGGACGTCTGCTACACACACCTCAAAGCCTCTATACAGATCACTGTCCCCACGCTTGGTCGTGGACAGAAAGAACCAGACTATTCCAGTACTAGAGCCCATATACTGATAGTAAAAAGAAAGCTGGTAATGAGTTGGTTTGTGTGATGCTGGTCTGCCAATGTGGGTCAATAACTCCAGTACCACATGGGCAGCATCCTATCCCTTCAGCAAACACTCAAATATGTTGACAGTGCCAATTTGTCCACAGCAGCCCTCGTGGGATACACTTTGTTGGTCTCACACGTGGTAAAACAGGGCTATTTTTGTTTTATTCCCTAGCATCTAGTAGACTTTCTGCCCCCCCCCACCCCGGGGTGAGGATAGGGGGTAAGGCCATACCTCCACCCTCTTATTTTGAAAAAAAATTATTCCCTGGTCTCTGGTGGACTTTCTGCCCCCCTAGGGGCAGATGGGCCTTTCAAATATATGCTGATCTGCCCCCAAGGGGGGCAGATATGGCCAACAGTAATGTGTCCCCCATTGGGAGCGACCCTTGCCAAAGGGGCTGCCCCCCCCCCCAAACAAAACACACACATACACACCCACCAATCCCCGGGGCCTAGTGGTTTCTGCCCCCCCAGAGGCAGATCGGCCTAATAAAAATAGGCCTAAAATAAATATGCCCCCCAGGGGAACGACCCTGCCTAAGGGGTCGCTCCCCTTGCGTGAAATTGATGCAAAAACCCCTGGTGTCCAGTGGTTCCTGACCCCCTTGGAGGCAGATTGGAGTAATGAAAAAATAGGCCGATCTGGCCCCAAGGGGGCCAGAAAGAGCCTAAAAACAATTTGCCCCCCCCAGGGGAGCAACCCTTGACTAAGGGGTCGCTCGCCTAAAGTGAAATTGACAAAAAAAAATCCTTGGTGTCTAGTGCTTTCTGCCCCCTTGGGGGAAGATTGGCCAAGTAAAAATAGGCCGATCTGTCTCCTTTGCCTGAGGGGTCGCTCCCCACAAATAAAAAAAAAATGTCCCTGTTGTCTAGTGGGCATTTCTGCTGAGAGAGACATGAAAGGAGAGGAAAGGCCTTTCCTCTCCTTTCATGCCTCTCTCGCACTCTCCATGTGATCGTCGGAGAAGTGCTTTTGTCCATCAAGAAGAGTGTCTGCTAGGCCGAGCAAAGGTCAGCCGGAGAGATACTCTTCATTTTTAGGTCAGGCAGGCAGGAGATGTACATGAGCCTAATGTGAAAGCTCCTAATGCCTGGGCTGACCTTTGCTGGGCTGAGGATGTCACAGTTCCTGTAAGCATGGCCTCCTGAGCTCAGCAAATGTGCTCAAAACCCTCCCCCTAGTGATGAGGCTGAGTGTCGCTGATTGCCTCAGACATGGCGCTTCAGTTGTAAGCCATGAAGTGCAGAGCGCGGAGTCTGAATCAGTGACATCTCGTAACAGATTGGGGTGGAGTCAGCAACTCTCACTGAGCCTGTCCCACTTTGTGACGAGTATGGAAGGCAGCAGTAGCAACCTCCATGCAGGTGAATGTGATGTTTTAAAAACATTTGGTGCATGTGTGCATATAAATATTAATATTTGGTTGTGAGAGTTGTGAATGGATTATTGTGTGTGCACACACGTGTGACTGTATGAGTGTGTATGTGTGCGTGTTTATCCCATCTGCGCCCTGCTAAAATTACCAGCCCCCACTGAATTAATCTTCTTGATATTGAGCTGAAGAAGACAATAGTGCCTTGAAGTTAATGGTTTGGCCTTTGCCCCCAAAGCGCCTCATCATGGGCTGTGATGTTGAGTTCTGTTGCTGGAGACTTGTTAGAAAAGTGGCCCTGGCCTTGAAAAATTGAAAATCCTTCATTGGCTGGACAGAATATTGGAGTCTAATAGGTACCGTTCAATGGCATTTAATAATAAATGTGATCTTGTACCACTGGAGGATAAGGCTGAAAAGAGATCAAATAAGATTTTTGCTGCTCAATGGGAAACTGTTGAAATTTACCTGAGCCTCCTGCTTTAGGTCAGAAGACTTCACTGATATTTCTATAAGCTGGACTGGGCAAGGGCTATGTACATGGCCCAGGCTGCAGTACTGATAATGTCATATGACATTAAAAGGCTGTGCTCAGCCACTTCTTTGCCTAATCACGATTATACCATGTTGAATTTGTAGAATCTATTAATAGCTTGTGGGAACTGTGTATAAAAACTCTTGGGTTTTGGAATCGTGGGGTAATTTTTATAGTTGTTTCCAGGGCTGCTGTTGCATCAGCTGCTGCTGGGGTGACTTTTCATTTTTCTCCTGAGACCCCATCCATTTGTCTTAAATTTTATATGGGGATGCTGTCAGTACGATATATGAGTGTGACTCTTAGGGATTTGCCAAGACTTGTCTAATTGGGGCTACGTTCTATGACTTCATATTTCTGTATCTGGGCCTTCAATGCAATTAATACACATTTCTCTGTACCTGATTAATAACTCTGTAATAGATTAATATTTGCCTTATTTCTGATCTAGAACTAATTTATTAATGTTTCCACATTTATTTTGTTTTATTCTACTGACATGTATATTTTTTATGAGGAATGTAGTCTCTAACTGCAAAATCTACTAGAAATGTTGGAGCTGAATTTAGTAAAAATCAGGGTGTTCTAAAAGAAATTGGGATTCAGGTGATTATTGTGGTTCGGCACCCACAACTCCATTTCCCACTGCAACCCCTTCCCCTAGCTCCCTTCAACCTGAAGTCACAGTTGCATATTTTGAATGTATCCTAGGGCATGACCCCACAAAGTGAGAAGTGCATGACCTCTTAGTACATGATGTCAGGACCACTGCATTAACAGTCTTGTTCAACATGCGAAGAAATAGAGTGGAACAAAGACTAACCCAGCCATACATGTTCTGGAGTAATTATGGGCTAGGTCCCTGAAGTGTCCTTGCTCAGTAGACAACTGACACACCTTTCTAGGACCTTATCAACTAGATCTGGATGCTGCCTGGAATTACTCACACTACTTGTGTGGAGCTAGCGAGAGTGACCTTTACGAATGGGGGAAGAAGGTCCCTAGATAGGGATGTAGTGAAATATGTGTTTTTGACCACTGACTTTGTGTTGCACCACTTTGCACCTGGATTAGCTGTCTAGTGTTCACCAGTTGCAGGTTAAATTTTGTATTCAAAAGTAGCTGCCTATAGCTGTCTATAGACTTTATTGTAGCGTTAGACATTGCCATGTTAAAGTTGTCCATATTTTTCCACATTGTAAACTGTGCTTATTTTTGCGTTCTTTCTCACCAAGGGCTTTGGTTGATAAGGATGTACTCAAGACAGCAGGGGACGGCTTTGTTTTGATTTAGCATTTACGACCGTGGCCAAATCCCAATGTGTTATTTTCAAAGCAGATCTAAACTAGCCAGCATGTTTTGAATTGCTAAATATGGGTTTTTTTCCAGAAAGCTCTTCTCCGGTTCTTTAAGATATAAAAAGATGGCCCTGCTTAATAGCAGTGAATTCCGAGACCTCGGTCAGCATTAGATGTCAAATGCCTGACACCTGTCCCGTGAGGGTGGAGATCTCGTTCTTGCAGTTGAATGCGGTCATCTTCTTGCTGGCATGTGAAATATGAAGAGCTTGGCCCCACGGTGATGAATTTTTACTTCACTATTTGCTTTGCATAATCATAACTATATATATTTGCTGTGTACATTGCAGTTGAGAATCTTTTTGGTATATTTTCCTTTCATTGCTGTGACTATTTTAAAACGTGTGCTTTTAACATGCTAACCTCCTTTTTAGGAACCTCGTGGTGAAATAATAATAAATGTCTTCTTTGAACCGAGAAGTTCATTCCAGAGTTTTTTGTCAGCTCGGTCAATAGTGAAAACAAAACAAGGGACCATCTGTTGCACCCTGACTAGAAAGGAACCCAAACTTGTATTTGGGTTCACCTATTGACTCTCCCAATGGAATGAACCCAACATCTCCTGTGGGATAGCAATGTAATTTCTCTACATGCATTACTGATTGCCCGGAGGGATCTATTGCCAATAGTAACACACAAACAACCATGTACTAATGACTGCACCATAAAGGGGAGATGGAGGAGTACGAAGCTCAGCGTTGATGGTAAACTTGGCATCACCGAACAATAGAAAGAAGGGCTGAAAGCATAAAATTAAAACAGGAAATTTGACCTTTACATGGACATCTTCATGCTATTAAAAGCGTTTCCTCTTTCAAACATGTGTTCCTGGGCATGGCACCGAGGCAGAGGTATTACGTGTTTGTGAGTATTGACTAGTATCTCATGATGGAGAAATAAGTATTTACTTACCAGCGGGTTCCACTTCAGAAATGGGATATTTAAAGAATTAGTTAATTTGCAGTCCTTAAGCTAAAGTATCATATTTTATCTTCACATGCATGAATATTGAATATTAATTAATATTGCCCACGTGAACGATTCCCAGAACACAAAACAACATAAGCTGTCATGTCACAAAGTTCACAAAACACAATGGATACATTATTGTCTTCTAACTGCAACAGTCTTAGTGGACATGACTGTCATTTAAAGTAAACTATAGAAATTTGTTCTCAGTTTTTGGACTGGTAAATATTAAAAAGGAATAAAAGTGGTCTGACCTGCTACTTTGGGTGTTCGAACCTCTCCTACACCAGTCCAGGGATCCTTTCCTATAAAAAAAAAAAAAATGCATTTACCTCAAGACGATCTGTTGGTTACAGTTCAGTTAAATTTGACATAACTTTACAAATTGTTATAGGTGTGTGCAGTTTTGGAACTGCTTCATTTATTTCTTATTAGGCAAAATGTGACTCTTGTAGAGAGGAGGCAGAAAGTGGTTGAAAATGTAGAAAGCCTTATTTGTCTCACTGGCTATCTTCATTAACTTGTGCAAAATGTGTCAGATATAATGAGGAAATATAGAGTTATGCATACATAAGTATGTGTGTGTGTGTATATATTTACATATATATGTACACACAAACACATCTCATATATATATATATACATATATGAAAATATTAACAGCGCTTCTGCACGGGATTAACAAAATGTATTGCAAAAGCAACAGCACTTGAAATTTCATATTTTAAAGGGATATTTATAGCAACAGGACAGGAAAGAAATTAGATACTTTTCTGCATCTCCAGTTCTCCAGCTTTGGTACATTTGATATATGCACATTATTGAAATATTCCCGGTCGTCAGCAAATGCTGCCTCCATTCAAGCAGATCTACTTAGTACATCTAAAGTTTATCTCTTGGAAAATGATACTTCTCTAGGTTCTTACACTGGCCTTTCTCTAAGGGCAGTGCAAATCTTGTAGACTTAGACTACGTCTAAAGTCATGCCTAATGTCCTACCTGACTTTTCAACTTCCGCAAGAAACTGAAGACCTGGCTGTGCAACTAGGCAACTAGGCGCTCCTAACCCTATGTTCTTACTCCAGCTCCTGGATAACCACGCAGGTGATAAGCTGCACCATAAAAAAAAAAAATCAAAATGACATAACTTCTGAATGAGCCTGTGATGTTACGTTCATTTTTCCCAAACTCTACCTCAGAGGAAAAATCCATGCTCTCACTAGAAGTTTGAAACTGCATTAGATATGTGGACAAGAAAGTGCATTAGATATGTATATTTATGCCCTTTCATCAGCCAGTAAGGGATCAACTTCTGTTCAAATAGGGGATAGTATGTGGCTATCATCATTACCCTTCTGCTACAGCAAATCAGTATCCACTCCACAGCAGAATGAGATTGCATTCCACCAGTAGTATGGTGATAACTTATGTGCTCTACACTAGTGTGTCTTTAAAAGATATTTGCTACACAGCTACCTGAAAGGGCGGACAGACGCTCACAAAGCACTGCAGCCTGGACACAAATGCAGTATACGGCTCAGTATTGGGGGCAGACAGCTCTCAATAATCTATTTCACTAAAGGTGAGCCTGCTTTATTCTAACTGTTACTTACTGCTTACTATTCTGAATCAAGTATGTGAATATATAAAAGATACAATGCTGCACAAGAAATTACTCACCCGTCTCCAGTGTTGGTATCTTTCATATATGCAACCCCCATTCTCCCTGGTCAGACTCTTATATAGATATTATGTCATTTACTCTCATTTGTGCTATGAAATCTGAGCTATGGTGGCCTCTTAAGGGACCTAGGGGAGCTTAGACTATCCATCTGATTGGCTGAAGTTTGGGTAATTTCAAATTAAGTGGATGTGCTAATTTTAGGGTTTAGGGTGGGTATGGGTTTTTGGATGGTAAGGGCATTTTTAGGTTATAGAGTGGTAAGGGTTTTTTAGGGTTAAGGGTAGGTGTGGGTTTTTGCGTTGTAAGAATATTTTTAGGGTTTAGGGTGGGTATGGGTTTTTGCATGGTAAGGGTATTTTTAGGGTTTAAAGTGGATATGGGTTTTTGGGTGGTAAGGGTATTTTTAGGGTGGGTATGAATTTTTGTGTGGTGAGGGCTTTTTAGGTTGGGTATGGGTTTTATGGATGCGCACACACACACACACATATATATATATATATATATATATATATATATATATATATATATATATATATAAAATACATACCACTTAAACTTTCACCACACATATGCCTTTACCAATCATGCCTTTACAACAAAATTTTCATTGTAAAGGTATGACTGGTAAAAAAAGAATTCTGTCTAAAGGAATGTATGGTAAAAAAAAGCATTCACTGTAATAACGGAAGGGTAAATGAAAGTGGGGTAATGGAGCGCATGGTTCTGTCATACAACCAACTAACTCTGTTGTTAAGGCCTATGGCTACTTTAACACAGCTTACAGCTATTTAGATTTACCAGGGATTTCCAGCCTGGCAACAAAGAATACCAGGAATGTTCAAGCATGTAAATATAGGAAAGATTCAATGCTGGATAAGGCACAATGTTCTATTTAATATATAATATACAATTGGTTGTACCTCTGAAGTTAAGGTTTCTCCATCCCTCCACTTGAAATACTGCTTCAGCACCCTTAACAATATTGCAACAAGGGCCAACAAGATGTCAAAAGGGCTCTCATTTGATCCATTGAGGGTTATTAAAAGCCTGTTCACTCCTACAAAACCTTTTGAGCTGCAGAGATCAACACTGGAGGGGAGAAAGGCTTCAGCTAAAAAAGAAGAAACAAGATGGTGTCTGCCATTGAGAACCGGGTATGTTGAGGGCCTCAGACAGATAAAATGTTGATTTGTTGGGTTAGCTGAGTGGACCCACTTACACCCAATGGGCTGGGCTCGTTAATTTGTATTTGTTTGGCAGTTCTTACTCTTCTGTGTTTGTTCAGGCCGAGCCAGGTGAGGAAGAGGAACGAGAGATCCTGAAACGGCAGGCTTCAGACAATTGACTGCCCGGTGCTACTACCTCATGGCGTCAAGAGCTTCAGAGTGCGGGGAGGAGGTGAGGGAAGTGAGTGGATCTGAAGAGAGCCACATGCTTGCCTTGTACAATCAGGGCTCAGGTAGGCCCCAAGGGGTGTGGATCAACCGCAACACTTATTGCTGGCTGCCAGTAACACGTTGATTGGGCTACGGCACTGATCTGTTGATAGTCCTGGAAGCTGTGGATGGTTGAGAGCATTTGTCTCCTTGGGACACCTCCAATTACTGCATTGTCTGGAACTAATCGCAGCCACTCCTTTCTATTTGCTGCCACTGACTCTCAGAGCTAGGCAGAGAAGCAGACACGCTAGGGGAGCACTATGGTCAGCTATGGCACATGAGGAAGTTGGACTATGCAACTCTACGAGCTTTAGAAGCTTGCTGATGGGCCTAGCACCATGAAATTTGCTCGCCCAGCCTGATCCTTGCTGCAGAGTAGAGCGAGTCATTAACAAGAGAGGACAAGAGGGGTGGAGACTTCTGCCATCTCTTTCCTCCTTTTGGTCTTCCACTGTGGCAGCCATAAAGCAAATATCACTCAAAATGCCATCCATAAAGGAGAAGAAACAATACTAAAGAAAGGATAAGCCCAGAATCTTGACAGCAGGATAATATCACAGAGAGCATGGGATCCCAGCATACCCTGATACTCAAGAAAATGGAAAATGGTTAAAACGTGTCTTAGAGAAACATCAGAATCAGGAGTAGCAATCTGAATATCCCCATCACAGATCTTGAATAGAACATTAAGGAACATTCTCACCATATTCTCCTAGACGTGGAAACCATGGACATCGAGCTTGACCTCACACAGAGTTTTCTCTGCCTAACAAACCTGCCAAAAACTGCTGCCTGACATGTGGACCAGAGTGAATCTTTTTGAAGCTGAAATAACTAATCATAGCAGATAAAGCACCATGGGCTCTATCTCTTTCAAGGAACTGTCAGTCTACCCTTAACTCAGTAACCCTAACAAAGTGTAAAACTTTCAGTGACATTGCATCAACAGTGTGGCAAATGTCGATTTCCAGCAGATGGGGCATCTGATTAAGCTATCCTTTACATACGATCAGAAGGAGCACACCGTTCACTGCCCTGATCAGGCTTGTAAAATCTTGGGAATCTGAGGTTCACACATAGCCATCGGCAATGCCACAGAGGACTGCCCAGCGCACACAATCACGGAAACACCTTTGAACGCAAAGAGGCATGAAGATGCAACGAAGACAGGGAAGTGCGCTCATCAACCTTAGAAGAAGCTTGATGTCCCTGCAGTTCAACTCCATCTACTTGCACCCAGCGTACTACCCTATGCTCTTCACCAATATGGATTTATTTGAAGTTCCCTTGGGATTGCTCATTTGTTTCCTTACACCTCTTTTATTTGCAGAGCCTTCCACCGATAAAACAACTGTACAAAGACAGCCCCTTTTGATTAAGGCACATGTGAGGGTTTCCCTGTCAAAGTGAGGTGGCTTCGGATACTGCCCCACACTGCTAGGGGTGTTTTTGACGTCATTATCAACCTCAAGTCTTCTGTGCTGATGTTGCTACTTTTTTTTAATGTTGTTTATATATAGTTAACTGTTTATAATTTAGTTTTGACACAATATTCCAGGAGGTTGTGGGTTGGGAGGAAGACTGGGTGATATGAAGAGTGATGGAGTATCTTGATGCAAGTCACTGGGCTCTGTTAACAATGCTTGAACATAGCCAGCAGTGTGTTGAATGTAAATCTTAGATGGGTTGCAGTTGCAATAAGTATTAAGCACTCGGGATTTGGTAAGGAGTATGCCCAAGCCTCGTACTGACTATTTAAAAAATACTCACATTCTACACGCAGGGCTTAAATTCCTTGATTAAGAGACATGTAACATTAAAGTAGCTGCAAGATAAAGAATTAGATCTAGTCCTATTAAAAGAGACACACAACACAGCAAGATGCACCCGACTCAAATCTTATTGGTTTCTCCATCAATATCACTCCCATGCAGCAAATAAAACAAAAGGCTTGGATATTGATATTGTTATTATGGAGGGAATCTAGCTATCCTGCCCAACACCCTCTTACAGTACCAATCAGGCAGAATGATAGGCATTAGAGGCCATTTACAGGGCAGAGATATCATTTTAACAGTATGTGGCCCCAACAAAGACAGAAACGTCTGCTATCAGTCCCTATTTCCTAGTGTATAGGTCTTCTCATGAAACTTATTGATAATCAGAAGAGATCTTATCGCTTTCATTGACAATGATCTAGACATTGGTTCCAAGACAAACTAGCTTTGGCACACCACAGGCACTTTTGGTAGGCATTGAATCCAAGTCTTTTGGAGGCTTGGTGTCTGCAACATACACACACACACACACACACAAACACACAAAGGAGAGGACTATACATATTCCTCTCTGGTGAATACAACTCACTCTACAATAAATTTCTTTTTAACTAAGAGCGGTGACAGATTCTACCTGCACTAAATAAAAAGACTGTCTACAAGGTACTCGCACGGTGGTGTCTGGCTACGGTCAGACTTAAAATTAAGTTTGGCGATTCCGACATGTGGTGGATGGAGTGTTAATCAAGGGGCCCTGTGGCCCATACTTAGTGGTCCTGTCCTCAGATACAAACCCTATTGGGCGTCCTTACAGAACCACATAAAGAACATAATGAGAGTCAATATCCCATTCAATCCAATTGTAATACTCTCCTGGCACCCATGGGAAAACAGGGTTTATACTATACACACACACACACAGGGAAATGTATTACACATTTCCTCCTAGCAAGCAGAATAACACTGCCCCACTGTTGGAAGCAAAAAGCCTCATCCCATGGGGTTTATAGTGGGAAAAGATTTGACACAGCTATACAATGGAGAACCAGCCTACGATCCTGAGACATAAAATGCTTAAATTTGAAAAGACATTTAAAGCCTATATTATGATTCAAAAAGGGGGCTGGAGAATGGTGCAACATGTTTCTGAAAGGGCCACATCTCAAAGTGTCTGGATATTCTGAAAACAACGTCACAGATTCTGAAGAGACATTGGGAGTTCAATGAAGACAAGAAGTCCCTCTTCTCCCATGGCCTTAACTGATGATACTTCATTATTGCTCCTTCCTTACATAGTGGAAGGACTGCAATGACCTCTCCCCATCTCCGTTGCACCTCCTTTTCTTGTATGCCTCCTCTGCAGTATACCTGTGTCAGATGGTTTCTTTTGATCTGTCCTGTGATTTAAAACTTTACAAATAAAGTGTGGGAAAAAAGAATGCCCTCAAATCTCGACTTGTCAATTTAACATGGGTTTTCTCATAGCCCACAGTGTCCAACATCATTTCGTGGAACATGAAACAGTGCCCAAATTTCAACTGTGAATCAGACACAACTGAGGGACATGAGGAGGAACGTGGCAGCTTATAACCACAAATTGAAAAAATTATTACCCCCCCCCCCCCAATCAGTCCTTGAACAAGGCGATATGGCAAACTCCACCTCCCCACCAATGAGCAACGTGGAAGGAAGCTATGTACTTCCAACAACCTGGGGAAAGCTCTGAGTGGAACAGCACACACTACCCCCTGTACTTCGACAAGGCAGACCCCACAGAATGTCAGTTGCTACTTCAGTCATTACATTGGGTGTCATTTAATAGCAGTTTTTATCTTTACATAGCATGTCATTATATCAAGGTTTTTGCCATTACATGGCATGTCATTATAATGGGAGCACCACATTTATATTATATGACTTTACTTTGCAGGTAAGTATTACCTTTAACCCCTTTTTATTTCATTTAAACATATTAATATAAATGTATACTGTATTTATAGCGTAAAATTAAATATGCATACCACACACATAGACTTAATTACTTAAATTCATTTTATTCGACTGCATTTTTAAATATTGAAATGTACTTTAATATTAGTTAATTTTAGAACACAAATAAACAAACATTTTAATCTTTTCACTACCTCTATACACTACCCATCCCTGAGGCTTAAAAACTCCTTACTAGCCCTGAACAGAATCCATCCCTAAGGTCTAAAAATTCCTTAATACCTCTATTCACTACCCGCGCCTGAGGCCTAAAACCTCATTACTACCCATTTGTGAACCCTAGAAAATGCTTACTACTGCTGTGCACTAGCCCATCCCTGAACCCTAAAATTCCTTGCTACTACCCCTGTACACTACACATACCTAAAAAACATATTCAAGTGTGATTTTGTGGGAAGTGGCGCTCAGAGATTCACTCCATCGTAACAAATATAAGTCCACAAGTACGGTGCTCCTGGAAGGGGAGATTCACCCAAATTCCCCAAACAACCATATTCAATTTAATTTCTTTGGTATAGAATAAGTGTAAAACGACACCCGAGGGGGCAAAAGAGAACTATTTCAACAAAGGAAAGAACGTATTTTGATTATGTGATTGAGAGCAGTGGAAGATAATCCGAACATTAACTATGAACTGGAGTATTTTTTAGGATAATTCAATTTTAGATGTTAACAGGAAGACATAATCAGCATATATATATATATATATATATATATATATATATATATACACACACACTGACGAGATCTTAGCTACGGGGGGAATTGAATATACAATGATGACTACATATAGGATTGTGAAAGGATTTTAAAAGGTACTATAGCATCACTTGCATATTGCCCCCCAGGGCTGACTTTCTTGTTTGTGCTGGCCCAATTTATCATGGGATGACATCTATTTGTAAGTTTTATAGGTCTGTTATACATTGCACTATTATTAGTAGGAATATTTAAGGTTCAATGGATATTAGTGAAACAAGCTTGGGCTGTATATGATTTTCCAGGGTTGCAGCAAAGTGGATAGTCATGCTTGTGATATTGAAACTTGAGGTAACAACAGTGTCCACACCTATGATTGTCCATTCCTTCTGTTGTTATATCTTAGTCTTGGAATTAATAATGATGTTCATGCATATGACTGAAGCGTACTAAGGGACAAATTGAGACGAGTAATCTAAGGTGACACTATCTGAATGGTATAACTGATACCGGGATACAAATTGTCCGGTTACAGTTATAAGAGATGTTAAATAGGTCGGAGTAAACACATTTAATTATGGCGGCTGCGATGTGAATAGTCACGTTTGTCATTCTTTTATGTTGGCAGTTTTAAAATTATGCCAACAATAGTGCCTGCACACACGATTCAGAAGCGCACACGCTCACAGGGAAACCTCACAAGAGTTATGTTAGGTAAGTGGATTGCAAATTCATTTTATGTACACCCTTTTATCTGCTGGCACTTTTAGAAACTGAGCTATTATAGTGTACACACATACGATGTACAAGCGTACACGCTTGTAAGGAGATCTCAAGACAATTATGCTACTATGTAACTTTGGTGAAGTGGATGGCGGGTTCTAGTTACATATTGTGTTTCGTTACACAGTATGCTCACTGTCTTAGCAGTCAAAGTATCTTTACCTACAGTATCGATAGAGAGTGAATTTATGTTATGGATTTTCATTCCACAACACAAAACGTTTGATTCTGTTTTCTATTAATTTATTATACATACTGGAGTAGTAATCACTGGAACCCCCAATAGTAAGGATTGGACATTAGATACGGTCTCCAAAGAATTTTGATCAAGAAGTTTGGAGATATTTGAATACGCAAGTACCAGCTTGCAGAGTTTACAATAGGGGTGCATGCAATGGAGGTGGAAAATTGGATTTTGTCAGTTACCATGTATGGGTCCAGCACAATCGGGTTTCTTTCCTGATACATTTTGAATTGTAGCAACTCAACCTGTCCCACTGACAATCTCTCTATTTCAATATTAACATTAAAAGGGCCTCCTGAGAATTTGAGGATTGTTCTCTGGGGTGTACATTAATTGTACTGGTGATCAGCTTTCCTTGCACAGGCATTTTCTTATGGATTTGGCACAAATTTGGTGAATGGAACATATTTATTCTGGACTGTATCCATGTGTTACAAGGGCAGTAGCCCTGACGAAGTCGTAGCGATGACCTTCGCTTGACGAAGCACATTTTGTCTGGAACAGTGGTTGGAATTGTGAACAATTGGAATTGCGATTGCGTGTCAAAGGAGAGCTCCTCAAGCATGAAATAAAACAATGGAACTGAAGAATTTATGAAAGAGGGACACTGACTTTATTGAATTTTTAGGTGTGCCTTTGATTTATTATTCATTTTTGCACATCCCTAAACCCTAAAAATCTCTTTCTAGCCCTACCAATCTCTGAACCCTAAAACCCATTACTACACTACCAACCCACAAACTCTTTATTAACCCTATTTAGTGTCCATCCCTCAATGCTAAAACACCCCAATGCAGGCGTTTCTCTGAATACTAAAAACTACAGACAATATTTGTGTGTATTATATGTGCAAATGTGATATATATATATATAGGATCACTTCGTACAGCGTAGCTTTTCCGCACCTTAGTGCTGGTGGTGCCGATGTCGGACGTGCCCCACTGCGTCTAAATATTCTCACTTGCCTTTTCTCTTCAAAAGCATTCGGCACTCCACAAATGAAAAGATACTTAAAAATCAATTTTATTAACGCGCAAAGGAACGCGTTTCGGCATTTCTGCCTTTGTCAACCTAGAGGTCGCCATATTGAGTTTCCTTTATATATCACATGATTAGTTCATCTCAATAACAACATTCTTTTTACTTTCTTATACATATCTTCGGATTTGCCAGTCTCTACAATCACTAAAACAATATTAGCAACTCTCACATTATTTTGCCATTATTTTTTTAATTGTTTTACCACAACTATAATATTGTTCATAAAACCATCTAAACAGAACAACATAATGATATGGATAGTTACACAATATTTATGTTAATTCAATCATGATCTCAATATACATGTGAACTTGATACTTCATCCTATATTTCTTTTACTTATTTTTATCCAAAATACATTGATTCCTTCATAATACCAATGATAACATTTTATTGTCAACACTCTTGATATTCATTTTAAATTACATTAAACTACATACCATGTGACTTACCCATACATTTTATTTTCTTAATCATAAAGCCTACTTCCAGGTTATTACCTTAATTTCCAAGGACATAGATGGCACTGAGTCCAATGTCAAAACCGGCATCTATCACCTTAACACTTTAACTTAATTCCCTTACCTCCTTCTCACTTCCTTTAATCTTATATAATTATCATTACAAATATTGTACAGTTCCTCTCTACTATTTAATCCATTGGGCTCTTTGGTATCTAACATTATTATATATCTTGATTCCAAGGTTCTTAATTTTTTCTCTCTAGTTCCTCCTCTAATATCTTTGGATATTCCATCAATCGCACTGTGTCCAGAACAGCCCCAATGAAAGGGAGCATCTGAGAGGGAGTCAGGTGTGACGTTTATAGTGAACCCCAGCGTGTGCAGGAGGTTCGCCGTAGTCTGAAGTAAAGCTGGCACATTTCAGCCCTAACTGCTGATACTTTTTCATCCCAGTGCTGAGCTCTTTTTAGCTATTTGGGGAACTCTGCACTTAGGCCTCCATAACCATAATTATTTCTCTCATAATGGGTCCATGCCAAATTTGTGCTCTTTTTCTCAATGTCAAGGTTACAAAAGGTACCCTGGGTTTGTGAATTTCCCTGGAGTGGACAGAGAAAATAGTGAAATGATTTTTTGAGAAACTGCGCTAAAGTCACCATCTTTTAGTAACATTCAGAGCAGTATTCGAAAACAATTTTTATTACCACAGTTTTGGCATTTTTATGAAATGCAGCTAACTTCCAAATTTCTGTAGCTTCAACCTTCTTCCGGTTTGTGGTGTACACCAGTGGGGAACCCATGGGTAATCTTGAAAGCTATAGATTTCTGAGAGGTAGACAAAATTCTGATTTCAGCAAGGGGGTCACTTCTGTAAATCCTGCAAAGTTTTCCCCCAAAAAAACTGTTGAGATAAAAAAAAGTACTGAAAACGATTAGGAAAAAAACAGCCAATGGTGTTTTTTTATTCTGTAACCGTCTTGTCATGATGGCTGATTTACAAAGGCAATATACCCTTACGTCTGCTGGACTCTTCTGGCTGCGGGGATATGCAGGGCTTGTAGGCTGTCCAAGAACCCAAGGTACCCAGTGCCAACAACTGAGTTCCACTTTACAATGGTTTTTCATTGTGTACAGAGTACAGCGTAATTCATGGAGTAAAATATAGAGAGTAGAAAATGGATATATAAAAACTACCATTGTTTCTTGTTTGATCCATTCTTGTTGCAGGCACTAGGCCCAGCAACATAAGTTTGGTAGTTTTTATTGAGACACGCTGGGGAATGCTGACTGTTAGGAATTTTCTGGATCCTGGTGGATTGCAGAAGTTTATGTCATAGAAATGCAAGGAAAATGTGTGATTTTATGCAAAGTTTGATGTTTGCAGAGTATTGTAGGTAGAAAAAGAATGTGGAATACATGCAACGCCGCATGAGTGTTTAGTGTTTAGTTTTCAGAAATTTTGGGGTCTGATAGATTTTTCCAGGTGGCAGCCTACCTAAGCCCGAAAATGCAGCCACTCGCCATGGCAAGTTGGATGATACGGGGATTTAGCTCCACTCTCATGGTTCATATTTTAAAAATCACCCATAAAAATCAAATGTCGCTTGCCATTGGGATGGGATGTTTTAGTCCACAGGGGAGCAAAAAGACTGCTGAGGCAATAGAGGTGAGGGTGGACACTGATGTCATGAAAAACAATCCTGCCCTATATTGCGTTTTCTCCCTCCTTCTCTCCATGGCCCAATGAGCTGTCCTTGGCCAGGCTGGTCTACTGTACATAATCAGCTTGTTGTCCCTGCCCTTCATTCCTCACCCCTGCCCTCCATTCTTAGTGTGTATGATCCTGCCCCCTCGCTCCTGCCCTTTTGGGGCCCATTGTGCTTCTCCTGCCTATGCCAGCCTGAGCTCCATGTTTAGCTTATTGCTACTGCCTCCCTCCCCACTGCTCCCCATTCTTATTCTGTGTGCCCTACCCACCTGCATCTGTGGTCAGCTTGGTGCAGGAGCCCATGTCAGCTTCTATGCCATGAACAGCTTGCTGTTACTGTCCCCTCGCTCTGTCCCGCGAATGAGTGCCCCCGCTCTCCCTCTGTGGTCTGTTGTGCAGACCATGCCAGCACCCCTGAATAGTATTGCTGCTCCTTTCGCCTCTTCTGTGGTCAGCTTGCTGGCCATGACATTCTGCCCCATGTGTCAGCTTACTGCTCTTCCCCCCGCCTGTCCTCTTTTATTTGTCTGTGTCCTCTTTGCCCCTCCCAACTGGTCAGTCTCCTGCCCCTGCTGATGCTGGCCTGCCCTTCGTGGTCAGCTTGCTGGTCCAGTCACACATCCCCTCAATTCTCCATGTGTGTGCTGCTGCCTCCTCCTCCCCTGCCCTTCATGATCTGTTGTGCTTCCACTGCCTATGCCGGCCTACCCTCAAGGTCAACTTTCTGACTCTTCTCCACTCTCACTTTCCGTCAGTTTACCATTGTGCCACCACTGTCATGCCTTCTAATCTGTGTCCCGCCCTCCTCCCCTATGCCACTACCACATCCCTCCTGCCCTCTGTGGTCTGTTCTGCTGCACCTGACCCTACTGTTATATGAGAATGTGCTGCTGATCCTACAGCTTTCATTCCATCAAGATGGGTTCAGCTGTGCCACACTATTGTCATGATACAAATGTTAGCACTCTAGTTGTTTATTTGAGCACTAGGGGAAGATGCAATAGCACACTGGGGAGTTCACTGGCAGGCTTCTGCTTCTATTGGAAGTGCATGTTTTATTTAGACTCTGGGGGTTATTCTAACTTTGGAGGAGTGTTAATCCGTCCCAAAAGTGACGGTAAAGTGACGGATATACCACCAGCCGTATTACGAGTTCCATAGGATATAATGGACTCGTAATACGGCTGGTGGTAAATCCGTCACTTTTACGTCACTTTTGGGACGGATTAACACCTCCTCCAAAGTTAGAATAACCCCCTATATCTTTCTCATATTGCTGAGAAAGATAGTGTTAATTTACAGGAAGTGCGCTCCAGTTTTAGCTTCTAGAACACATTTCATAACCTCAATGAGAGAATCATGAGAGAATTTTTTTTCTCAAACATGGTTCATCAAATATTTGATTGGGTAAAATCACCTTAGAACACACCAGAATTCCTAAAATGAGTGTGGTACCACTAAAAAATTATTTAAATTAAGACTACAGGGAGTGCAGAATTATTAGGCAAGTTGTATTTTTGAGGATTAATTTTATTATTGAACAACAACCATGTTCTCAATGAACCCAAAAAACTCATTAATATCAAAGCTGAATATTTTTGGAAGTAGTTTTTAGTTTGTTTTTAGTTTTAGCTATGTTAGGGGGATATCTGTGTGTGCAGGTGACTATTACTGTGCATAATTATTAGGCAACTTAACAAAAAAAAATATATACCCATTTCAATTATTTATTATTACCAGTGAAACCAATATAACATCTCAACATTCACAAATATACATTTCTGACATTCAAAAACAAAACAAAAACAAATCAGTGACCAATATAGCCACCTTTCTTTGCAAGGACACTCAAAAGCCTGCCATCCATGGATTCTGTCAGTGTTTTGATCTGTTCACCATCAACATTGCGTGCAGCAGCAACCACAGCCTCCCAGACACTGTTCAGAGAGGTGTACTGTTTTCCCTCCTTGTAAATCTCACATTTGATGATGGACCACAGGTTCTCAATGGGGTTCAGATCAGGTGAACAAGGAGGCCATGTCATTAGATTTCCTTCTTTTATACCCTTTCTTGCCAGCCACGCTGTGGAGTACTTGGACGCGTGTGATGGAGCATTGTCCTGCATGAAAATCATGTTTTTCTTGAAGGATGCAGACTTCTTCCTGTACCACTGCTTGAAGAAGGTGTCTTCCAGGAACTGGCAGTAGGACTGGGAGTTGAGCTTGACTCCATCCTCAACCCGAAAAGGCCCCGCAAGCTCATCTTTGATGATACCAGCCCAAACCAGTACTCCACCTCCACCTTGCTGGCGTCTGAGTCGGACTGGAGCTCTCTGCCCTTTACCAATCCAGCCACGGGCCCATCCATCTGGCCCATCAAGACTCACTCTCATTTCATCAGTCCATAAAACCTTAGAAAAATCAGTCTTGAGATATTTCTTGGCCCAGTCTTGACGTTTCAGCTTGTGTGTCTTGTTCAGTGGTGGTCGTCTTTCAGCCTTTCTTACCTTGGCCATGTCTCTGAGTATTGCACACCTTGTGCTTTTGGGCACTCCAGTGATGTTGCAGCTCTGAAATATGGCCAAACTGGTGGCAAGTGGCATCGTGGCAGCTGCACGCTTGACTTTTCTCAGTTCATGGGCAGTTATTTTGCGCCTTGGTTTTTCCACACGCTTCTTGCGACCCTGTTGACTATTTTGAATGAAACGCTTGATTGTTCGATGATCACGCTTCAGAAGCTTTGCAATTTTAAGAGTGCTGCATCCCTCTGCAAGATATCTCACTATTTTTGACTTTTCTGAGCCCGTCAAGTCCTTCTTTTGACCCACTATGCCAAAGGAAAGGAAGTTGCCTAATAATTATGCACACCTGATATAGGGTGTTGATGTCATTAGACCACACCCCTTCTCATTACAGAGATGCACATCACCTAATATGCTTAATTGGTAGTAGGCTTTCGAGCCTATACAGCTTGGAGTAAGACAACATGCATAAAGAGGATGATGTGGTCAAAATACTCATTTGCCTAATAATTCTGCACTCCCTGTAATATCTGTTATCACCCTTTGTGTGTGTTGTGTATTCATTTTTGTGACCTTCGAAACCTGCCTTTTACTATAATGTATTTGAGCGGGAACCATTACCTTGAGTCCTGTAATGGCTACCACAACATATTGTCCATGTTGTAGCCAGCCATTCAAGGGGTATTTATTTAGGACTCCCCCGCACTTGACCCTTGTGATCAGGGTGTGCTGTGCCTGCCCTCACTTTTAGGACACAAGGAATATATCACGGATTCCTTAATGTCACTTTAACCTTTGATTTTTCTATTTTTATTGAATTTAAGAGTTTTAATTAAATATTATTACCCAACCTAACTTCCCTTTAACCTTTGTTTTTTTCAGTGATTTTCTAGTTCTTTTTTTAATGCAAGTAAAGTAAGATCTTATTACTATTCCCAACCCCCTGTGGGCAGCAAACCCCCTCTGTGCACGAGTTAGAAGAAGGGTCTGGCCAATAGTCCGGTCCTACACCAAACCCCCTGCGGGCAGCCAACCCCTCACCTCACTTTTTTTTGGTAACTCATTTTCCAGTATGGGAATCCCTCAGTGACAACCATAATATATATATATATATATGTTTTTTCATTTTAGGCCGGGGGGAGGGGCCCTGTGAGATATGACCCCCCCGGAACCCCTGACCATCACACCCACACACACAAAAAAAGGGGCAGGGGTTCAGGCTACCTCTACCCTGTCCCCTTCTGTTTTTTAAAAACATTTCAGGACAAGGGAGCAAGTCCCAGAGTGCTCTAACAGCCGCCATTACATTTCTGTTCATGTTGCAGCCAGCCAGTCAGAGATCTTGCTCCAAAAAAGACCCCCCCCAGCCAATCAGAAGGCTTGAATTTTATCCCAACTGTCAATATATCTATACATTTTGAATCTTAATTTTTCCAAAATTACTGAACGGGTTTACACCAAATCACAAAAAGCACACTTTCTGGGTAAAGTTTTAGCTTTCTTCTAAATTTAGTGTAATTCCGTCAAGTCACTTTGGCTGTAGAGCTGTCTAAAATCCCATCCGGAAATTGCATGGGGAAATTGAGTTTTGGGACCCTCTGTATTTTTCCCAGCTCCCACTTCACAGATCACCCTGAAATTTAGCAGGAAGGGTCTGAGGTGCATGAACATATATTAGTGAACAATCTGTGAAAAATCATCAAACGGTGCTAGTAGTTACAAAACAAAAATACTCTTCCTATGTAAAGTGTGACCTAACTAGAACTACATATAAATCTACATAAATTTACACACACACACACATATATCTATTCTGATCAAAACCAAGCTGGGTTTGATGGGGTAAAGGAGGCTAATCACTGTCTTGCCAAAAGCCACACATTCTGGACATATCTAAAGGTCATGTACAGCCAGTTTTGGGTGTATGGGTGCTGGGTGTGGGTAACAGCAGTTTCTTATACCATTTGGGGACCAAGTCGATTATTAGAAGAAGTAAAAATATAACAAAAAATACACAAAAAAGTTAATTCAAGTAAAGTAATGGTTACAATGAAAATGGTAGACTGCCATTTAAAGGTTTAGTATTGAATTCCACAGCTTTATATATTTTCACTAGAAGAGTAGGTAACTTACATTCAGTAATGCTCTTTCTGGTGGATAATCTTGTATAACCAAGGATGCCTCACCTTATAATATCCCTCAGGTACAAGACTGAGAGACTGATTCTCAAAGTAAACTTACACTTTATAGTGGGTATACTAACTTTTGGTATTCATAAACTACATGCAGAGTTTTACTTCTTCACTCTCCCTGGGTTCTCCACAACCAGAGACTCCATGGCAGGGGCAGAGAACTCCACACACAAGTAAAGGGAGTGCTGACTCATAAAACTCTGCACGTAGTTTGTGAATTGTAATTTGCAATAATACAAAAAGTTCTAAAGTGAAGTTTGAGAATGAGGCCTTCCATTCTCAGATTTTTAACAGTGCTCCTTTGCCCTGCAAGGTTACGTTTTGTGGCTCCGTGCTGGCACCATAGTAGGCTGTGAGTAATAGATCGGAGCTACATACAAGTGTCACCCCTGAAAGCTGACATCAGTTTCTTCTTTTTTCCAGGTCCTCAAATGAGGAGTGTGAACAACTGTAGTAAGAGTATCAACCAGAAACTAAACCAGTATCTTTCCTAGGTGGAAAGTCTGTGGTATGGATTCAGACCAGAACGTCTAGCAGAACTGGGTGGGTGAAGTGTTCAAGCCAGACAAGACTGTCAAGGAAGTAGTGCTTCATTAACATAAGTACTGAAACTCACATTGCAATCTGGGACAGGTAAATCAAAGACACCCCTTGCACCAGCACAGTGGTAGCCACCCTGATCCTAGTAGAATGGTCTCTTAGACCTTCAGGGGCTGCTTTTTGGCCAGTTAGTAGCTGATGTTAATGAATATGACTATCAACCTCAATAAGGTCGAATTCTGCATAGCCTTCTGTTTATTTGCTCTAGTCTAGAGAATCCCACAAAAAGCTGATTGTCCATCCAGTGGCTCTTCGTATATCAATGTAAAAACTTTAAGACCTTTGGAGTTCAACCTCTGGTACTTCTACCCCTCTTTTGAGTGGTTAGGCAGAGTAAAGATGCAGGTCGAGTAATGGATTGCCCAACATTGAAAGTAGTCATGACTTTGGAGAATGTCACTTGAGTCCTTTTCAGAAATTTGTCCAGGGAACAGGTAGTGTACAATGGTTGGGTTGAGAATGTCTGTAGTTCTCACATAACAAGTTAGCCTAATCACAATAGGAAAGACAACCGCCGCCCGCCTGGCGGGAACCGCCATTTGGCCGCACCGCGGTCAAAAGACTGCTGGTGCCATTCAGACCTTCCCGCTGGGCCGGCGGGCGCTACCCAAGGTAGCGCCCGCCGGCCCAGCGGGAAGGAGCCCTGCAACACAGAAGCCGGCTCCTAATGGAGCCGGCGGTGTTGCGGGGGTGCGACGGGTGCAGTTGCACCCGTTGCGCTTTCCACGGTCTGCTAAGCAGACAGTGAAAAGCTTAATGGGGCCCTGTTAGGGGGCCCCTGGACACCCGTTCCCGGCAGCCTCTTCCTGGCGGTGTAAACCGCCAGAAACAGGCTGGCGGGAAGGGGGTCAGAATCCCCTGGTCAGCGCTGCTTGCAGCGCTGCCCTGGCGGATTTGCCCAGCCGGGGGAAATCCGGCGGGAAACCGCCGGACCCGGTTTTCTGACCGCGGCTTTACTGCTGCGGTCAGAATGGGCAGTGAAGCACCGCCAGCCTGTTGGCGGTGCTTCCTCCATTCGCGGCCCTGGCGGTCTTTGACCGCCAGGGTCGGAATGACCCCCTCAGTCTTCAAGGTCAGGAAGTGCAGCAATCCCTTTTGTATTGGCTTGAACGGCATATACACGAGGAATGTCAAGACCAAATTTATGTCAACTGTGACCACTGAGGCATTACAAACGGCTGGGGAGAAGGCATGTGTCAAATGGCTGAAATCTTTTACAGTGAACATGGCAATGTCATCCTGAGCTAAAGAGAAAATAAATAAAAGGTCATGCAACAGCTTTCACTTTAAGGGGTCTGTCTTCCAGGCTGCGCACCAGCTCACAAATGTGCTACGGTGCCCGGTATAAGTGGATTTATAAAGGGTTTCCTTCCCCCCCCCCCCCCCCCCGCCCCCCATTGGTGGAAGACGCCCTGAGCCTCAGCTTGATGTAAGTGCCACTTTTGAGTCGCCAGAAGATGCCTTCTCAGTTAGTCTACTCGGGCATTCAGAGACTCTGACAGGTGGGCATTGACCTGAAAGATACCCTGGAAATCTAACAAACTCCAGAGAGACGAAGCCTACTAACACAGGACCCAAGACCATATTTCGTCTACTTGTTGCAGTACCATATTGTGGTTGTGTTGTCTGTGAGAACCTACACCAGCTTACCTGTCACTGATGAATGACCCACAGGTTCAGGTAGATTCATGCAGAACCTGACCCAGCCCTCCACTGGAGACCAGACTCCTCAACTCTCCACCAACCCCAGTTAACCCCTTCCAACCCAGCAGTGATGCATCTGTCACCACTGTGAGCTCCAGGTGGTGAAATGAGAGTGGCCTACCTCAGTACAAATTTCAGTTGGTCAGCCATCAATACAGACCTTGAGCTGCTTCCTGCGAGATCTGCCTGGCATCGCAAAGGCAGCCTTGATGCTGAGCCCAATGAGACCTTATGTTCTACTGTAGGGCATGTGCCACATGGCATGGTTGATAGGGAGAATGCACAAGGCTAAGAAGCATGAGCCAACCTCACCAGGATCCAGGAGCGAGCCTGAAACATTGGATTATAGCCTAAATATTCTAGATTTGTTGTTGAGGAGGGAAAGCGTGGAACTCTACCCTATACAGGGTCGGCCCAAGGAGCAGAAGCCTTTGAGAGCTAATCCGGTGGAACTTCAGCTTGTTTATGATGACAATGATGTCAAAAGTTCCACCACTGCTGGCTCACTACCTCGTCCCAGGGGCCCAACCATGACCTATCATTGCAAGACTAATAAACTACAGGGATCAGGATGAGGCACTCCAGAATGTCCACGAACTGAAAGTACTGCGACACAAGGGCACTGAATTGTCTTTATATCTGAATCTTACACAGCAGGTACAGGAGGCGAAGTGGCAGTTCATACCGGCCAAGCGGAGGCTGAGGGAGCTACAGCTGGAGTACAGTATGCTCCATCAAAGCTATGGGTGATGGTTAACAGTAAGGCGTTGCTCTTTACTGACTAAAAAAAAACTGCAGCAATATGTCAAGAGACAGGAAGCATTTCACACTCATTACGAATTCCTCTATAGCTGTATCTCCCCTCCTCCTTTACCAGATATTGACTTGTTCCTCGCAGCAATATCACTACCTCAGGTTACAGCCGAGCAGTGCTCGGAGCTGGACGAGCCCCTTCTGCTGTCCGAGATACGGGAAACCATCCAGTCTCTTGCGAATGGCAAAACACCTGTCCCAGATGGCTGTTGGCAGAATTTTATAAGGCATACGCATCCCAACTAGCGCCCATAGTGCTTGCTCTCTACGAGGAGTCCTTAGCACTAGCGAACCTGCCACCTACAATGCGGGAAGACATGTTAGTCTCTCTTCTTAAACCACGTAAAGACCCTACTGATCTACACTCTTACAGACCACTGGCACTTTTCAACAAGGATTATAAAATATTGTCCAAGATGGTTGCAATGAGACTGGCTCCCCTGGTGCCATCATGGTCCATGAGGATCAAAATGGCTTTGTACCGGGTCGCACGACAGCCCTTAATCTGCATAGATTTTTTTGCATATGACACTATGCCCCCCAACGCTGGCCACAAGCGGGCTACCTTGTGATTGACCTAGAGAAGGCGTTTGACTCACTAGAATGGCCTTATCTTTTTGGAGTTTTACCAAAATATGGATTTGGTCCTCGTTTCATACAGTTGGTGAAGTTGTTGTACACATGCCCGTTTGCCCGTAACAGAACAGGGCGCCTCGTATGATCCCCCCTTTATGTTATGAAGGGCACATGGCCTTTTTGCCCTTGAGGAGGAGCAATTGGCAGTGGCGCTCCGCGAGGCGGGACAAGATTGGGGGATACCGCTGGAAGATGGGTTCCATGCAGTCTCTTTATATGCAGATGATCTTCTGATATATATTAGAGGTCTGGTGAATTTTCCTGGAGATATAATGCCCTTACTTAGCACACATGCGAGGATCTCTGGCTTGCGTGTTTACTGGGCCAAGTCCTGTATTTTCCTGTTATCCCCTACTGTATCTGGCTCCCACCTCCCATCTATACCCTCAAGTCATGGCGTGGCAGTCTACCACATTTAGATACCTAGGCATACAGTTATATCATGCAAAGTCGCATCTCTTTGATGGGAACCCCACAAGTACTATATCGGGCCTGCGACGACAGATGGTGTTTTGGAAAACACTGCTGCTGACTGTCATGGGTAGGGTTGCCCTTGTTAAAATGATACTACTACCTCGCCTATTATATTACTTTGTAAATCTACCATTCTGAATCTGGAAGTGAGACCCAAACAAGTAGGGTCTTAGCTTCTTCACTGCCCAGACCACGGCAAAAGCTTCCCTTTCAATTGCACTCCACCTCTGTTCCCTGGGAGTAGTCTCCTGCTAAGGAAGACTACAGGCTGGTCTAGGCCCTCTTCATTTAGCTGTGAAAGTACTGCTCCCACACCATGCTCAGAAGCATCTGTCTGTACCACAAACTCCTTGGAGAAGTCAGGGGCCAGTAGCACGGGCGCCGTGCACATGGCTTCCTTCAGGGTGTCAAACGCGGTCTGGTACGCCTCAGTCCAGATCACCTGTCTAGGCTGCTTCTTAGAAGTCAGCTCTGTCAAGGGGGCAACAATGGTGTCATATCCCTTGACAAACCTCCTGTAGTACCCGGTGAGGCCTAAGAAGGCTCTCACCTCTGTCTGGGTCTTGGGGGGGGCCCAAGCCCAAATGGCATCCATTTTGGGTTGTAGGGGTGCCACCCGGCCACTCCCTACCTGGTGTCCTAAGTACACCACGGTCCCCTGCCCTATCTGGCACTTACTGGCATTGATAGTGAGGCCTGCGGCTTGCAGTGCCTTCAACACTTCCCAGAGGTGGTGCAGGTGATCCTCCCAACTGGAGCTGAAAACAGCAATGTCGTCAAGGTAAGCAACACTGACGTTTTCAAGCCCTGCCAGGACCTGATTGACCAACCTCTGGAAGGTGGCAGGGGTGTTCAACCCGAAGGGCATGACATGGAACTGGAAGTGTCCCTCTGGTGTTGAGAATGCCTTAACTGAAGGGGCCAAGGAGAGGTCAGCAATCTGCCAGTACCCAGACATTAAATCAAATGTGCTGAGGAACTTGGCTACCTTCAACCGGTCTATGAGCTCATCAGCTCTGGGGCTGGGGTGGGCGTCTGTTGTGGTGATAGTATTGAGCCCCCGGTAGTCCACACAGAACCGAAGTTCTGGTGTGGCACTAGGTGCAGCAGGCTTGGGTACCAGAACCACTGGACTGGACCAAGGGCTGCTGGAGCGCTCTATCACCCCTAGAGCTAACATCTTGGAAACCTCCTCCTTGATGCTGGCCTTCACTCTGTCAGCCAACCTGTAAACCTTGTTTTTCACAGGCAGGCTGTCCCCAGTGTCCACATCATGCATGCATAGATGGGTGACCCCTGGAGTGAGTGATAACAGAGTGGCAAAGTGTTCCAGTAAATGGCAACACTCACTCTGCTGTTCTAGAGTCAGAGAAGGGAAGAGGAGCACACCTTCTACTGACCCATCCTGCTCCTTGCTAGACAGGAGGTCAGGGAGAGGTTCACTCTCCTCTTCTGTCCCATCATCTGTTGCCAGAAGCATGGTTAGCTCGGACCTCTCAAAGTGAGGTTTGAGGCGGTTCACATGTAGAACCCTCAAGGGGTTCCTAGGAGTCTGCAAGTCTACCAAATAGGTGACATCACTCTTCCGCTCCTTCACCTCAAATGGCCCGACCACCTGTCTTGTAGAGCACAAGGCTCTACGGGAGCCATGACCCACACTTTTTGGCCAGGCTGAAACTCAACCAGAGTGGTATTCTGGTCGTACCAGAGTTTCATGTCCTCCTGGCTTGCCTCAAGGTTCTCTTGTGCGAGCTTCCTGAAGCGGGCGGTCTGGTTCCGGAAGGCCAGCATGTAACTAAATACATCCTGGGGTGGCTTCCTAGGAGCTTGCTCCTAGCCCTCTTTCACCAGACTCAGAGGTCCTCTGACCGGGTGCCCATACAATAGCTCAAAGGGGCTAAAGCCAACCCCCTTCTGTGGTACTTCCTGGTAGGCAAAGAGAAGGCATGGTAATAGGACGTCCCACGTACGCCTCATGGAGTCTGACAGACCCCCAATCATGCCTTTCAGGGTTCGGTTGAATCTCTCAACCAACCCATTACTTTGGGAGTGGTAGGGGGTGGTGAATTTGTAGTTCACCCCACATTCCTTCCACATGGCCTTTATGTACATGGACATAAAGTTGGTACACCGGTCAGATACCACCTCCTTGGGGAAACCCACTCGGGTAAAGATCCCCATCAGTGCCCTGGCCTCAATGGGCGCTGTCACTGTCCTCAGAGGGATAGCTTGCGGGTACAGGGTGGCATGGTCCACCAAGACCAGGATGAACCTGTTGCCTAGGGCTGTCCTGGGGTCCAGAGGCCCCACTATGTCAATGCCAACCCGCTCAAAAGGGGTGCTCACGACAGGAAAGGGTTGGAGGGGGGCCTTACATTTCCCTTCACTTTTGCCACTTGCTTGGCAAGTGTGACAGGATCTGCAGAATGCATTAGAATGTCTTCTCATCTGGGGCCAATGAAAGTGGGTGACAAGCCTGTCAAAGGTCTTGCCTTGCCCCAAATGTCCTGCCAGAGGCACATCATGAGCCAAACCCAGTAGGAAGGCTCTGAAGCGCTGGGGTACCACCAGCACAAGGGCTGCCCCAGCAACCTTAGGCTCGCTGTACAGGAGATCATTGTCCCAGTATATCAGGTGATCCTTGGGCTCAGCACCAGCTGCCTGGTCTTCGGCCTGCTGCCTAAGACCCATGAAAGTAGGGCACAACTTCTGCTCTGTGCAGAACTCCTCCCTGGTGGGACCCCCCTCTTGCTGCCAATGGGTCAGCCCAGGTACGTCTCCCAGTTCAGCCACTTGTTCCCCTGTAGGTGCCGGGGCTTCCCCCTCGAGGTCAGCCTCCTCCCGGATCCTGGGAACTTCTGGGGCGGGTTTCCCATGCCCCTTGCCCTTTCTCGTGGCAGTCACCTGGGCCACTGTTTCAAGCTCCAGGTCTGTCTGATCACCCTGATTGGCTGCCATAGACCGAGTGGTCTCGCATGCCCACTCTGGCAACCCCAACATCCCCAAGTGCGACCTGAGCTCCACCTCCTTTCAGGTGGAAGTCTCCAGGTCATTGCCCAGCAGACAGTGAACTGGCATGGTGGGACTCACAGCTACCCTCAAGGAACCGGAGACCCCTCCCCACTCAAAGGGAACCTGCGCCACCTTACATTGGCGCTCTGAGCTGTCCACTGCAACTACTTGGTGGTATACACCAGGAACTATGTGCTCTTCAGACACCAGGTGACACCGGACTGTGGTCACACTGGCTCCAGTATCTCTGAGAGCCTCTGCCCATCGACGGTCACCCGCTGCCTGTATTTTTTAGTGTTATCAGGCATTAGGTTTCTCTGGACCATCTCACCATCCCCTAGTGAGACAACGATCATTTCTGTGGGATCCCCACACCCCCCTGGGACCACTTCCTCCCCAAGCGCTACAGTGGCCCTACATTGGCGCTACAGTCTGCCCACCGCTGGGTGGTGGTGTCCACTTGGGACACTTGGGATCTCCCTTCATGTGACCCTCCTGGTCACAAGCAAAGCACTTACTGTGCCCTGCTTCTGCAGGCTTTCCTTCAGAGGCCCATGGTTTCTTATATCCTGGGGGGTGGGATTTCTTACCCGGGTTACTAGATAGGGGCCCTTTGGAAGACTCTTTTTGTTTACCCTTGTCCCCCCCCACTCTGCTGCTGGGAACCCTGCACACCTTTGGCAGAATCTCCCCCATATCCTTTTTGTGGACTCTGGTACTCACCCAGCGGTCCGCCTCCATAGCAGGCTGACTGACCCCAGGAAGCTTGCTATCAGTCAAGTGCTGGCGCAGCTCTGCAAAACACAGACTAGACAAGTGCTCCCACGCAATTAAGTTGTACAGCCCCTGAAAATCTGTCACATTACTGCCCTTCACCCAACCATCCAGTGCTCTGCAAAACGAATCTACACACTCTAACCAGGTATGGACTCAGTTTTCTTACTCTGCCTAAACTGATCCCTGTACTTGTCAGGAGTGAGACCATACCGAGTGAGAAGGGCCTCCTTCATGTCAGCGTATGTGAGGTTGTACCCCTTACCCAAAGCTAGCAAAGTGTCCCTCCCCTCCTCTGTGAAGTGGTTCCACAATCCTGCTCCCCAATTCTTCTCAGGGACCCCATTCGTGTGGATGAACGCCTCATATCCCTGAAACCACCTCTGTATGTCATCTCCCTTCTTGTACTCTCTCCCTACGTTTTTTGGAATGTGCACAATTCTGTCCGACTGCACTGAGGAATTGCTGCCACCATCCTGGCTGGACCTGCTCCTCACATCCAGCTCTTTTACTTTAAGCTCATGGTCCAAAAGCATCTTTCTTTGCTCCATGGCTCGCTGCTCCCTCAGAGCCTCCATTTTTAATCTCTCCAACTCAATCTGGTGCCTCCTGGCTTCTCTCCTGTCCTCCAGCTCATCTGGAGGAATCAATCCTTTTGATCCACCACTGCTGCTTGGCACAGGGGGTACCTCCCCCCGGCAGCTCCTGCACCCTCAGGACATCGTCCCTAGAATTTGTGTCAGTAGACTCTCCATTTGGATCCTCAGACTGCCCACTGGCAGTTCTGGCTGCTACCCAGGCCATCAGCGCCTTCTGTAGCTCCTCCTTTTTGGTGAGGCCTCTGATCTGAACTTTGAGGTTTTTACAAACTGCCTTCAGTTCCTTCATGGAATAGGTTTCCAACCTATCCTCCTCAAAAACCAAATCCTGGGATGCAACTGAAGATGCTTTTGATTGAGACATGATGTCGTTGGGGTTCACTTGAACTCAAGATCAAAAATAGGTTAAAGAGAAGGAAATCAAAACCCCAAAAATTGTATGTGGCACATAATGGTCTGCGATATGGTAGTAGTGTACACCAATCACTGTAGGTCAAGTCAAGTACAAATGCAAGTCCTATCCTCACCGCTGATAACCAATGTTAGAAATGGGGTCTCTAGTTGGCAGTCGGTTTGCACCCTGTCCAAGTAGGGACCCTCACACTAGTCAGGATAAGGGAGATACCCGCTCAGATAACCCCTGCTCACCCCCTTGGTAGCTTGGTGTAGGAAGTTGGCTCTGTATGCACTATTTCAAAGTAAGGAATAGTATGTACAGAGTCCAAGGGTTCCCTTAGAGGTAGGATAGTGGCAAAAAGAGATAATACTAATGCTCTATTTTGTGGTAGTATGGTCGAGTAGTAGGCTTATCAAAGGAGTAGTGTTAAGCATTTGTTGTCCATACACAAGCAATAAATGTGGAACACACACTCAGAGACAATTCCAGGCCAATAGGTTTTTGTATAGAAAAATATATTTTCTTAGTTTATTTTAAGAACCACAGGTTCAAAATTTACATGTAATACTTCAAATGAAAGGTATTGCAGGTAGGTACTTTAGGAACTTTGAATTAGCAAAATAGCATATACAGTTTTCACATAAATGACATATAGCTATTTTAAAACTAGACTTACAACTGTTCCTAGGGGGAGTAAGAGTTTGTTAGTTTTTGCAGGTAAGTAAACCACCTACGGGGTTCAAGTTTGGGTCCAAGGTAGCCCACTGTTGGGGGTTCAGAGCAACCCCAAAGTTACCACACCAGCAGCTCAGGGCCGGTCAGGTGCAGAGGTCAAAGTGGTGCCCAAAACGCATAGGCTTCAATGGAGAAGGGGGTGCCCCGGTTCCAGTCTGCCAGCAGGTAAGTACCTGCGTCTTCGGGGGGCAGACCAAGGGGGTTTTGTAGGGCACCGGGGGGGGGGGGGGGGGGGGGGACACAAGTCCACACAGAAAGTACACCCTCAGCAGCACGGGGGCGGCCGGGTGCAGTGTGCAAACACGCGTCGGGTTTTCAATAGGTTTTCAATGGGAGACCAAGAGGTCTCTTCAGCGATGCAGGCAGGCAGGGGGGGGCTCCTCGGGGTAGCCACCACCTGGGCAAGGGAGAGGGCCTCCTGGGGGTCACTCCTGCACTGGAGTTCGGATCCTTCAGGTCCTGGGGCCTGCGGGGGCAGAGTCTTTACCAGGCGTTGGATCTTAGGAGCAGGCAGTCGCGGTCAGGGGGAGCCTCGGGATTCCCTCTGCAGGTGTCGCTGTGGGGGCTCAGGGGGGGGGGGCAACTCTGGCTACTCACGGTCTCGCAGTCGCCGGGGAGTCCTCCCTGAAGTGATTGTTCTCCACAAGTCGAGCCGGGGCGTCGGGTGCAGAGTGTCAAGTCTCACGCTTCCGGCGGGAAACGCAAGTTGTTTCAAAGTTGCTTCTTTGTTTCAAAGTTGCAGTCTTTGGTGAACAGGGCCGCTGTCCTCTGGAGTTCTTTCTCCTCCTAGATTCAGGGCAGTCCTCTGGGGATTCAGAGGTCGCTGGTCCCTGGGGAGAGCGTCGCTGGAGCAGTGTCTTTAGAAGGGGGAGAGACAGGTCGGTAGAGCTGGGGCCAAAGCAGTTGGTGTCTCCGTCTTCTCTGCAGGGTTTTTCAGCTTAGCAGTCCTCTTCTTCTTAGGTTGCAGGAATCTGATTTCCTAGGTTCTGGGGAGCCCCTAAATACTCAATTTAGGGGTGTGTTTAGGTCTGGCGGGTTAGTAGCCAATGGCTACTAGCCCTGAGGGTGGGTACACCCTCTTTGTGCCTCCTCCCTGAGGAGAGGGGGGCACATCCCTAATCCTATTGGGGGAATCCTCCATCTGCAAGAGGGAGGATTTCTAAAAGTCAGAGTCACCTCAGCTCAGGACACCTTAGGGGCTGTCCTGACTGGCGTGACGACTCCTTGTTTTTCTCATTATCTCTCCTGGACTTGCCGCCAAAAGTGGGGGCTGTGTCCAGGGGGCGGGCATCTCCACTAGCTGGAGTGCCCTGGGGCATTGTAACTCGAAGCCTGAGCCTTTGAGGCTCACTGCTAGGTGTTAGAGTTCCTGCAGGGGGAGGTGTGAAGCACCTCCACCCAGAGCAGGCTTTTGTTTCTGTCCTCAGAGAGCAAAAAGGCCCTCACCACATGGGGTCAGAAACTCGTCTCTCAGCAGCAGGCTGGCACAGACCAGTCAGTCCTGCACTGAACAATTGGGTAAAATACAGGGGGCATCTCTAAGATGCACTCTGTGTGCATTCTTAATAAATCCAACACTGGCATCAGTATGGGTTTATTATTCTGAGAAGTTTGATACCAAACTTCCCAGTATTCAGTGTAGCCATTATGGGGCTGTGGAGTTCGTTTTTGACAGACTCCCAGACCATATACTCTTATGGCTACCCTGCACTTACAATGTCTAAGGTTTTGTTTAGACACTGTAGGGGCATAGTGCTCATGCACATATGCCCTCACCTGTGGTATAGTGCACCCTGCCTTAGGGCTGTAAGGCCTGCTAGAGGTTTGATTTACCTATGCCACAGGCAGTGTGAGGTTGGCATGGCACCCTGAGGGGAGTGCCATGTTGACAGTCATTCTCCCCACCAGCACACACAAGCTGGCAAGCAGTGTGTCTGTGCTGTGTGAGGAGTCCCTAGGGTGGCATAAGACATGCCGCAGCCCTTAGAGACCTTCCCTGGCATCAGGGCCCTTGGTACCAGGGGTACCAGTTACAAGGGACTTATCTGGGGGCCAGGGTTGTGGCAATTGTGGAGACAATGTTACATTTTAGGTGAAAGAACACTGGTGCTGGGGCCTGGTTAGCAGGGTCCCAGCACACTTCTCAGTCAAGTCAGCATCAGTATCAGGCAAAATTGGGGGGGGTGGGGGGGGGGGAGGGGTAATTGCAACAGGGAGCCATTTCCTTACACTTGGCACAAGCAGTTAGGCTTATCTCAGAAGCAATGTGTAAAGCATTTGCACATAACACACAGTAATAAGTGAAAACACTACAAAAGGACACCACACCAGTTTTAGAAAAATAGCCAATATTTATCTATATAAAACAAGACCAAATACGATAAAAAAATCCAACCTACAGTAATCAAAATATGAATGCTGCAAGATGTACTTAACAATACAGTTCCTTGAAGTCGATAACTCCACCTGGGGCTATCACGGCGTCGTGAACAACAAAACCAAAAGTTCAGGCTGGCCTCAGCGTCGCGGGCCAGCTGCGGTGTCGGGAAGACCCACAAACAGTACCTTGAATTCGCAGGGCGTCGTGATCCTCACGGTGAGCTCCGGAGAGCGGCATCGCTGGCGTTGGTGCAGGAGTCGTCGGGCCCTTGAAGTCACGCACCTCGGGGATCGAACTCCAGGCTGATGAAATCAGGTGCACTGGCGGGGATGGTGTCGGGGCTGCGGTGCGAAGCGGGACGATGCGACATGCGGTGCCCACAGGTCACGGTGCAGGCAACGGCTCGGTGACTGCGTCCAGCGGCGTCGGTGAGACCAGGGCTGCGGTTTAAAGCAGGCGGTGCAATGTGCGGAGTCCACAGGTCACGGTGCAGGCAGCGGCGGCGGCGTTGCGGAAGCGCTGTCGTCTGTAGGCCCAAGCCAGCGGTGCGGGGCTGTGCTTCGTGACCCTCACGAGCGGTGTCCACAGGCCACGGTTCAGGCAAGGATGCCTGGTGACGACACTGGAGCCGATGGCGCTGGCGTCGGTGGACCGGGGCTGCGGCAAGGGACGGGACTGTGCTTCGTGCTCCTCACGAGCGGTGTCCACAGGCAACGGTGCAGGCAGCGGCGCCGGTGTCACGGTGTCAGCAGAAGCGACGTCGTCGGGGATGCCCAGGCTGCGGTGTAAGCAGGTGACGCCGGAGTGCGGGGCCCACAGGTCGCGGTGCGAGCAGCGGCTCGGTGAAGTCGTCCGATTACGGCATCGGTGAGACCAGGGTCGTGGGGCAATGCGACTCCGTGCAGCGTCGGCAGGTCACAGTGCAGGCCAGCGGCATCATTGGCGGCGTTGCAGTGGTTTCTCCTCTTGGACAGCACAAAACACACAGTTCCCAGTACTGCAGGTCGAGGAAACTGAAGTCTTTGGTGTCCCTGAGACTTCCAACAGGTGGCAAGCTCTGCTCCAAGGCCTTGGAGAATTTTCTTAAGCAGGACACACAGCAAAGTTCACCCTTTGCACTCTTTTCAGGCAGAAGCAGAAACTGCAGGCAAGTCCAGCAAAGCAACACAGCAAAGGGACAGTACTCCTCCTTCAGCTCTTCTCCTGGGCAGAGGTTCCTCTTGATTCCTGAAAGATTCTAAAAGTCTGGGGTTTTGGGTCTGCTTCTTATACCCAGTTCTGCCTTTGAAGTTTGCAAACTTCAAAGCAAAGTCTCAAGTGTTTGCAAGGTCCTTCCTTGTCCAGGCCAGGCCCCAGACACTCACCAGGGGGTCGGAGACGGCATTGTGTGAGGGCAGGCACAGTCCTTTCGGGTGTGAGTGACCACTCCTCCCCTCCCCTCCAGCACAGATGGCTAATCAAGATATGCAGGCTACACCCCAGCCCCCTTCGTGTCACTGTCTAGAGGAGAGGTGTGAACAGCCCAACTGTCAAACTGACCCAGACAGGGAATCCACAAACAGGCAGTCACAGAATGGATTAAGCAAGAAAAATGCCTACTTTCTAAAAGTGGCATTTTCAAACGCACAATCTTAAAATCAACTTTACTAAAAGATGTCTTTTTAAGTTGTGAGCTAAGAGACCCCAAACTCCACATGTCCGTCTGCTCCCAAAGGGAATCTACACTTTAATCAGATTTAAAGGTAGCCCCCGTGTTAACCTATGAGAGGGACAGGCCTTGAAAAAGTGAAAAACGAATTTAGCAATATTTCACTGTCAGGACATATAAAGCACATTACTATATGTCCTACCTTAACCATACACTGCACCCTGCCCTTGGGGCTACCTAGGGCCTACCTTAGGGGTGCCTTACATGTAAGAAAATGGAAGGTTTAGGCCTGCAAGTAGGTACACTTGCCAAGTCGAATTTACAGTTAAAACTACACACACACAGACACTGCAGTGGCAGGTCTGAGACATGATTACAGAGCTACTTATGTGGGTGGCACAACCAGTGCTGCATGCCCACTAGTAGCATTTGATTTACAGGCCCTGGGCACCTCTAGTGCACTTTACTAGGGACTTAACAGTAAATCAAATATGCCAATTATGGATAAACCAATCCACAGTACAATTTATATGGGGAGCACTTGCACTTTACAGGTCTAACAATTATACATTCTGGCTTCTTTTTTCGATCCATGGAGCGAGATGTACGTAGTTTGATTTGGAGTGCTTCCCGCTGCAGAGTGGCCCTCGCTAAGCTTTATCGCCCACTGAATCAAGGGGGTTTATCACTGCGTAATTTAGAACATTATTATTTAGCTGCACAATTACAGTGGGTAGCTCGCTGGCTCTCTTCGAGGCACTTGGTAGACACAGCCACTAATCTTACGGCGTGGGCATGGAGTAAGTTACTACACCTATTTCATCCCTGCACTAACTCCACAGCACAAACACCTGTATTGTTAAACCTAGCATATTGCTGTTTCCAAAGATGTTATCATCTCACGAGAGACACTACGCCCTATGTTCCAGCCATACCGTTACTGGGGACACCATGTGGCACGGTGGTATGTTGGCCGAAGAGCTAGCGGCCTGGCATGCAGTGGAAATACATACCCTGGGGGACCTTTACACAGATGGTACTCTCAACACTCATGGCACACTGATGAAGGCTACTGGGCTGCATCCAGGTACCTCTATGCTCTACAACTCCCTCAGACATACTCTGCAACGTGCGTCAGGTGATATCGTGGAGGAGCCCAGCGGGCATTCCACAATTCAATACCTACATGTGTTTGGGGAGGGGAGACACTTAATAGACTGGTTAGAAGACTATCTGCGTCTCCATGTATCTGGCCCATTGGTAGCTCTCTAAAGGAGATGGGAGGGAGATAGGGGGGAACCCTTCGCAAATAAGAGAGTGGGCAACCCTCATGAAAACCCCCATACAAGTTCCTGGTAATATGCATCTCCGACTCCTTCAATACTATATCACTCCAAGGGCCTACCTCACCCCTAATAAGATTAACAGATATTTTAACTGTGCAGATGGCATTTGTCGGCAATGTCGGTATCTGGGAGTGGACTTCTTACACATGATGTGGTCATACCCCACTTTAACTATTGGGCTTCAGTCCATGCCCTCCTCGTGCATTGTGTACACCGACATTTATTAATGACTTGGGAGGTATGCATTCTGGGGTTATTCCCTAGGGTAAGAAATGGAAGGCGATGTCCCTCTTTTTAAACTTGGGGTTCTTAGTAGCCAAACGCCTTATAACCCGTAAATGGCAGTCTACTGAGCCCCCGACATATGAAGCATGGGCACAATCATTGTCAGTTTGGGCACGAGCAGAGTGCACAGCACTCCGACGGGAGGATATATTAGGGCTGCGCAAGTATCCTCTTGCAGCACAGTGGGTGCTCTTGTTAACAGACCTCTGCACACCAGTAACATCTGCATCTGCACCACTTTGATCCTCCTGCTGGAATTGGTAGAGACTTGAAAAATTCCATGCCCAATGCAGCATGATATGTGAATATACACAAGGCTAAAACAGACGAGCACGCCCTTCAGATTTCGAGACGCTGAGCCAGCTCCGAACTGCATACAATGGATGAGTGGGGCCAAGGTACTATGTTTATGGAAACGGAAACACAAATTTGCTAAAACGGTAATGTGGGAACTTAGATTTGACATGCCAGCGTTCATTCCCCCTTGTGTTTACTGTTGGGAAATGGCATTGAATATCCACATGAAGATCATACGCAAGTTTATTCTACAATATGCCATGTTGAAATATAAATGCAATAAAGAAATATATTTAAAAAAAGAGAGACAGGAAGCAACTGAAAAGCAGTGCCCCTGCCCTAGACTGGACAGTGAAGGAATTGGTAACCAACAAGGCGAGGAGGATTAATACGGACCTCTGCTAGATGTGGGATTGGGTGCCCCCTATTGGGCACTTCTGGGCTAACTATAATTAAAGAATGTGGTTCCCCTCCTTTTCTGGACCATTAAAAAAGTTGCATGAACATGTCCTGGACTCTCACAAGATGTTCCTGGGACAAGTATGGTACGGGGCTTCAAGTGGCAGGCTCAAAGATCTCGCTTGTCTCAGACTTCTCCATGACAGATCACAACCTCATATGGTATTACAGTGTGGTACAGGTTACAGCTGGTACAATAATGTTTACTTGGTATTCTTATGGTTCTAGGCACACGCTATGCAGGTCACATGGCCCCCAGTGGCTATTAGATTTACTCAGAACGAGCTGGGCAACATTTGTCCCCGTGTGTGCACCATTCAGTTCTGGTTCAGTTACAGTGGGGAAGGATAAAGGGAAGTACAGGGAGGGAACCAACTCACTGTATACATTGAGGGAATTTACAGTGTGGCAGTGGGGTGGGCATTTAATTTTACAGCTGTTTTACATATGCTGGCATTAGCTAAGAATGACGAGTGAGACTGGGACATGGAAGCTCAAGGGAATAAAAGTTTTATGGAATGTCAGAGGGCTAAATGATTGCAGGAAAATACGTAAAGTGGTGGCTTATTTGCAGAGGAATAGAGAAGTTATCGCAGTTCTACACTACGTACTCATGGTGCTGGGAGAGGAGTTTTGTTGCAGCGCAAAATGCAGGGCATTTGCTGTGCGGCAGGTTTCACATCACATGTCAGGGGCATGCTCATCTGGGCTTGAAGGGGTTCGGAGATCAAGCTTCAGGAGCTACTCTGATATGTAGATCAGAGTGGCAGATACGTAGTGGCTCAATGCTGCAAGGATGACTGAGCGGTTCTGTTAGTCAGTGTATGGGCCTAATGATGAGGATCCACTGTTTTACCACATGCTCAATTACTGCAGTGGGGCGATCTATCACAATTATGGGATGCGGATTTTAACTGTGTGCTCTGACCTGAATGAGAGCGCTCCGGGGGTCCGCACAGGAGTCCTGAACCTCCACTGAGACAGCATTGCATGAGGGCTTAGTAGATGTCTGGCACCATAGACTACCTACAGGGTTGCTTTACACAAACTATTCAACTGTGCATGATATACTCACTCTCACTGATTATTGGTTATCTCACAGCTGCTGATTCCACAAGTACATAGATGTGAGCCCTCACTGCGCACAAACGCCAACCATTAGCCGGTCCTTCTGAATCTAGATTTGTACACCCCGCGACAGCCTGCATTTTCATGGCTATTTCACCCGTATTCACTACTAGTTGCACATTTCGGGGGGAGCTAGGACAGGCAATAGAGGAGTATTTTAGCACTAACATAGGGTATATGATAAAGTTTTCCATGGTATGGGAAGCCTTCAAGGTTTATATAAGGGGCGCACTTTGTCTAAACATGCTGGGGTCCTCAGGTCTATACGTGGAGGCCTGCAGCACTTGCAAATGGACACAGCAGAAGTAGAGAGGCAGCACAGTGCAATGGCAGATTGGGAGGTTCTGAGCATTATCAGAGCCAAGATGGATGAATTCCATGAGACGGCGCAGAGCAAAGTGAACCATTCGGGGAAATATGTATTGGCGTAAACGAATGGTGAGGGAGAGCACCCATGGGTGACATTGGCAGCATTGTTGCACCCTCGGCTGGAAGATGATTTGATCCTGTAGATTCAGGACGAGCATGGGCAGATTTTGAGTGCAATTAGGTTTTGGAGCGTTTCTGTAGGTACTATATTGACCTATACAACTTGCGGCTGGTGTATGACGAGTGCCGTCTCACAGACTACCTTATGCATAAAGCGATAAAATGGTTCTCGGCAGAACATAGGGAGCGCCTTATGGCACTGTTGCGCCCAGAGGAGATAAGCGCCGCTCTTAATGCCATCAGATAAGGTGCTGGCTACTGAAGGGCTCAAAGTGGCCTTTTATAAGATTTACCAGCACTGGCTCATCCCGCACTTGGTCATGCTGTATGAGGAAATTGCCAAAGAGGGTTGCTTACCACCCACACGCGAGGCTTTGCAGGTGGTCCTCCTGACGCCGGGCAAACCAGCGGATTACAGCTCATCGTATCGGCTGCTGCCACTTTTAAACTTGAGCACTAAAATCGATGCTAAGATTCTGCCCAATCACCTGACTCGGTTACCAGGAGTGGTAGGTAACAAACTACCCGACCTGTCCCTGGGCGCAGCCTGGTGTTTAACCTTAGGACACTGCTTGGTACAATTCCTCAACGCAGGGCATGCGTTTAGTTTGGTGAAGTGGGACTTTATGCTAGCAGTCCAGCAATGTACTGGGGTGGGAAAAGTCTTCCTCCAACTGGTCAAAGTACTGTACATACAACCAACGGCATGGGTTTGGGTTAATGGTGTGGTCACTGCCCTCAATGACATTAACAGCAGTACCTGACAGAGTGTCCCCTTTACCCCTCCTTTATGCTCTAGTAGCTGAACCTGTGCTCTTTGGAAATAATATTTGCGTAGGGGACTACATTTCCTAAGTTACAAACTAATTATCTTGGCATATGCTGATGACACACTACTTTATAGACATGTCTCTGAGCTTAATTTAACACCAGTGCGGCAGGAGGTGGCATTTTCTGGGGATACTCTAGGTTCACCCCACCCACGACACCGATGCTGTTGGATTACCCCCTGCAGTGGACAACAGATTTGTTGTGCTATTTGGGGATACAGGTGCATACAGATCTGGCGGTCGTGATGCTGGACAATTATGGCAGGCAGTGGAGTGATTGTTGCAAGTGGTGGACCACTGGATTAGGCTGCCATTGTTGCTTGCCAGGCATGTAGCCATCATGCAAATGGTAGTCCTGTCCTGTTTTTTATTTCTCTTTGTGAATATTCCAATACTCCTGATCGGTGTTTGATAAACTCCAGACTCTGATGATTCGCCTGGCATGGTCAGGCAGACAACTGCTGGTGAGATGGGCAACTATGAACTTACCTTACAATATGAGGAAGCTCAATGCCTTGACCTGGAAGTATACTTTTGGGCTGCACAGTCACACTTCGCCCACTACTGGGTTCATGGTCTGAGTAACATGCGACATTTGAGATTAGAACAGGGTGCTGCTTCCCAGTATATGTTCCCTAGGCCTTGTTGAAATGCCACGCCTTCGCCATGGTGTCCTCGACTTGCTGAACACTTCCCTTGGGTCTTGCATCGACTGCTGGAAAGACACTATGTGGTGTGGTGAGGTGAGGTGTGTCTGCTATATTCACCTGTCCCACTGGACTGAAGCCTATGGTTTTTGTTGGGGCAGGAAAGAGGAGACCCTAAGGTTCTGAAGAAACTGGGCATGCGTACAACAGGGTATTTCTTTACTCAAGTCGTGATGTGCAGTTGGGAAGCGATCCAGGAACGTATTGAACGGTCTTCCCGCCTAAATGCGATTCCATTTTTACAGAGTGTGTCACACCTTGCAGACTTTATTAGGGGAGAACCAGTTGTTGCGTAGGCTCTCATTATTCTAATGAGACTACTGGATTTTGAGCAGCAGGATCGTCCACGATGTCGGAGACTGAGTCTAACCCACTGCGGATGACACCTGTCGCTCTAAATCCGGGTTTTGCTCTGGCCAACTAGCAGTGCCTCATCTCTACCAGAGGACAGTGAGCGCATGACATATTAGGCTTCTCAGAGAAGTCGCGGTCACTCAGGTTGCATCCCGTTCTCTCATTTACAATTCAGTCTCATATATGAATGACAAACAGATGCAGTGTATGTTTCAATGATTAGTTTAATAAAACAACTGCATCTTAGATAGCAAAGCGTGAGCTGCAATAACCAGGAAAACACAATATGACAGTATTAAAATGGTGAGAAGAGTGAAGCATAAAAATAACGCTATCATATTGTCACTATGATCGATGGATCATTTCCTATCTAAGTTATAATTTGAGCACAGCATGTTAAGCTCTAATTCTGCCTTTCAGGTTCCCCCGGAAGACATCAACCCTCATACCTGTGCCAAGGCCTGTAGTCTGCATTAGCATCTGCAGCGAAGCATTCGGCAATCAGCATACAGTAGTGGTTACCTGGCTGGAAGCCCCCTCTTAACGTATAATGGGACTAGGAAGTGTTTTTATAATAACACAGCTGATGTTCTGAGAAAATGTCCCTACGTAAGGATGTGTATTTTCTACGAATGTTGGAGACTAAAATTCTACCATGTTAACCAGCAATGTACCAAACTGTAGCCTTGAATGAAGCACAGAGTGATCAAGAATGTCTTGTTTGAGGACACAGTGTTAGGCTAAGCAAAAACAGTTAGATAGATGAAAATAAAACAAGACCATAAAAATGGTTATTGTAAGAATAACAATGTGAAGCCGAATAAAATATATCTAGGGTAAGGTGCACAGCAGCATAGTGTGTTAAAATAACGTGCATGGAGCTATAACTAAAATGGCTACACAACACAGTAATGCCAGCATTGTCATCTCTATTGGAAACAAACTTGCCTCACTGCATAGTTTCGAGACTACGCATATGTACAATAAGCGAGTTGGCTTGAATATCGAAGGTCAGTCTCGACTGGCAGAGGAACATGAGGATCATAATGAGCAATAAGCAATGGAAGTACTGCAGTTTGGCTGAGAAGACTGTTTCTTTGAACTGCAGGCATAGGACTTTGCACTTAAAATATGTCAACAGGTGGTTCCTCATGCCAGCCTGACACTTCAGATATGGACTACATGATAGGCTGACTGTCACCGATGTGGCACGGCAGAAGCAGGTTGGCACACTTGGCATGGTTCTACCCTCGAGTGCAGGACTATTGCCAAGCAGTATTCAGGGAGCTGGGTGCGATCATTGGTGAATCACTGCCACTGGAGCTGTTTCTGGTGCTACTGGAATATAACAGGGAGTTACAGAATGCTATAAGGCAACTGGTTGTTATAGGTCAGATTCACTTTACTGGTCGAGGTTTGGAAAACAAGAGCCGGATTTACATATAAGTTTACATTGTGACGGAATAACCTGTCTTCCGATATCTAACTCAGGCCCTAGGGCTCTCAGGAGTGGGGTCCTTCATGAGAAATCCTAGGTCATCAGGCACCAGTTTATGGCGTCTAGCTACCTGCGTGTTAACAAGCAGTCAAGAACACAGGTTTCGACCAGAAGGCCACCATAATGTCTGTGAGGGCATCATTAAACGGAATAAGGGCTCTGATGTGGCTGGACATGGCTGCAGAATTCTTGTCAAAAGTTTTGCTTTAGAATCAACTGAGGGAAGCTGTAACTCTAGCACCTCAGCTTTTCTCTAAACTGGGTGAGGTCAAGCTTTTGTCTCAGGACTGGTCTCAAGCCCACCAGTGTTGCAAGTATCAAGGTATAAGAAATTATTTTGGGGGTGGGGTACAGGGTTAGAATTAGGCTACATAACAGCCGGTTGCATTTTTGTAATTTCGATTCAAGCTTGGGCCACTGTCTGTTTGAGGTCCAATGTGAATGTCAGTACTAGACCATCTACCAATACCGATGGCATCGGGATGGCTGGAAACTGTAAGTAGTATGGGGCCAGAGTAGAAGTCTGTACTGAAGTCAGCATGGGCTGGTAACATCGCCTGAATGAGACCACCGGCGGTAACTAACTGGAGGCCCCTGTGTTTTATGGGGCTCATAAGCGTTCCAGATTTAACCTGAAGCATACTGAATATTTGTAATATGGCCTCACTGATGGTCTTGATCTGTGGCACAGGGAACTCTGGACACGTCAAGACCAGGTGAGATATCGGCTCAGTGACTTCGACATTGACACATACATCTTGATGGCCTTATATATTCTCCTTGAAGTTGGAGTGGCAGGATGGTGTTTATCACACAAATGTTACACTGGGAAGTTCTCAGGAGGTCACCCCTGTGACAGGGACTGAAAAGACACCACTGGAAAGCTTATTTGCTAAAATAAAACACTACATAAAGGCTCCAATGTTCTTTGATTTATATCTGTCCCACAAGCACAAGTATCTGCCCCACTGGGAACGAAATTTGGGAAAGGAAATTTCAGAGGAGATATGGTTCAACATTTGCCACAGGGGCACAAAGGCCTCCATTAATGTGACTTACAAGGAGCATGCCTTAAAATTACTGACTTTGTGGTACCTCTCTCCCACCTGGCTATAGGCCACCATGGGGAATTTGGAGCTGTGTTGGAAGAGCTGTGGTGAGAGGGGCACCTTTATACACATGTGGTGGACCTGCACACATACTGAGAGGTACTGGGGGAGATTCTGACATGCATTCGAAAGATTACTGGCACCCAGCTTCCACTCTATCCACTAGACATACAGTTGGGCGACCCAGGAGACGTCTATTTTCTCACTGATCACTCCTATGGGTAAGATGATTTCTCAGCTTCTGATTACAGCCAGACTGACTCTATTGCAGGTATGGAATCAACGAGATACAGTGCCTATATATGTGTGGTGGAGTGTTGCTATCATGTAAGACACGGTTGGGGACGGACAGTTGATGAATGTAATAAGATCTATAAGATCTATGCAGGGTGGTGGTTTTGCAATGTGTTTTTTTTTAACCTATTGGTTGGCAATGTTATGTGTTTCACTTGTGTGGAACACAATTTATTAAATATAATGCTAATAAAAGAAGTATTATTCTGTCTTTACAGGTGCAGCCAGAAAGGAAATTGCAAGGTATCTAGGAAGAGACCAGGAACCAGGAAAATGATGTCTGTCGCCTGCTATTTTGTTTGAAGGTTCTCAAATATCATACGAACTATGGATTAATGGCTTGACTGTTGAGTTAACTCCAGCCCTTGTTAGAAACCATTTTTAAAGCACCTGGATCATATACTGGTGAAACTGAATACAGTCTGAGGATTGTAGAGAGAAAGCCAGCCAGTCCGAGGAACAATCCACATCTGGCACCATATGGCACTTTTAAGGACAGGGAGAGGAAGTCAGCTCTTTGGGCAATCTTTCCTTGACGATTTCATCAGATGCACAGTGCTTTTTGTGAGTGTGATATTCTTACTTTGAATGTTCATTAGTAGGTCTCTTGAAAGGTGTAGGAAAGTACCATCTTGCCTGGCATGTTATCCCCATTTTTACTTGTGTGTCTGTTTTTTCCTGCCTCACTGGGATCCTGCTAGCCAGGACCCCAGTGCTCATAGTTGTGGCCTGAATGTGTTCTCTGTGTGGTGCCTAACTGTGTCACTGAGGCTCTGCTAATCAGAACCTCAGTGCTTATGCTCTCTATGCCTTTAAAATTGTCACTGCAGGCTACTGACCATTTTTACCAATTCTGATTGGCACACTGGAACACCCTTATAATTCCCTAGTATATGGTACCTAGGTACCCAGGGTATTGGGGTTCCAGGAGATCCCTATGGGCTGCAGCATTTCTTTTGCCACCCATAGGGAGCTCAGATCAATATTACACAGGACTGCCACTGCGGACTGAGTGAAATAACATCCACGTTATTTCACAGCCATTGTACACTGCACTTAAGTAACTTATAAGTCATCTATATGTCTAACCCTCACTTGGTGAAGGTTAGGTGCAAAGTTACTAAATGTGAGGGCATCCTGGCACTAGCCAAGGTACCCCCACATAGTTCAGGGTAATTTCCCCGGACTTTGTGAGTCCGGGGACACCATTACACGTGTGCACTACATATAGGTCAATTCACAATGGTAACTCCGAATATGGCCATGTACATGTCTAAGATCATGAAATTGTCCCCCCATGCCAAACCTGGTATTTGGGTGCCAATCCCATGCATCCCCGGGGCTCCAGCATGGACCCCGGGTACTGCCAAACCAGCTGTCTGGGGTTTTCACTGCAGCTACCGCTGCTGCCAACCCACAGACAGGCTTCTGCCCTCCTGGGGTCGGGCTACCCAGTCCCAGGAAGGCAGAACAAAGGATTTACTCAGAGAGGGTGTTACACCCTCTCCCTTTGGAAAAAGGTGTTAAGGGCTGTGGAGGAGTAGCCTCCCCCAGCCTCTGGAAATGCTTTGAAGGGCACAGATGGTGCCCTCCTTGCATAAGCCAGTCTACACCGGTTCAGGGATCCCCCAGCCCCTGGGCACGAAACTGGAAAAAGGAAAGGGGAGTGACCACTCCCCTGTCCATCACCACTACAGGGGTGGTCCCCAGAGCTCCTCAAGTGTGTCCCAAACCTCTGCCATCTTGAATGCAGAGGTGTGAGGGCACAGTGGAGGCCTCTGAGTGGCCAGTGCCAGCAGGTGACGTCAGAGACCACTACTGATAGGTGCTTACCTGACTAGGTGGCCAATTCTCCTCTGAAGGCTATTTAGGGTCTCTCCTGTGGGCTTCTCTTCAGATAACGAATGCAAGAGCTCACCAGAGTTCCTCTGCATCTCTCTCTTCGACTTCTGCCAAGGATTAACCGCGGACTGCTCCAGGACGCCTGCAAAACTGCAACAAAGTAGCAAGAAGACTACCAACAACATTGTAGCGCCTAATCCTGCCGGCTTTCTCGACAGTTTCCTGGTGGTGCATGCTCTGGGGGCTGTCTGCCTTAACCCTGCACTGGGAGCCAAGAAGAAATCTCCCGTTGGTCAAAGGAATCTTCCCCCCTGCTAACGCAAGCACCAAACTTCTGCTTCACCGGTCCTCTGGGTCCCCTCTCATCGTGACGAGCGTGGTCCCTCGAACACAGGAGCTGGATCCAAGTGACCCAGACAGTCCAGTGATCCATCTGTCCAAATTTGGTGGCGTTAAGTCCTTGCCTCCCCATGCCAGACAGTAATCCTGTGTACTGAGTGAACTGCAGCTGCTAGGGCTTCTGTGCACTTTTGCAAGGAATCCTTCGTGCACAGCATGGCCCAGGTCCCCAGCACTCCGTCCTTCATTGCTCAACTCGCTGAGTTGACCACCAGCTTCGTGGGACCCTCCTTTGTAGTGTTGAGATGACCGCCATGCTCAGTTTTCTTGAACCCGTGTTCAAGTACTTCTGCGGGTGCTGCCTGCTTCTTTGTGGGCTCTCTGTCTTACTGAGCGCCTCCTCTGTCTCCTCCTCCAAGGGGTGACCTCCTGGTCCTTCCTGGGCCCGGGCAGCACCCATTTTCTTCAACTGCGACCTTTGCAGCTAGCAAGGCTTGTTTGCGGTCTTTCTGAATGGAAACAACTCTGCATCCTCCAGCACGCCATGGGACATCTTCTGTGCAAAGGAGAAGTTCCTGGCATCTTCCATTGTTGCAGAATCTTCAGCTTCTTCCACCCGGAGGCAGCCGTTTTGCACCTTCATCCAGGGTTTAGTGGGCTCCTTCCCCCCCTGCCCCCCCCCGGACACTTTTGTGACTCTTGGACTTGGTCCCCTTCTTTTGCAGGTCCTCAGGTCCAGGAATCCGTCTTCAGTGCTTTGCAGTCAGTTGTGGTCTTTGCAGAATCTCCTATCACGACTTCAGTGTGTTTCTGGGGAAGTAGGGTACATTTACTCCTACATTTCAGGGTCTTTGGGTGGGGTATCTTGGACACCATTTGTGTTTTCTTACACTCCCAGTGACCCTCTACACACTACACTAGGCCTGGGGTCCCTAAGTGGTTTGCATTCCACTTTCTTAGTATATGGTTTGAGTTGCCCCTAGGCCTATTGCATCCTATTGTATCCTACAGTGTTTGCACTACTTTTCTAACTGTTTACTTACCCGATTTTGGTTTGTGTGTATATTTTGTGCATTTTACTTACCTCCTAAGGGAGTATATCCTCTAAGATATTTTTGGCACATTGTCACTAAAATAAAGTACCTTTATTTTTAGTAACTCTGAATATTGCGATTCTTATGATATAGTGCTATATGATATAAGTGGTATGTTAGGAGCTTTGCATGTCTCCTTGTTCAGCCTAAACTGCTCTGCTATAGCTACCTCTATCAGCCTAAGCTGCTAGAACACTACTAATCTACTAATAAGGGAAAACTGGACCTGGCACAAGGTGTAAGTACCATCAGGTACCCACTATAAGCCAGGCCAGCCTCCTACAAAAGGTTTTCAGTAGATTCATCAGCACATCAGGTCTTGTGAGAGTGTTCCTTGGAAGCAGAACGTTTGTATCTCGGCATTGCTTAAGAAGAAAGAGGTTGTAATGGATGCCCACATTCCAGAATTGCACTTTATTTAACAGAAGCATATACAAATGGTTGTGTCTGGTGGGACAGACACTAAAGAAAACTGTTCAGGTCATTTGTGCAACCGTTTAGAGGTTCAGGAAATAGAGAAACTGTCTCATTCTTTTCAAAGTCTTGTGGATATTCCTTGCAAAGGAGCATGACCTCAACAATGGCATCAGAGAGTACTCGAACTGCGATAATGAGAGCATCAACTTGGAGCATCATTATGCCACCAACATTAAACCACAAGAATCATCTGATTGTAACAATTCAACTTTGTAGTAAAACTTTTAATTCAACTTCCATTAACAATACACATATGGTTCTGGGAACTATCAAATGTGCAGGAACTTCCCTTGGATCTACTACAAACCAAAATAAAATAAATTTATAGTGGCACACACCAGTTAGCACTGGTAAAAATAAACAGATTATGTATGGAAAAACCTTACTGAAAGTGCATGAAAGGAATCTTATGTCTTGAGCACGTCTTAACAGGTAGGAAAAGTGTGTCATAGCTTTTTCACATAATTCACATTTCCTTTCACGCTGGGACGGACCAGCAAAGGCTTCTGTGACGGATTGAAAAGTGTTACAATTACAATAAGATTTCACTCTATGACAAATACACTGGAAAAATCTATGAATCACTTGGTCAAAACCATCCTGACCAAGAATTCTAGTAAGCTACAAATTAATTGGCCAACACTTGTCAGTCTCCACAACTCAGCTCAAGATGTTTGAAGAGTTTCCTCAAAGAGTAAAAGGCATACGACTCAAAGACAACCCCTAATGGTTAATTAAAAATCGTCTTAGGGAGATGATATAGTTACATTTATGAGTGGCCCAAACAAATATAGTTAAAACCCCACATAGAAATAACTGGCTAGCCCAATACTTCTAAATAATGCACAGGTCTTCCTCAATGAAATACTGATCACTAAAGGTCAGAACAAATAAGTTCCTTATCTTATTTCAGGTAGACACTAATTGCAAATTCCTAACCTTATGATTGATTATTTCCCCAAGGCATCAGACTGGATTCAGAAACACAAAAGCAGTACTTCTGCGTGCCAGTATGTGGCGTCATGCAGTGCCACATTAATGACGTTTGACCCTGGAAGTACCACCCGTGACCACATATAACTGCCAACAAGATACGCTGATGTCAGTTGCTTTCTAAGGCTTGTCCATGCCCTTAGACTCCGAGCCCATCACAAAACTGGTATGACTAGTGCGCAGATCTCTAGGGTGAACCTTTTTTCCAAGGCTCATTGTACAGAACAGGGAGGTGGCAGGGTTGGGGAGGAATCTGCGGCTAAACAGAGTATCCACCAGAAAGAGTGTCACCGAAGTAACTTACTTCTGATGGGTACTTTTAACTGTAGATACCTCACCTTATAAATAGATACCAAAGGAGTAACCCCCCCAAGTGGTGGGTCTGTGGAACGGCTGGACCAAAAAACCCTGCAGCACTGAATAGGCAAAATGCCTACCCCGATGGACCAGACTGTCAAGGTAATAGTGCTTTGAAACATGTGCACTGATGCCTACATAGCAGCCTGACATATCTAGGACAGGTACTCTGTGTGCCAGCGCAAAAGTGGCAGCCTTGGTGCAAGTGGCATAAGCCATCAATCCTTCAGGAGGCTGCTTCTTGCTAGCACGTAGCAGATGTTTATGTAGAGGACTATCAATATTGAGATGGTTAATTTCTGCACTGAATTGACCTGCTTCGCTCCCAAGATGTCCACAAAGACTTAATCATCCACCGATGGTCCCTGGTATGGTCAAAATGTAGAAGCTGAGGGCTCTCTTTGGGTCCAAACGATGCAGTCTCTCCTACCTTCTCAAAGGGTGAGGCAGAGCAGAGAGTGTCGCTAGAAACAGCCTCCATGACGTGGAAAGGTGTTGCTACTTTCGGCAGAAATGCTGCTCGAGTTCTCAATACCAACTTGTCTGGGAAGAATGCTGTATAAGGCGGCTTGATATAAAGGACAGTTTACTCCGTCGCAACCAGAAAACAATGTTTTCAGGGACAAGAAACATAGCAAGCAGATGTGCATTGGTTCAAATGGGGTACACATTAGAAAAATGAGAGCCAAATTCAAGTCCCATGTAGCATCACAAATGGCTTTGGTAGCAATGTGCTATAAACGTTTGGGAAGTCTCATTGCAACAAGTGATTTAAACAAAGAAGGTTGATCCAGCAAACTCAAAAAAGCAGAAACTGCAGGCAAATCAAGTCCTTGCTGGGCCAATGCCAAAACAAATACTCAAGACTTAAGACAGCTTAGCTTGTATCAGGTCAATTCGATGGGTGCCATACCAAGCCACAAGCTTGTTGCAGTGGCTGGTATACACTGATTTTGTAAATGGACACTTGGCTGCCAGAATCACATCAGCTCACTTCCGGAGTTTGGTCAGTCTTGATCTTCTTAAGAACACGAGCCAAGAGGGGTAGAGGTGGAAATTCATATAGGAGTCCAGAACTCCACTCCAGGCGGAATGCATCTCCAAGAGAGAGCTTCCTTGGGACCTCTAGAGTTCAATAATGTAGACAATGCACGTTCTTGACAGTGGCAAAAACCATGAGCTCAGGCTCACCCAAAGAGATGGAAAACGCCCTGCGTCACCTCTGGGTGTAATAGCTATCTGTGATCTGCTAGGTTTTGGCAACTGAGTTTGTCCATGCTGGTATTTGAAGATTGTGCCAGGTGGTTCACGACCTGTGAAATGCACTGGATAGTGAGACACTTCCAAAGATGCAAAACCTCCTGGCACAGAACCAAAGACTCTACTCTGTCCTGCTTTTAGCAGTACCACATAGCAGTAGTGCTGACTCTGGGAACATGTACCAGACTCTCTTTGATGGATGATGGATGATGGGAAGGGAAGGCTTTCAATACTAAGCAGATTGTCGCAGCTTCAGCAAACTGAAGTGGAGGTGGGGTTTCACTGATGCCTAGAGTGCTTGGATTTCCACCTCTCACAGATGGCCTTCATAGACCAGTAGTGATGGATAAGTAATCACTGTCAGCTCTGGGTGGAGTAAGGAGAGGGAGTCTTGTTTGCAGATCTCTTGCAGACTCCTCTGAAATCCAGATAGAATCCAATAGATTATCTGGTGCTGTGACAGGTGGACTTTAGATTCCAATGCAAGGCCTGCATGCCCCATCTGCTGCGTTGGACTAGAAGGATGCAGGCATCAAGAGTCCAATCAGCCTCAATACTATCCTCAACAAGATCCAGGACTGCAGCTGAAACATCGGGATTGTAGCCCTAATGTCCTAGACTCTTCACTCTGGAGAGCAGGCACAAAACTGCACCATACCCAGGGAAACTCTGATGAACTGGAGCATCTGCAAAATAATCTGATGTCCCATCGGCACCTTGATAGTAAATCCCAGTGATGCACGTATATTCTCCTTTGCCTGAAGATGGTCTACAACTGCCTGGGGTGACTCCACTCACAGCTAGAAGTGAACGCATGGGTAGGCTGCTAGCTTCAGGCTCCGAAAATGAGCTGCGAACACCATCATCATTTTTGTTAACAACCAAGAACACAGGTAAAGCCAAAGGGAAGCACCTGAAACTTGAAATGCTTCTGGGCCACAATGAACCTTTGGTAAAGCCTGTGGGCATGCAAGGCCGGAACATGGAAATGAGCATCCTGCAGGTTCAATGCTACCATCCAGGGCAGACAGGGCATGAGCCTCTTGAATTTGTTCTTCTGCAGAAAGATACTGAGAGGGCTGTTATCTAAAATAGGACAAAGCCTCAGTTCTTCTTCAACACAAGGAAGTAGTAGGAGTAAAACTCAGATCCTACTTTCAAGTCCAGAACCCTCTCTATGGCTTCTTTGGCTAAACGAGCCAGCACTTCCTGCTACAAAATGGACATGTGTTCCTTCGTTAACTGAGTTGATGCTGGAGGCAAGTGCAGTGGAATGGAAATGAATGGGAGATGTAGTCCTGCCTGACAAGTTGAAGGACCAGTGCATCCTTGGAGATGTCTTTCCTCCTGTGGAGACAACATCTCATCCTGCCTCCTACAGGGTGTGTGTGTGTGGTGAAAAGGACATATTAAAGAAGCTTTGTGGTGCTGATTTCAAGAGAGGTGGAAATGTTGTTGCTGATGCTCTGAACGCTGTCTCTGTGTGCCGCTGCCTCTGTCATGAAATGGTTGAGCAGGCTGCTGTGCTGGAGGCAGGGTCTGGTGTTGGCAGCATTGAAAACCTCTAGCACGGCCATGAAAGAAGTCAAACTGCTGAGGTAATTGTCTTTTAGAGGTGCACAGCCTCAGGGAACATGCTATGGCACGACTCGCATTAAAGCGTTCCATGGCAGACACTGTTTCCACACCACAAAGTTTAGAGCTTTCAATTTGCATGTCTATCTAAGATGCATGGACAAACGCACAGAAGCCTAAAGATCTCATTCAGGTGTGGCACCTAAGCACCACACGTCCTTTGCTCGACCCAAGCAATCAATTGTATCAAGACCAGACCATTTAAAAAATGCTGCTGCATCCCAGCTGCCCTGTATGTGTTGGGCTAAAGATGCCCATACGTCCTCTGGAACTGCTGTTAGGATCTTACCAACTGCATCTTGTAAGGCATGACTATAGCACCCTAAAATGCAGCTTGCTCTAGCAAGCACATTTTTTTATCAGTTAGTCTTGTTTTGCTGTCAAAGGATTCCATGCCCTTAGACTTTTGGTCATGGGAAAGGTGCTAGGGTCCACCTCTGCTCGTGGATACCTGTGGCTCTCAGGGATAGGGGGGTGTTTAAAAGAGTAAGGAGAGGGGGTCTTGTTTGCCCTCCTAGGTGCCCTCCTATGACAAACCCCTACAGGACTATTAGATTGTGTAAGAACATGGCTTTGCTCAAGTTCCTAAGACGGTATCCCTGAAGGCCTCAGTGAATGGCAAGAGAGATTTAGTTGGTGCCTGGCCTGGCTGAAGGACCTCTGTGAAGACTGTAGATTTGACTTCCATTGAGGAAGCTGCAGGTTAAGGACCTATGAACGCTTCCTCATGACCATGCCAAAAGAGGCACTCTCCACAGTTGCAGGACCGGGGGAAAGACAAGTCCAGTTTCTCTGAAACTGCGTAGAACACTGGCATCCTGTAATTCAGCGTATACTAATTACCTTAATCGCATTTAGGGGCAAATTTGTCCCTTTTATCGTAGTCATTTTTGTTTTAGAGTCTGGTTCAAAGAGCTGATATAAGGTATGAGCTTGCTGCATGGTAAGGGCAAAGCACAAGAGCCTGAAGGATTGGGTATAGGTTGTGCCCCAGAGAATCAGAGAGTAGCCTCGTTGAGCTTGAGTCGAAGCGGGCTTACAGTCTGAGACCACTATAGGTAATGGTTCCTTTTTCTGTGTCGGCATGTCCCACCAGCATTGATGAGAAAGGAACCAGCACAAGGAGTGGCGACAAAATCAAAGCAGGTGCAGAAAGATATGCGCATTCAAGAGCCACAGACGGTGCCTAGAGCAAATCAGCCCATGGAAATTCGACTGAAGGTCTCTGCGGATCCTTTGGGCCTGAAGGCACACCAGAGGGTGACAGAACCATACCAAATATGCACAGTATGGGCTCCCTAAAGGCTTCTATTTGTTGTAACTTCGCAGAAGGCCTCCAAATTAGAGTTTTATTTGGACTAAACTCCGAATCAGCTCCTTAGTTCAGGATGCCCTCACACCATCACTAGAGTACAAGAGTGGCAGGAAGGGGCTGATTTCTTCAACTTCTTGTGTTTCATTTTAGACTTACCCATATAGACTTCTACCGTGACAAGGATATGCTGTAAGAACAAGACATCCTTTCAACTTCAATCGTGTTGGGTGTCACTTCCATAGAGGAATGATGTTGGTGCGGAACCACCCCCTACCGGCATACCGAAGTACTCCGTTTTTTAGTTTCTGGGTCCAATCTGATGCCTCAGGGAATATTCATATGGTGAGTAATCTGTGGTTAGAAGTAACCATCTGAAAAAATCATGTTATTTTGGATTAATAAATGGTTCTCATTAAAGACTGATTCTGCAACTAGCCACCCAATTCGTCATAAAAAACCTGCTGTTTTAAGATATTGCAGTAGGGTTAGCCACCCTAATACCCCGGTGAAACATATTCCCACAAACAATCATCACCCATACAAAGATGGCATGTATCATATATAACCTGTATCTGTCACTGCGCTTTGTGTAATGCCACACTTTGATGCAACATAAGAGAATCCTTCCAGTTTTCACTGCAAACCCACATTCTGTCAATCAAGGGCTGTGAATGAGTAGCACACTTATGCGCCCACTGTGAAGTATTTAGTTAAATGCCAGATGCACTAAAAATGTAATTAGAATACAGCATCTAGTTTTGTAATACTTTAAGCTATACCGACATACTTCATTTTTAAATTTCTACTTTTGCAGTTCACTCTGTCTTTTAACATGGAACTGGTAATTAAATTTTGAACAGACATTTTATGACAGGACAGCAGAGCTGACAAGTTTCTGGAACCAGACTGATGCCTAGGAATATTGCTATTTGAGAAGAATCTGCTGGAAGAAGAATCCACTAAAACTTAACTATGTAGGGAGTGCAAGTCACTAGGGCCCTCATTTCAAATCTGGTGGTCCTTGGTAAATACCACCATAAAACAACTTTGGCGGAAGCCAAACCAGTGCAATGCAGCCAGTATCGCCAGGGGTTGGACCTCGGGGCCAGAGGTAGCCGCAATACCATCATCGGCATTACGACTTGGCAGACCGCCAGCATTTTCGTGGCGGTCATACCGCCACCAAAATGCTGGCGGTCATGCACCCCGAAACAGGAATCTCTGTTTCAGACACCCGCACCCACACGACCACACACCTACATTCACGCACATCCACTCACCCACGCATTCACTTACAAACACCCCCACCCACTCAGATACTCACATTCACTCACACACACTCGAACATCACATCCACTCGCAGGTACGCACTCAGAAATATGCATCCACTCGCATGTACACACTCAGACATACAGCCCCTTCCACCCTGCATTCACACAAATAGACATGCACTCACACACACAACATTCCCCTCGGCATACACTCACTTACACACACACAAACACCCTCCTCAGCACAAATGCACTTACACACACGCAGACACCACTCACATTCACACAGCACCCCCCTTCCACCCTCTTCCTTTCAGACGATCAACTTACCTGCTTCGGCGAGGTGGCTGTCCGGGAGGGGATGGGTCCCTGCGCTTTCCACTGCCGGCAGCGCACCGCTGTGCAGGAAACCGCCGTGCCGTATTACGGCGGGCAGAATCCTGTTTGTGTGGCGTGCCGGCGGTGTAAGCCAACTCTATTACGACGTCGGCCAGGCCGAAGGAGATGGATTTCCACCCAAAATCGGGCAGAAATCGGCATGACTTCGTAATATGGCAGTCTTCAGATCGCCACCACTGGCAGCCTTTTGGCACCCACAGCTTTGGCGGTCTTACGAAAAGACTGGCGAAGTCAAAAGGAGCACTTAAGTTTGGCTGTATTGGCATCATCAGTGTCAGTACCTGGGTTCAGGTCTGCTAAACTTAGTTTCTTATGCGAAGGTGGTATAACATCAGGCAAGTTTCAAATTCAATGCTAGAAAGTAGTTATCTGCAAATCAAAATTTGATTTTGCCAGTTTGCAAAACAAAATAGTTGCTGGTACTTAATTACTTTGCAACTATTCCATACAAGAGAACACCGGTCAGTCTCTGTGAAGCATTTTGTGCAACAGAAATAGGACAACCTATTCATGCTCTAAGAGTGTCCTAAGTACATAACTTTGTACTTTAGTTCCACATCGCTAAGGAAAAAACAGGTTCTCTCTCAGTGAAAATGTCAATAACTTTGTCTTCTGTTTTGAATCTGAGATGAAAGTTGATGATGAAGGTCATCGAGTGGTTAAGAGGAAAACTGTCTAGGAATGTTTGTCTACAGAAGTCAGACTTCGCTATATAATAGCTATATTGAGAGAAACAACTATGGTAGACCTGCATTAAAAACAGTGGATGAGACAAAAATATTTAAATGCTCAGTGTGATCTAAATTTCCGAATTGATAATTAAATACACTCGTACAGAAATCGATCACTGCACAGTGTGACCTATAAATGGCTCTCACGCCATATAGTGTACAGGCTAATCTTGGCCATCCATTCTTTAAACACAAGCTATCTTCTCCCCTACTAATTCTATGTGTTTTCTTTAAAAAAAAAAAAAGAAAAGAAAAATGAAAAAAGAAAAAAAACAGTCCGACCACAAGATAGTTACAATGCTAGGATACTTACTGTATTGCTTTATTGTATCCACAGCAAGGAATTTATCAACATAAAAATGTCAAAATCCACTTTGGCATGGAATAGCACATTTACGTTAGCATTTCTGGTCAATCTTGCTCACACAACAAACCACAGAAAGTATTTTTCAACACGTTATTGGAAATTACTCCCCATCAAACCAACAGATTTAGTTTTCAGAATTTCAAGTTACAAAGTCTTTCCTTATCTCTGACCCATTTGGTTGTCTAATCTTAATGAAGCATCAACGCTTTACATACAATATTAAAACTTACCCATACCACAGTGCTAGTAATTATATTTTGCAGCAATCACACCCAGAATGTAGAATTCAATTATTTTATTCACCTTTATCCCACATTTCAGAATAGCTAACTAAGTCTACTGCTGCAGCTGTAAAGGAATGAACTACTGTAGAAGTAGTAGTAAAATACACTTTTTAAGATCATAGGCTTTTAAACATTTTCATGATAATTTTTGTACATTATTGCATTAAACAATTAGGGTAATTATACCTTTAAAATCAAGTAAAATCTTACAAGATAATTAAAATCCTAACAAATCTACCCACTACACACATTAAATCTAAGAATTGTACTGCATATAACAACCTAATTGCATCTGTGAATGCACCAACATCGTACTTAATTATTGCAGGTTTTAAAATAGGATGCCTTTGTACTGAAAGTTGTTTGCAATCCAGCAATAGATGTAAACGCGTGCAATGTACCATGAGGCCACAACAATAATTTCCCTCATAGTCTAAATATTGATTACATCCGTTCTATTGTGCATAAAATAGATTTAACCCTATTCTAAATTTTAATAAAACACTTCACCTTGAAGGACTGAGCTATTCATCATGATATGGGTAGACAGATATAGCCACCCCATGAGTCGTGTAAGTACTTGGAAGGAGCCGCTACATCCAAAGCACTTTGATAACCAGCCACTAAAGTGGCTGAGTATTTCTAGGAGACAATAGCTGAAGATACTGAATTTAAACCTCCTTATGTCAGACATGCCTTCACATTTTTACTAACCTCTAGTAACAAAACAAACAGAAGTGAGCACCCAGCGATTAATAACTGTTGCAGTTATCTGGTTGATCACTGGTTGGCATCACATTTCCATTATTTTTGTTTCGCATATTCACGACAGCTCAACAGAAAAGTGGTGATGAAATAAGGCAGCATATTGAAATGGAAGAACACTGGTTGGATCTATATTTTGCATGATTTGTTTATTCCTCTGCAGTTTCAAAACAGCCACTACAATTAACACAGAGGTCACACTTGTCTTCCGTTTACTCCACTATCTGAGGCGGGTTGACCTTGGCACATCCCCCCAGGACTCCTTATCCAAATCACTAAAACACTCAAGATATTGGCACTAACTAGCAACCTCATTAGGCAATACCTTCTACCAACTTCTATTTTAATAGTGCACACCCTGGCCATCGATATCAGTCGTCACATCTAATTTAACACACAAATTAATCTTATGTAGTGCTCAGAAATAAAAGGAAAGTGTGATTCAATCGGTCTTCAAAAGGAGTCATCCTTCAAGAACAGGGTTAAGGTGCTCTGCTTTAGCAAGCAGTGAAACGGAAAAACTTTAATTGCTACTTCTCCTATTTTACCTGTTCTGAGGGCAAAATGATTCCGGTTTTGCGGGACCAAGGACCCAATGGAGTTGGATGGTGACGTGACCCTCTCCATTGAAGGTGAAGCTTCCAGAGTGGGTCTGGGCCCACTGGCAGGGAGGGTGCACTTCTGATGGCCATGCTGCATCTGCTCTGTGGATAAATGGAGTATTTCAGTTTCTCTGGATTAACGAAATATTTTAATTTCTAGCAACTCAGTTAGCTATCATTAATCAACAACACATTCATAGGTCAAATAAAGAACAAGAGAGATTAAATGTTATCCTTGGTTAGGATGCAAGCTCACCTCTTCTTTGAAACTCACATACTACTTACAAAACCTAAATGCCTTCTGCCCTTTAAACCATATGACAAGGGACATTGTCTATCAACACGTCTGCTCAGATAGCACTGCTTGCTTTATATTTTAGCCCTGCAGACTGATGACAATAAACAAGTTGCTTAGGCGCGAAGAAAAAGGAAGACAATTGTCTCAATCTGCCTTGTCCGAATCCTTTGCCTCTAGATGGTAGAAGACCTCTACATTTTACATACTACAGGTGAAAGCATTTAAAGAGGTGGCACACATCTGTACAAATTTTACTACAGAGGAGTCAACACTTCCCCAAACGGACTCTGACCATCATCTGGTATACTGAGTAACTGTGCCTGTACATCAACGGTGAAGTCTGCAATCGCCTCATCCAGGCATGCCTGTGCATCACTGCACTGGATCTCATGAATTTGGGTCTGCATCATATGTCCCTAATTCAGATTGATAGCCTGAGATAACTCAAACAGAGAGGTGTTAAGTTTCGTCACCGCACAGGACAAAGCACTCATGTAAAAACAACTTTACAAACTTTTGAACATTTCTATAAAATGCTAAACTACTACTCCAGCCCGATTTGGGCAACGGACTCTGGCAGGGAGCAACACACAGGGGCCAAAGAGGCTTAGTGGGGCAGTTACCTAGCAGTCAAAGTGGTCTCCAGTTTCAGGTTATATGGGTGACCAGCCATAGACTATAATGGAGTGGTCCTGATGCATAGGATTCAGGAAGCTGAAAATACTGAAGGATACCGATCCGGTAATGGGCACTTCCTGGGGCTACTCCTCGGGCATAGTGGGGCAACTTTGCACGAGAGGTCGATGTCCCTCGTAGTCCAGTTGAAGTCCAGCTAAAAACCCACAGGTATACTCTTTTTTTGGGTATAGTGAACCCAGCAGTTTCCTTTAACTGGCCAGGGTGGCTAAACTGCACTCCAAAGCCTCTCCCGAGTCCAGCAGACTCGGATGCAACTTTTGAGGGTTGGGGCTCTGTTCCCAGGCTTTACTTCAGCAGACAGTGGCAGTCAGTCCTTCTTGGCTACCAACTCACCAAGGTACACTACTTCAGCTTTTGTGGCCCTGTGACTGTAACAGGAAGTCAGCCAACTGACTGCTGGAGTCACTTCTGCCTGAGGCTCGGGGTTGATTGTTATTGAAACAAGGCACCATAGGCAAGTTCTCTCTTGGCTAGCCCAAGGAGCAGCGGGTACAGTCCAGCTTTGGGGCCTCTCTTTCTTGGGTCCACGGAACACCAGGGAAGACCTTCTTTGGTCCACTCTTCACTAAAGAAGTGATCTGAGGTCTGAGTGCCAGAGGGGCCACTTTTATTCCCAGGTTGTGTCCTCAGAGGATGGATTGACTACTAGCCAATGGGCTACTAGGTCCCCTCCTTCCTAGTGACGACTTTGTGTGAAATGTGGCATCTAGCTAGCCCAGTATGCACTATTCCGATGACTATCAAAAAGGAAGGGCCCTTCTCCTAGTGTGTGGAGCTTCTTAGCCCACCCCAGAGGTATGGCTACCAACATGCTACATGCCCATGGAAAAAACAGTTTACCAACTGTGCTCTCCTCTCTGTCCGAGAATCCAACCTGTCTGCAAGAAAAAAAGAGCAGCCCCACACGTGTAGGTCCATCTTTTGCCTTTCAAAGGCAGCTTCCCCCTTGAAGCTTGCCTTTTGGGCTCACACCCAGTTTTTGCCCTTCCTGCCAGAGAGAGGTCACACATCTTCCTAGGAGTCATTCACATCTAGCCCATTCACAAGTTAGCACTGCTGAATTGGCTGCGTGTAACTTTGCACTTCGGAATGGGTCTATTAGCATTTCTATAGCAAAAACAACCATGTTGAGTTTTTAATCCAGGACATGACCAAACCTATAAATATAATACACTCTCCTTTTAGGGTTCAGTAGGCCTGCCTTAGGGTGACTTATAAACATTAAAAATGATGGGTTGGGCTTTGATATTACTGAAAATGGAAAAATTGAGTTAGCAGTCGAAAAACTGCTGTTCCAGCGAGCAATGGCGGGCTGGATACACTCTTTGCTTTGTCTAATTTGTGGTGGCACAATAGATGCTGCTGTCCATGAGAGACACTTGAACTCACAGGCCCTGTGTACCCCTGGTGCCATATACTAGGGACTTATAAGTTAATCCTATGGCAGCTGTCGGTGAACCAATCAGACATACACTTGTTAAGGGTCAGAGCACTGGTAGTGAGGACTGTTTGGCAGGACTCTGTGCACCTTCAGAGTAAAAAAAACAAAAAAAAACAGCATCATTAATCCAAAAACTTTGGGGTGATCACGGAAAAAGAGGCATTTCCTTACAGTAAAACTGAAGGATTTGTTTTTTCTGCCAGAGAGGGTGCAGAAGGTACTGGAGGGGGAGGGGGGGGGGGGGGGGGGTTGCTGGCAGCAGTGTCAGATGAAAATCATCAAGAAGACTGATTGATGTTCATAAAAATCTTAAACAACTTTGGACAAGAACTTATTGTGTGTGTTCATCACTAATCCACTGGAGTGGAAAACAGTATAAAGCTCTACTGATGAAGGAGCCTTCAAATAACTTATACTGCAGGCTAATGTTATGACCATTGTGAAAGCTATTTTCCTCTAGAGATGCTGCAAACCGAGAAAGTCATCATTTTATGTAAGACTAGATTACCATCCCATGAGGGAGAAGATTGGTCTCGAAAAAGACGCATTTTCTTTAACAGTTACAACAACAAAAAATCTTTGATTGCATTGTGAAAAATAAACCTTTGCACAGGGCCTCTCCTGTAAGCTGTAAGAGCCGCCAGATGCACTGACAGAATACTGCAGCTTTGACTGGGCAAGTTGGGGAAGATATGGTATAATCACAGTTTTTTCCATCAAAAAAGCTGGGTTGTGGTTATATTGTTGGCACTCTAAAAGAACCTCTCCAATTTGAAAGTATAAGAAGCTATTGTAAACTATTTGCCTCTTTCAAAATGTCTATTCAAGCTTCTGGTAGATTTAGATGAACATCTTACTTACCTTCGGTAACGGTTTATCTGGTAGAGGCATTCTAGCTGCTGATTCCTTACCTTAGAATTTCCCCCAGGTATCAGACTGGATCAGATTTTTTTTCGAGCAGTACTGTTGAGCGCTGTAAGGTGGCATCAGTTGACTCTGTGTCCATCGTTTGGATCGTGGTTGCAGTGATGACGTTGGGGTCGTACATAGGTGCCACCTCAGCGCTGTGATATCAGTTTCTTTTCACAACTTTCTACACCAAAGCGCAGAGCCATGAAGAACACTAAAAATGGTGTGCCAGAACTAAGACCCTGAAAAGGGAATCCCTGTCCCTAGAAATCAGTTTGTCAGCCGGGAGGATGGGCGAGTCGGTAACGAATCAGCAACTAGAATATGTCTCTCCCAGATAAATTGTTACCGAAGGTAAGTAAGGATAAGTTACTTACCTGTAAATCCTAGTTCTCTTCCAGGGGTATCCTCATCAAAGTCATAAACATTGAATATTCCCACCCTTGTGCGGGGACCCCGGAGCATATATAAAATATATACACATTATACATGTGTAACAAACAGTCATGCAGGCTATCATGTTAAAAACAGGCTAAAATGCTTTATTTCTATGAAGTTTTTTTTTTTTTTTTTAAATACTACAATAGAGCATAAATAAGTACCCAAGCTCCTAAAACTAGGCTTGGGGAAGTAAGCAGTAGCAAACTCTAGTGAAAAAATAGAGAAAACTGCATTGAAAAACAATGAAGCATTCTTAGCCAATAGGCTGCATGTAGGTTAACACAGGAGAACCATAAAAACTTTGGCACTGTGCCTTTAAGACCCTGAGCACCTCCAGTATCCCACCATGCCTCAGGGGTGAAGGAAAGGTGACAGTTGGTTCACAGTTAGGTCAGTTCTTTCTACGGTGACAATTTGTATAATTGAATCAAAATACTGTCTGTCCTGCACTTCCAGTAGACGTGTGTCCGGGGAGGAGGGTGGGTTGTTTATGACTTTGATGAGGATACCCCTGGAAGAGAACTAGGATTTACAGGTAAGTAACTTATCCTTCTCTTCCAGGGGATCCTCATCAATAGTCATAAACATTGAATAGATTAGCAAGCCCATCCCTAAACCCAGCGGACTGTCCGATAGAAGTGCAGGAATAGACATGTCTTACGCAAATAAATTCCTTAGAGAGGCCTGCCCCACTTGGGCATCCGCTCTTGCATCTGAGTCTAAACAATAATGTCTTGTAAAAGTATGTACAGACTTCCATGTAGCAGCCTTACAAATCTCAGATATAGGAACATTGTTAAGGAGAGCAGCTGTAGCCGCTTTTCCCCTTGTGGAATGCGCTCTAGGCCGCGCTAGCAATTGTCTATTAGCTAGCTGGTAAGTATTAACAATACAAGAGACTATCCATCTTGATATTGTTCGCTTAGATGCTGCTTCTCCTGTCCTTAAATGACCATAGTTCACAAACAAGCGGTTAGAGTTTCTAATCGATTTTGTCTTGTCCAGATAAAATTTCAGCACTCTTTTCAAGTCTAATGAGTGCAATGCTTTCTCAGCCGGAGTTTCCGGATTGGGAAAGAACGTCGGTAAAGTTATGGTCTGATTAATATGGAATTCTGACACCACCTTCGGAAGGAAAGATGGGTGAGTTCGCAGAACTACTCTATTGTCATGAAAAACCGTGTACGGTTCTTTTGCAGACAAGGCCTGGATCTCACTGACCCTCCTCGCTGAAGTAATGGCCACCAGAAAAGCCGTTTTCCACGTAAGGTGTTGTAAGGAAGCCTTATGGATAGGCTCGAAAGGAGGGCCCATAAGTTTTGCTAGGACTATGTTCAGTTCCCACGGAGGAGAAGGCCTCCGAATTGGCGGAAAAACTTTCTTCAAACCTTCTAAGAAATCCTTGACTACAGGTTTCGTAAAGAAGGATTCCTGAGAAGGTGACTTGCGATAGGCAGTAATAGCAGACAAATGTACCTTAATAGATGATACCTGCAGACCGGATTTCGCTAGGTGAAGCAAATAGGACAGTATGACGTCCTCCTGCGCCCGTATGGGATTATGGCCTTGCTGACAGCACCATATGTAGAATCTCTTCCACTTAAAAGCGTAGGAACGCCGCGTGGAAGGCCGTTTGGACTCTTTCAAGATGTTCATGCACTCCTGCGAGAGTCCTAGGTGCCCATACTGCAGGAATTCAGGAGCCATGCTGTTAAGCTCAGAGAGGGTAGGTTGGGATGCAGAATCCTGCCCTCCATTCTGCTCAGAAGATCCGGTCTGCACGGCAGCCTCCTGTGAGGTTTTTCCGACAGGTTGAGGAGATCCGTGTACCAGAATTGTCGAGGCCATTGTGGCGCTATAAGAATCATTCTGGTCCTGGATCCGTAAAGTTTGCTGATCACTGCCGGAATGAGGGGAATCGGAGGAAAAGCGTAAAGAAATGTCCCTGACCAGTCGATCAACAGGGCATTCCCTCGAGATCCTGGACGGTAGAACCTGGATGCGAAGTCTGGGCATTTCCTGTTTACATCGTCTGCGAAGAGGTCCAGTTGAGGCCGACCCCATTGCGCGAAGATGTATTCTGCGACTTCGTCGTGCAGTACCCAATCGTGAACGTCCTCCAGGTGTCTGCTTAGAAAGTCTGCTTCTACGTTCTGCTGACCTGGCAGGTGAACTGCTGTGATTGACATTCCTCTGGCCAGGAGCCAATGCCATATCGCTTGGGACTCTCGTGAAAGGGGTAGGGATCTCGTTCCCCCTTGTTTGTTCAAGTAATACATCGTGGTTGTATTGTCCGTCTGTATCAATAGAGTTTTCCCCTGAATTAGCGGTGTGAAAGACTTGAGAGCCAGATGGACCGCTCTGAGTTCTAGCAGATTGATGTGGTACTGCTTCTCCTTGTCTGACCACAGACCCTGCGCTTGAAAAGGACCCAGATGAGCCCCCCATCCCTGAAGAGACGCATCCGTTACCAGAGTGTCGGATGGAAGTACCTGGTGAAACGGAGCGCCCACTGACAGGTGAGGTCTGTGCATCCACCATCTCAATGACTGCAGCGCTACCTCCGGTAGCCGCATTGTGTCTTCCCAGCGACCTGTTCTTTGGCTCCAATTGGCCTCCAATGCCTCTTGGAGGGGTCTCATGTGGAGTCTGGCATTTGGGACAATAAAGATGCACGATGCCATGGAGCCCAGTAGTGATGTCACCTGACGTGCCGTAGGTGCGCTGGCTCTCAACAGGTCCTGGCACTTCATGTTTATTGAGGACAGTCGTTCCTCCGAAGGATACACTTTTTGTAGTTCTGTGTTTATGATAGCTCCTAGGTAGTGAAGACTCTGCGTTGGAGTCAAGGTTGACTTCTGGTAATTGACCTGAAGACCTAGAGCTTCGCAAACTCCTAGTACAATGTCCTGATGGCTTCTCGCCTGCTCCGGAGAAGAAGCCTTTAGTAGCCAGTCGTCTAGGTATGGATATATGTATATCCTTTGTCTTCGTAGATGCGCCGCCACCACTGCCATACATTTCGAGAAAACTCTTGGAGCAGATTTCAGGCCAAAGGGTAGAACCCTGAACTGGTAATGCTGTAACGCTACTCGAAAGCGCAGGAATTTTCGATGCTTTGGAGCTATTGGGATGTGGAAATACGCATCCTGCAGGTCGATGGAGCACATCCAGTCTCCCTGATGCAGTTGAGGGAAAATTTGGTGAAGCGCTAGCATTCTGAACTTCTGCTTTCTTATGTATTTGTTCAGCAGTCTTAGATCCAGGATTGGCCTGAAAACGCCCTCTTGACCCTTCTTTGCTACTAGAAAGTGACGGGAGTAGACCCCCTTTCCTCTGTGGGCAGGTGGAACCCTTTCTATGGCATTCTTTCTTAGGAGGGCGAGAGCCTCCTTGCGTAGCAAGGTGAGATGAGCCGGATTGTGTTTGGTTGGTGGCAAGTGTGGTGGAGGCTGCTTGAAAAGGAGAGAATAGCCATGTTCGACAATATTGAGCACCCATTTGTCTCTTGTGATAGAGTGCCACTCGTGAAGATGAGCAATAATACTTCCCCCCACCGGAGTGGTGTACAGTGTCGAGGGAAGCGAGACTTCATTGCTTAGTGGGTGCTTTTGGAGTGGACTGTTGAGGTCTACTTGACCCTCGCTCCCTTGTGTTTCTTCGCTGAAACAGAGGGCGTCCCTGTCGTTGCTGAGACCTTTGCGACCAATGAGGGGTTTGAACCCTCTGTTGGAAAGGGCGTCTATCATACGGTCTGTACCTCCGCCTGAAATCTTTCCTTCTTTCGAGGCCTACCGCCTTCATGGTATCCACCTCGGTCTTCATGCGGGCCATCTCTTCGTCTGCATGGGCACCGAATAGAGAATTCCCGGCAAATGGGAGATTCAGGATATGTTGTTGTGCCTCCTGTTTCAAGCCAGTGAGCCTCAGCCAGGAAGATCTCCTCGCACAGATACCATGTGCGTACCCATGAGCCGCCAAATCCGCCCCATCCGCTGCCGCGCTGATAACTTGGTTAGATACCAGGCATCCTTCCTGTAGAATCTCTTGGAAATCTTGCCTGTCTTCTCTGGGCAGTTTTTCCGTAAATCTACTGAGGGAATCCCACAGAGAACGATCGTACCTGCCCAGGAGCGCAGACGCACTAGAGACCTTCATTGCTGAAGCCGCTGTCCCGCACATCTTTCTTCCCAGAGAGTCTAAATGCCTGCTCTCTTTATCCGGGGGTACTGTGGATGAAGATGCCACCGAGTGGGTCTTTCGGGCGGCAGCTATGATCACTGAGTCTGGTGGCGGATCCTTCCTAAGGAATAAAGGGTCTTGCTCTGGAGCCTTGTACTTTTTAAGAATCCGAGCCGGGGCAGACTTAAGCGAGGCTGGGGCCAGAAAAGTGTCCATGGTCGGCTGCAACAAACCAGGCACTAGAGGCAGCAACTTTTTTGACGCTGATCTCTGTTGTAGTGTCTCAAATATGATTGATGAGGAGGTAGATGGTTCTGGAACCTCTATATTGAGTTTCTGTGCTCCTCTTAGTAACACCTCGTTGAAAGTGGTTATGTCATCCACTGGTGAGACTCTAGCAGGTGGTGAATCTGTAAGAGTAGGTGAGTAACGCCTGACAGAAGAACCTGATGAAGACCAAGAGGGTGATCTTCTTGAGCGCGACCTGGATCTCCGTTGAGAGCGAGATCTGCTGCGGGACGCTGTAGCCGAGCGCCTAGTCCTCGCGGTCGGCTGTCGAGGAGCTGAACGAGCCCGTTCTGCCCCGGCTGTCGGCGATGGCGTTCTTGGCGGGGAGGCAGTGGGTGAATACATTCGCGAATATTGCGAATCTGGGGAGGCCGCTGGTCTGTTGAGGCTCTCCAGCCATCTCGGAGATAGGTTGATGGGCGAGACATGCCCAGGAGATGCTCTTGACCGAGAAGAGTCGCTCGGTATGGAGACCACTGGAGACTGAGCCTTGTCTGGCGAGGGGCGATGTTCTGCTCCCTGTTGGACAGGTAAGACCTGCGTCGACGTCGATGGCTGTTTCGACGTCGAAGGACGCCCAGTCGGTTGGTCCTGCCTCGACGTTGATTGCCTTGACGTTGAGTGCCTTGACGTCGAACGGCGTTCCTTGGACCTCGACCTGCTCGCCGTCGTGTGCCTCGACGTGGAGCGATGGGAGGTTGACGGCGGATGTTTGCCGTGCCGTCGTGGAGATCTCGACGTCGTGTGTCCTGACGTCGGGGGGCGCACAGCCTTTGGCGGCGACCGGGCACGCCGGCGGTGGCTCGACGTCGATCGGCGGGCTGCCGTCGACGGAGACCTGCCCCTGCTCTGATGTTCCCTCGACGCCGTTCCCTTCGACGTCGGGTGCGTCGCCGTCGACGGCGATCTATGCCGGTGGGACGGTGGTAGCGACGACGTCGACGGTGAACAAACAGGTATTTTCCTACCTGTCGACGTCGACCGGGCCATTCTCTCCTGAGAATGGCCTTCTGGATGCCTGTGGAGCGAGGAGGACGATGTTCTAGTCCTCCTAGACATGTTCTTACAGTACTGACAAGTGTCAGGGCAGTGACTCTGAGGCAGGCACACTATGCACAGAGAGTGGGGATCTGACTGGGCCTTCTTCTTCCCACAAGCAGGGCATTTGACAAAAAGAGAAGGCATTTTTCTGTCAGAAAAAACCTTCCCAGCTCAGACAAAGATGTTATTTGTCGAGTGAAAAGTGAAAAAACGCTTTTTTAAAGAATTTTTCTGAGGAAAACTCAGAAAAACTGAGAGCTCAATGCTCCAGGATCCTCTCAGAAGGAGCCGGAAAAAAGAACTGACCTAACTGTGAACCAACTGTCACCTTTCCTTCACCCCTGAGGCATGGTGGGATACTGGAGGTGCTCAGGGTCTTAAAGGCACAGTGCCAAAGTTTTTATGGTTCTCCTGTGTTAACCTACATGCAGCCTATTGGCTAAGAATGCTTCATTGTTTTTCAATGCAGTTTTCTCTATTTTTTCACTAGAGTTTGCTACTGCTTACTTCCCCAAGCCTAGTTTTAGGAGCTTGGGTACTTATTTATGCTCTATTGTAGTATTTAAAAAAAAAAAAAAAAAAAAAAAAAAATTCATAGAAATAAAGCATTTTAGCCTGTTTTTAACATGATAGCCTGCATGACTGTTTGTTACACATGTATAATGTGTATATATTTTATATATGCTCCGGGGTCCCCGCACAAGGGCGGGAATATTCAATGTTTATGACTTTGATGAGGATCCCCTGGAAGAGAACTTGTTCATCTGATAGAGACTTCTAGTTGCAGATTCCTTATCTTATAATAGATACCCAAGCAATACCATCCTCGGTGGTGGGCTGCAAACTAAGATCATAATCAAAAGACCTGCAGGACCGAATGACCAAAGTAGCCATCTCTGTGGACCTGACTGTCCAGGCAGGAATGTTTAGTGAATGTGTGCAGAGGTGCCCATGTTGCAGCCTGGCAGATATCCAGGACAGGAACTCTGTGTGCTAATGCTGTGGTAGCAGCAGTTGTTCTGGTGGAGTGGGTGCGCAAGCTTTGATGCAAAGATGTACCCATTGTGAGATGGTATGCTTCTGCACCGCCTTCCCTTTCTTCGCACCCACATATCCAACAAAGAGTTGATCGTCCACCTGGAAATCTTTGGTACGATTAAGGTAGAATGTCAGCGCTCTTTTGGATCCAGATGATGGAGTCTTCTCTTCATGAGAAGGATGTGGATGTGCGTAAAAAGTAGGCAAAGTGAAGGATTGGCCTACATGAAAAGGTGTAACTACTTTGGGAAGGAAGGAGGCCCTTGTATGTAACACCACTTTGTTAGGATGAACAGACAAAAATGGGGGTTTGGAAGAAAGAGCCTGAAGCTCACTCACTCTGCGAGCAGAGGGGATAGCAACAAGAAATACAGTTTTGAAAGTAAGGAACCACAAGGGACAATTGTGTAACAGCTCAAAAGGAGCCCACATTAAGTAAGTGAGGACAAAATTGAGGTCCCACTGGGGCGTGATAAATGGAGTGGCAGGAAACAAATTGTTGAGTCCCTTAAGAAATCTACGAGCAATAGGAGACTTAAAAAGGGAAGGTTGGTCTAGCAAAAAAAAGGCTGAGATAGCCGATAAATAGCCTTCAAAGGTGCCAAAGCAGAGACCTCATGGGCTAAAGAAAGGATGACCAAAAGAACCTCAGAGAAAGGAGCAGAGAGGGGATCAACAGACTTGTTGGTACACCATGCCACAAATTTATGCCAACGACAGGTGTAAACCGTTTTGGTGGAGGGACGCCTGGCTGCCAAGATAACGTCACAGACTTCAGGCGGAAGGTCAGAAGCTGTCAACCGCCGCCGCTCAATCTCCACGCATGAAGGCGAAGATTGGACAGATTCTGGTGAAGGACCGTACCCTGTTGCTGCGACTGAAGATCCTCCTGAAGGGGCAGCCTGACAGGAGGATCTGAGGACATGGTCAGTAGCTCTGGATACCATACTCTCGATGCCCAGTTCGGAGCCACAAGGATTTCTTGGGCCCGGTGGCTCTCTCTTCTTCAGAACTCTAGACAGAAGTGGTATAGGTTGGAAGGCGTAAAGGAGGCCTGAGTTCCACTCGAGACGAAAAGCGTTGCTGAATAAGTGCCGCCTTGGAAACTCTAATGTTCAGAACAGCTGACATTTGCATTCTCTGCGGAGGGGAACAGATCTAACCAAGACTCTCCCCACTGCTGAAAGAGACCTTGCGCCATCTCAAGATGGAGACGCCATTCGTGATCAACTGTGCATCAGCGGTTAAGTTTGTCTGGTCTGGCGTTCAGATAGCCCACCAGATGTTGAACCACCAGGGTAATGCCCTGATGTGCAGGCCATGTCCAGAGGCGCAGAGCCTCTTGACAAAGGGTCCAAGAACCTACTCCGCCCTGTTTGTTGCAGTACCACACAGCGGTAGTGTTGTCTGAACACCTGCACCACTTTCCCTTTGAGAGAGGGAAAGAATGCTTTCAGTGCAAGCCTGATCGCCCAGAGCTCCAGAAGACTGATGTGGAGTCCAGACTCCACCAGAGACCAGAGATCTCTGATCTCCGCATCTCCCATATGGCTGCCCCATCCCAGGAGTGACACGTCTGTCACCTCTGTAAGATCCGGTTGGGGTAGGAAGAAAGATTTGCCGTTGACCCAATCCTGATTCAAAAGCCACCACTGCAGATCTTTCGCAGTCCCCTCCAAAATCTGGACCATGCTGGAGAGATTCTCCTGATGCTGCGCCCACTGGAACTTTAGGTTCCGTTGCAGAGCCTGCACATGCCATCTGGCATGTGTCACTAGCAGGATGCAGGAGGGCCAGCAGCCTTAGAGTCAGTCTCACTGAAATCCAGGATAGAGGCCAAAACATCTGAATCATAGCCTGAATATCCTGGACTCACTTTTCGGAAGGATAGGCCTGAAACTGCACGGTGTCCACAGCAGCTCAGATGAAAAGGAGCATCTGAGAGGCAGTCAGATGAGACCTAAGCATGTTTATAGTGAAGCCCAGGTGTGCAGAAGGTTCGTCGTAGTCTGAAGGTGGGAGATGACTTTCTGGGGCGTGTCCGCCTTCAACAGCCAATCATCGAGGTAGATGAAGACCGAAACCCATAACCTGTGCAGATGAGCTGCAACTACTTCCATCACTTTTGTGAACAACCGAGGGATGCTGGTAAGGCCGAAGGGGAGTATGGTAAAGTGAAAGTGCTCATGACCTACCACTAATCGCAGGTAGTGTCTGTGGGCAGACAAGCCAGGGGTAGGGAAATAAGCATCCTGCAAGTCCAACGCTACCATCCAGTCTCCTGGGTCCAAGGCAGACAGGACCTGAGCCAGGGTGAGCATTTTGCACTTCTTCTTGAGCAAGAGATTAAGGGCCCGAAGGTCTAGGATAGGACGCAAGCCCTTGTCCTTTTTAGGCAACAGAAAGTAGCAGGAATAACAACTACAACCTACTTCTGGCACAGGGACCCTCTCTATGGCTCCCTTAGCCAAGAGCCGCAACTTCCTCGCCGAGAAGTGCCAGATTATCCTCAGGTAGGCGGCCGTAAGATGGAGACATGGCCAGAAGGGCAGTCTTGGACAGGGAGGGAGTAGCCCTGTCAGACAATCTGCAAAACCCACCCGTCCATTGTGATGGATTCCCAGTGAGGCAGGTGATTGCGAATCCTGCAGCGAACTAGTCTGAAATGGGGGGACGGACTAGGAAGGCTTGGAGGCAGCAGCAGGGGCGGAGGTGGACTGGGCAGCCCTCTGGTTCCCTGTCCCATGAGCCCGTGGCATTCCGCGTCCCCATCCACGCGGGGGCTGAGCAGCGTAGGTGGCACGGTGGCTAAGAAAGGGACGTGACAGGGAGCTCCTTCCATGGCCACGAAAGGGGCGGAAAGCAGACTGTTTGGGGACGAGGGGCAGTCGAAAGGCCAAGAGACCGAGCCGTAGCCTGGGACTCCTTGAACCTCGCAAGCACCAAGTCTGCCTGTCTCCTAAGAGACGGGTGCCCTCAAGGGGCATGTTCATAAGGGTCTGTTGAACATCCCCCGAAAAACCAGATGTCCTGAACCAGGTGTGGCGCCTCAAGGTCAACCAATCTGCCCAGAGAGTCGGTTGTGACCAGCTCACATAGAATAGTGAACTTCGCAGCATCACTCCCATCAGCAACAGCTTGAGAGACAATAGCCCGAGCCTCCTCCGGGATCTGTGGCAAGACTTGTGTGACCGTATCCCACAAGGAGTGGGTATAACAGGCCCAAAAGGCATGCGGTGTTCACTGACCGCAACACCAGACTGGAGGAAGAAAACATCTTCTTCCCAAGTTCCTCCAGCCTCTTTGATTCCCTATCCAGGGGAGCGGATGGGAATGCGCCAAAGGATGAGGATGCCTGGATAACAAAGTTTGCATGTGTGTAGTTTTGGGACATGAATTTAGAGTTGTTCGGGGCAGGCTGATGATGGTGGCGATTGCCCTATTCACAGGAGCCCCAGTGCTGGGTCTGGACCAAGTACCCAGAAGGACATCAGTGAGGGCTTCATTGAAAGGGAGGAGAGATTCTGATGCGGTAGCCCCAGGCTGAAGCACCTCTGTCAGGAGATTAGTCCTGAAAGGTACAGTGGGCATTTAGATGACAAGGACCTCAGCCGCTCTACTGACCACCATTGAATAGGAGGCTCCCTCTGCCGTAGCCACGGTAGGAGGAGAAAGCATGTCAGCATCTGGAGAACTATCCAGACCACTGGCCTCGCCCAATTCCTGTGCTCAGTCCATGTTAGGGTCATCCATTTGGTATTCATAAGGGTCTGAATCCGACCTGGGATGAATAGGCCCCATCGAAGCCAGAAGCGTTGTCGGCCAACGTCGCTCCGGCTCTTCAGGGATCAGAATTGGGTCGATGTAGATTGTGGGCCCAATCAACATCAGGAGAGTCTATGACAGCTAGCGCTGAGGAAGTTTGCAATGGTACAACCAGCGTCAGCACGGATCAGGAGTGTCCCTCTGAGGCCTAATCCAAAGCCGCCGGCCTAAAACCTGGAGGGCCCCCAGCTGAAACCCCACGCCCTGAAGGCACCTCAGGGGGGTCTGACAGCCCAAATATGAGACGCATGGCCTTACAAATCTCTTTATTGGGCAGTGGTCGCTCTGGCTCCCGGAAACTGGGGAAGAAGTAGGCTGCGCAGACAGAGGCCTGGAGTGTCGACGGTCGTCCCGCGTCGTATCAGCCAAGAGACAGGGTGAAGTAGAAGAATGCCTAGCCTTCTTCGACTTCTTCTTCCCCGAGTGACCAAAAGACTTGGAGGATAGTGGTGGTGACTCAGAGTGGTCTTGAGACTTTCCTCATGAGGGAGACCGGGAGCGATGGGGATTCTAGCACCGGGCCGCATTGAGCTGCAGGGGCTGCTCCCTCAAAGCCTTTGGGAGCATGGCCCGGCCCACTAAGCACAACTTTGGGTCGTAGTCGCGCTCCAAACACCACAAACAGACCAGGTGCAGATCCGTCACTGACATCATGCGGTGACAGCCCTTGCATGGTCTGAACCCAGTCTTCAGGGACACCCTCGATGCACCAAAGTCACCACAAAAAAACCACGACAAAAGTGTCAAAATGTAGTCAAAAAACGACCAGGACAACTCTCTCCGGATCAGCACATGGCGCGGAATGAAAAGAACTGATGTCACCCCAGTCGAGGCGGCGCCTATGTATGACCCCAACTTCGTCATGGTGACGACAGATGCAGAGTCGACTGACGACACCTGACGGCACACGCAGGGGTACTGCTCGAAGAAACCTCTCCAGATCCAGTCTGACGCCTGATGGGAAATTCTAAGGTAAGGAATCTGCAACTAGAAGTCTCTATCAGATGTCCACACTTTATGACCTCAGGAGTCATGCTGCCAAAGTCCAGGAGGTCACGTTGGGATGGTATAGCTGTTCTTCCATGGTTCTAACAATAGGTGGGGAAGGTCTGGAAATTACCACAGCCAAGACAAGCTTGGCCACCCTGGAGGTATTACAATCACTTTGGTACTGAATTTCCACCAGAACTATTTGATTAGAGGAACTAGGAAAAAAGCCTAGAGAAATTTCTCCAACTAGTTGCTGACCAGATCCCAGTCCCTAAACTTTGGAGGTGAAGTGTGGGCTTTTCGTGATATTGCAAAAGGTCTATTTGCTGAAACTCCCAATCAGAGAAGAAGTCTAGAAGCATGCGATGTCTAGATGCATGTAGAGGACACTATCATGGTTTTCTATGGAAGACTTTCTTGGGCATTCTTTAAGCCCAGAAGCTGTACTGCTTGTAGGGATATATTCTACATCTACATCAATAATTTCCAGATTGTCTGAGGCTTGCATCTGGTGCCTCCTTGCATGTTTAGGCACCGTTTTGTGAGCATGTTGGCAATCTGTATCATGTTCATTGTGACAGATGGTAGATTGACTGCTCTCCACTCCAGGATGCTGATGTGAGCTAGGTGGTCTGTTCTCAGCAACAAGCCTTGTACAGTTAAAGTCTTAGGTTGCACTAAGGAAATGTCCTGTGCAATTGCTGGAGATAGAAGCGCATGATAAAAGGGAGCTCCTTGTAGAAGGCTGGAGCTCTTGCACCACAATGAAACAGACTGTCCTGATGGGAGAAATAGGAGCAGCATGCCTTTCCACTGAGACCACGGATCTTATAAGGATTTCTGTAAAGATCTCAGCTGCAGAAGGCTATCAACCCTAGGAGGGAGGGCAGCTGTCTGAATTTAAAAACATTTCTGTTAAATGGAAGACGTTCTCTCCTCCAAAGGGAATGCTTCTTTTTACTGTTCATGGAAGTTAACATAAAAGTCAAGAGAGTGAAGCTGAAAAGTCACAGTACTGAAACCCTTAAGAGTTTTCTCTGCTGAATAATACTTTACAGGTCAATTGTCAAAATGGAGATAAACACATATTCTGCATCTGTGAAGGAAAACTGCCACTTCTACCACACATCTGGGATAGGTCTGACACGCCAACTTCAGGTTAAAAAGAAGAACTGTGTATTGGTAGCCTGTTTCCACATTTTCTGTGCATCCCAGAATATAAACAGAATAACCCTTTCTGAGCTGTGAAAAGGTGTGATGGAGGGTCTGTATACATTTTGCCCTTCTTGAGACACGTGTTTGCAAGCTTCTGCAATATATAAATTGGTTTGAATTCTTGTTTTTTTGGAAACCAAAAATATATTCAATAGACGCACTTTTACTCTTACAGACAGGGAAACAGGTGTTATTGCTCCATTTGTAACAATGTTACACCTACCTCCCGGCACAGTGTTCTGGTGCAGTTCTTGGAGGAAGCGAAGGTGGTGGAGTTATGAACAGAACTAAATGACCATTATGGATAATGGTCAATGTGCACTTGCCTTTGGTAGCGGCTTGCCACTCCCTGTTTTGAGGCACTCATACCTACAGGAGTGGCACAGAGGTGAGGGGGAAGTGTGGCTGTCATTGTCTGAAATGAGATGGTGCTTTCCCAGTGGACGAAGAGAGCTTCCTCTATGTCTGCTTAGTAACGAATTTAGATTAGACCACCCGAGAGACTGAAACCTCTGCTTTGGATAGTAACAGCAGTTACGGTGGCAAAGCTGAGATTTAAAAACATATTTTCTCTTCAAGGCCTACAGTTTTTAGAGTTTTTGCTTCATTTTTACTGTACTGAATCTCATTATCTTTGTGAGGATCATAGAAGACTGGCCCTGGGAAGGGCAGTGTCACTATCATAAGCTAGACATTAGATTTGAAAGACGTTAAACATAGCAAGAAGATTTTCAAGATATGCCATTTCTGAATTCGGAAAGTGCCAAGACTGCTTGATGGGAGGGCTGATTCCCTTTACGGAACCCTCCAGGAGGCCTTTAATTCTCATTCTTGTGAGATGATCTGCAAAATTTTGTAAAGTTTCCCACAATGTTGTGTCATACATTCCCAATAGCACTTTTGGGATAGGTGTAATGAAAGCTACAACTGTGGTATTGCACACCTTTCTGTTAGCATCATCTATATATTTAAAGTTCACTGTCAAGCAGCATGCATGTTCAATGGCAAAAGCTGCTCCTTCATGATTGCAGATACAATCACAATCTGGTTTTGGTTCGTAACATTGGTTTATAGGATCATGGTTGTTAAAAACCCTTGAAGGAGTGATTTTCGTGTTGGCAGAAAAAAGCCTCTCTTCCATCTTTGTGAAGCCCTTTCCATAGAGAAGCAAAGGCCTGAGAAAGGCAATCACTGACACTGAAGCTCACAAACTTATACTAGAATATTAGGTTCTGTTGCTTTCCTGAACAGCACATCCTGAAAGGCAGTGATATCTGTTGGGGATGACCTTGATGGGGAGTGGCTGATTGTGGAGTATATCAAGAGGAAGAATCCAAGCCTGAAATGCCATTGATGAACAGAAGAAAGGACCTCTCCGTTCAATGTTGATACCTCAGTGTGCCCTGCAGCAGGAAAATATGAACGTGGAACTCTGCCATGGCACGGATTAAATCTCATGCTTTTTAGGAGGCTGAGAACTATCTCCAGAGCGGCATCATTCTGTCAGGAAACACTGAAGTGTCTCAAGGGACCAACTGTGGATCTGGTGAAAGACTTAGAGGCTGAAAGGATCACTGGAGAAGATACCTCAGCAGGAATATTTATCAATTGAGTCCTTGAGGGTAAAGAACACCACTGAAGGTGACAAAACCAGGCATCCACCTGCAAACAGGAAGGGCACTGTCAACAGTAAGTAGAAATTACCTGCAGTAACAATTTTTCTGTTGGATACTGTATCTACCTACAGATTCCTCACCTGTAGAACAATCCCAGGCAATAGACTTCAAAGTTCTCACATCAGTGGTAGCGGATGCTGGTTTGTGTTGACACCGAAAGTGAGAACAGATGACGACCCAGAAGCCATATAGCATGCCTGCCCCGGCACGACAATGCCAGTTTTCATCCATTTTTTCCCAAGCCTTTGAGGCGAGTAGACAAATTGTCATCAACAGAATAGTGCAGTACTAAAAAGATAAATTGGGATCCTATTAACCTGCCCTATAACTCAGCCATATCGGAGAGGTGGCCAGGTCAGCGAGGAATCTGCAGGTAGAGTAAGTATCCACCAGAAAGATTGTTACCGCAAGTAAGAAACTTTTGCTTCTGACAGATACTTCTACCCTCAGATTCCACCCTTGTAGAACACATTTCAGTGCAATACTCCATCCCTGGAGGAGGGCTGATGGATCGCTTGATGAAAAAATCCTGCAGAACCGACTTGGCAAAGTGTCCGTCCTTGGGCACCTCAGTATTCAAACACTAATGCTTGCCAAAAGGATGCAGAGATGCCCACGTTGCCGATTTGCAGATCTTTGGAATGAGGACATTTCTGACGAGTGTGAAAATAGTAGACTTGGCACTGGGGGGAACCATCTCTAGTGCCTTCTGGAGGATCTTTCTTTGTCAAAGCACAGCAGGTTTTGAAGCAAAGTGTGATACATCTTGAGAGACACTGCTTTACCCCTCTTAGCACTGGAGTATCAAATGACAGTTGGTCAACCAGACATATGGCCTTAGAGTAATGTCCAGACAGTAGTTGACTGCCCGCCTAGGATCTAACAGATGCAACCACTTCCTCCTTCGAGAAATGGGGGGGGCAGTGGGGGTAAATGTTTGGAGTGTGATGGACTGACCCATACGAAAAGGAGTCACTACTTTTGGCAGGAAAAAAGCTATTGGGCTCAACTCGAATTTCTCAAAATAAAAACAGGTAAAAGGAGGACAGGAACTGAGAGCTTGCAACTTGTTCACCTGTCTGGTGGAGGTAATAGCCACCAAAAACACAATTTTGAGCGTCAACATCCACAAGGGAAAACTATGTAGGAGCTCAAACGGAGTCCACATAAGAAAAGTTAAGACTAAATTAAGGTCCCACTGAGGCAGAAGAAAGAGAGCTGAAGGACACATTTGTCAGCCCCTTAAAAAGACATACAACAATGGGTGACTTAAAAGGGATGGCTGGCAGACAGAGGAATGCAGACAAGTCAGCTAAATACCCTTTTACAACACCTACCACATAACCTATTTGAGCAAGTTATATTTCGTATTGCAGCACCTGGGACAGCTAGGCCTGGAGGGGGGTCCACATTATTGTCTGCACACCATACAACAAAACTGTCCCACCTGCCTGAGTACAAATTGGTGGAGTTGTGATGCACTGACAAGATGACGTCTATCACCTCCTGTGGTGGCTGAAAGAAACTCAGATGTACCCGATCAATCTCCAAGTATGTAGGGAGAGGACTTAGAGATTGGAATGGAGAACCATTCTCCCTAACTGGGAGAGAAGGTCTGGCTTGAATGGAAAGCGTAACGGGGGACATGTGGAGAAGGGCAGAAGGTCTGAATACCTCACCGTTCTTGGTCCATCCAGGATGACTTGGCCCGGTCTTGGGGAATCTTCCTCAGAACTCTAGGAATCAAGTGTTAGGGGGAAAACAATTAATGTAGCTTAAAGTTCCACCTCAACTCAAACACGTCCCCCATGTCTCCTCTCAATGGATACTAGAGAGCACAGAACTGCTGGCATACAGCATTTTCCGAGGATGCCTACAGGTTCACCTGAGGAGAGCCCCATTTGGAAGAAATGTCATGGACTACCTCCGATTGACGATGCCATTCATAAACAAAGAAAATAACATGGGCTGAGCCTGTCTGCTATGACATTCAGAGACCCTGCTAGCTGATTTGTGGTGAGCCAGATCCCTTGATGGTGTGTCCAAGACCACAGTCTCAACCCTTCCAGACCTTAGTTCCCCTTGCTTGCTGACGTACCACACTGCTGTTGAGTTTTTCATCAGGATCTGGACTGACCGACCTTGAATGAAGGGGAGAAAGGTCTTGAGCGCCAGCCAACTTGCCTGCAGTTTCAGCAGGTTGATGTGAAGGACCAGCTCTTCTGCAAACCAGAGGCCTCTGACCTCCAGATTGGCTACCCATTATAGAGATGAAGCATCCATCACTACTGTAGTCACAGTCAGAGGGAGAGTGAAGGCCATCCCACTGCTGAAGTTCACCTCATTCCCACACCAAGTTACTTCCCCCACTGCGCTGGCAGAGAGCATGATCAAGTCCTACAGGTCTCCCCCGTATCAGAACCACAGACTTCAAAGACACTAATGTAGGGCTCTGATGAGCCAATGTGTGTGCGTGACTAAGAATACAGGAAAGCAGCAGCCCTAGGAATCTTACCATTCTCAGGACTGGGACTCAAGCACCTTGGTGAAAGGATGGGACCATATTCTGGATACCTGTGACTCTGTGGACTCAAGGCACGGAGAGGAGTTGTTTCCAGTACCAACCCTATGCGCTGTAGTTGCAGAGAGGGCCACAGGAAGGATTTGGCTAGCTGATGGAAAAGTCCAGGATGTACATCTGAGATGCTGTTGACTGCAGATGGAACAACACTACCTCCGCGACTGGCTTTGATTAGCTAGTAGTCCAGGTGAGGAAAAATAAGGCTAAACCCAAGATGGGCCGTAACCACTTTCACCTTCGTGAAGACTTGAGGGGCCAATGTTAAGCCAAACAGAAGTACTACAAACTTGTAGTATGTAGAACCCACCACAAATCCCAAGTACTTCTTGTGTGATTGAAGGATAGGGATGTGGAAATACACGTTCTGCAGGTTAAATGACACCGTCCAGTCTCCAAGTTCTAACACCAGTAACATTTGAGCTAGGGTCAACATCTTGAACTTTTCTTTTTTGATAAAGGAGTTTGGTTCCCTGAGGTCCAGGATTGGACACAGACCAACACCCTTCTTGTACACCAGTAAGTAACATGCATAACATCCTTGGGCCTTTTCCTGGTCTGGCACTAACTTTAACTCTCCTTTCAACAGAAGTGCTGCCACCTCCTTTTGCAGAATGAGCAAGCGGTCTGAGGTGGTGGTGGGGGTTGAATATGGGGGAGGGATAGGTGTAAAGCCTGAAGAAAGGGAAGGGTATAACCTCTCTCCACAATCTAAAAGACACACTTGTCTGAATTAATCCTCATTCAAGCCATTAGAAAGAAGGATACTCTTCCCCCTACAGGCTCTGGGTGTATGTTGGGAAGACAACTAGGACAGCTTCTGGGTGTCCACAACCTCAAAATTTGCCTCTGCTCCTTTACTGGTTGACCAAAGGGTTTTAGGGTGTGTGTCCTTGCGGCTCATAGGACTATTGTTGTTGAAAGGGAAACCCTGTGGCAAAGCCACAACATTTGCAGAACTGACAGTAGTCTCATAAAGGCTGGTTCTGTTGGAGCCCTAATGAGTGAGCTATTGCTTTACTAACTTTGAACATTTAGAGTGCTGGGTCTCCTTTCTTGCTTGATAAATTGCTGCCATCGAACAGAAGATCCAATAAGTTGGCTTGCTTTTCTGATGAGAAACCTGAGGCTTTGAGCCATGCATGCCAGCTGATGACAACTGAAATGCCCACCTAACAGATTAGTGTCTGCCCTTATAAGGCCTAACAGAGTTTCTGGAACATGATGAGGAACAAACACCTGTGTTGTTCCTAACAAGATGTGGATGTAACACACCAACACACATTCGACATTCAGTAATATCAAGGCCATGTTGCTGCCAGTGAAGCTTTCTTTTCCCAGACTTCCAAGCACTAAGATTTTCTGTCAGTCAGGGAAGTGTGAAACGCTCCATACAACTGGCCCACAAAGCATGAACCTTGAATGACAAGGATCTCTGGTGAAGGGGGAGCAGACAGAAAAATGGGATGACCAGAGGCAAGGCAGTAGCACTTGGCCACTAGTCGATTGTCGCTGGGGCAGCAGATTGCTTTTCTCAAGTAACCAGAATGAGGTCCAGCAAAGGATTGTGAAAAGGCAATCACAGTTCAGAGGCTGGTTGAGAAGGGAGAAACCCCCCCTTTATGATATTTGTTTTGACATCAACTGGTGGAAGTTGGAGATCGAGAACTTCTTTTCCGATGGCAGAATGAAGTGAAAGAACCTCCCAAGTAGGGAAGCCGACAGGGAACTCTATTTCTACTTCTGGTGATGTGCCAAGGCCACTCAAAGCAGATAATCCAGGAATGTCAAACCGGTTTCTCAGCCCCTTCTTCCTCATACAAAGGTAAGGGATCAGAGTTGAAACCAAAAACTGGAGTAACTTCTCCCTGTGACTTTCTCCCTTGAACAACCTTTGAGCTTCCCTCCTGGATTTTTGTCAGTGAAGTTCTGAGGGTGGAAGAGAAAGAAGTGGCGGTGCACTCGGGTCCGCTTTTGGCTGTGATGAAGGCAGAGGTAGCGTCATTAGTGCCTGGGCTGGCACCAATGGATGTAGCGTATAAGTGGCCACTTGGGTATAAGTCGGCCACTAGGGCATGAACATGGGGCCTGGTTGAATCCTGGTGAATATACTGAACAAGGCATTCAGGATGGCTGCCTAATCAGTGCCTGTAGAAGGGAACATTGAGCAGAGTAGTCAATGGCAACAGGCCATACAGTAAGTGAGGTACCCGGGCTGATGAAGCTTTGAAGATTCTGACGTCAGCAAGACGAACTCGAGGAGCAGGTCCAGCTGAGGAGCAGATGCGGAGCTACCCAGAGAGTATTCGTCTGGCTCCAAGGACATTCCAGGGGCTTTTTATGTTTCTTCCTTCTGGTATCGGAGGATGATTATCTCAAGTAGGATCGAGATAAACAACTTCATGAGGTCTGGCTCAGAAACAGCTTAGTTTCCTCGTGCTCCTTGATGGCTTTCGGGTTCATGCTGAGGCTGGAGTCGCAGTGGAGTATATCATGAACAAAGCTCAAGCACCACAGGAAAAAAGCATAGCAGTCAGTAATTGACATCTGTCCCTCGGAGTTTCAGAGCTTGAAGTCTGTATGCTTAGATGGAGACATTTTACTGCAACAAAGAAGAAAAAAATGTGTGAGGAAAAACTTCCATCTCTCAGCAAACAGAGCTCTGGATCTGCATCAAAGATGCAGAAAAAAATGGAAACCAACATTGCTGCTCCCAAGGGAGCGCTATTTGGCTCCCTTGGGAGAAGCCAATGCCACAAGGTATTTGACATACCTTGTGGCATTGACTGAAGCCTACCGGCGAAATGAGAGCTGTGATATTTCTGTATCCAGCCTGACGTCTGGGACTGTTCTACAGGCAAAACATCTACTGGTAGAAGTATTCCTCAGAAATACCTTAATGTTGACTTTCTTCATGTCAACTGATATGACATAAATTTTCTGGATGCCAAATTATAAGAAGACAGCCTCAACATCAAACATCTAGTTGACAGCTTTTCTTTGATCAGCATGATACCCATTTTCTTTTTGATGCAGTGTTGCTTCTGTTTCGGAGCTAATTAAAATCCTGCCGATCAAACCTGGTTGTGAAAAACTCGGGATGGTGCATTGCTTTGAGGTCACCATCTTAGACACCAGCAATAAGTCTCTGGAACATCGGGATTGAGACAAAGAACGCAAATGTTAAGGCCTCTATTTTATCCTTAGATCTCTCTGTGAGAGTCCTGCAGATTAGGACAAGTTTACAGTGTAAGCAGGACCTTCCTTGGCAAACCTGCATGTGGGTTTTCTTTCCTCCTCCGTCCTGGGGTCTTCTAGTTCTCTCAAGCCTCGTTCCCGGTCTTTCAGGGCATATTTCATCAACTTTTTATATCATTCATGCTCCTTCACAGAACATGAGGCAAGCAAACATTTCACACACAAATTATGGGATCTGGTGTGTTCTTCCTGCTGTGGGAGGCGCTTCACAAATAGTGAAGGATTTGGTCACAAAATCCCCCTTCAGAATAGCAAAAAAGAAAATGGAACTGCTTTAGATATGTAAAATGAACTGAATAAAATAAAAATTCTGAAGTAAAGAGTCTCACAGAATACATTGACAATAATGCTGAAGTGTTTTGAGATGTTCCTAACATGAGCCAGAAAAAGGAAGTGAGGCGTTCAAGCAGCTGCCAGTAGAAAGAATACTGGGATATGGAGGCTGCTTTTTAAAAATATAGTGCACTTTCAGCTTCTCTTTAAATTCTGCCTATCAGGCTACTTTTTTCCAATATTCAACTTTACTCATTATGAACGTAGGACTTCTGCAGAAAGCAGTACAGAGAACTGGTGTGCAATGTGGTCTTTCATGTAAAATTGGAAATTAAAAAAAAAAAAACATTTGCAATGCAATAGGTCTCGCATTTGCTTGAGTTAGAGGTACTTGTGTTGTAAATTCATAACTGGGCTTTTCTTGCCACATAAATTGGTCAACCCTGCCTCATAATTTTGTGTTTTCCTGCCACATAATTTGAGTGGCCTTGCATATAACTATAGCACTTAAATTTATTTTCTTTGCATCCTAATTTGTATCTGCCATGCTAATTCCAAAATAAACCACTTTCACCCCTCCCCCCCATCAGAGTTGCTGGTTGGCTAACACAGTTCCCCCCCCCAAAAAAAAGGCACAAGACAGCCACAGAGGAGTAACGAGATAAAAAAACTAGCAGGATCACCAAAACATATCAAGAGTGTTCAAACTGTCATAGTGTAATAAGGATGTTGGCCTGACTCATGGTCATCATTGCAATGAGGAGAGATTAATAAAACACATACAATTATCATGTAAACCCAATAAAAACCTTTATCAGAAATAAGCTTTTGGCATTAGACTGCAATGCTCAGAATAGCCCCTAGAGGATACAACACTGAAAACAGCATTTGTAAGAAACATGGTCATGTAACCATATAGTTAGCCCTTAGATAGCATAACTACATGAAAGAAAATGTCAGAAAGTAATGCACTGTAACCATCTATTTAGCCCCTAGAGGTCATAGAGCTTTACACGTTTTTTAGGGCTAGCAGGTCTACTGCAATGAAATTACAAACAAGACCTTTAAAACACAAACTACTCCCATATGTAAAACAAAAGTTGCAACCATGTGAGCGCTTAAAAAGACACAATGGTGGGAGGGTTAATAGGTTGGAACCCCCACTGACCTAGTGTGTGGACCCAGAGATGATGTAAGGAAAAAGAGCACAACGTGAAAATGTTTTCTAAAAGTAATGCCCTAGAAAGCATTATGGGGCAAGTTTCTGTGCCACGAATATTGTACTATGCTGACTGTAATGCTTAGAACAGCCCCTAGAGGACACCACAATGAAATGACACATGGTCACGTAACCATATAGCTAGCCCCTAGAGGGCATAACCACATGAAAAGAAAATGGCAGAAAGTAATGCACTGTAACCATTTATTTAGCGCCTAGAGTGTCTTACACATTTTCTGAGCTAAAACACTACTCCCAGCTGTAAAACAAAAGTTCCAGCCATAAGAGCTTCAACAGACACTGCATGGTGGGAGGGATTATTTTGGGGTCCCAACAAACCTAGTGTGGGGACGGAGTGATGGCGTGGACAGAAAGAGCACATTGTAGTGAACGTTTTAGTGGTGGTACCACTGCCCCAGGACCACCACAGGCTGAGTAATGAGCAAACATGTGTTGTCAAAGTAATGGCCTGCAAAGCATTATGGAGCTAGTTCTCCCGAGTGCAGTGAATATTGTAGTATTGGCTTTCCCGCTGTGTTGGGAGAGCTGCTTTGAGGATTTCTGTGTTTTTCCCTTAAAGCATTTATTATTTACAAATGTTTTTGTGAAAGCCACAGCTATGAGAGTGTGGAAAAAAGTAACTGACATCCGCAGATGCTGTGACTAGTTATGCACTCCTTTGTGGGATTGCAGCTCGATTGCCAACATCAATCAGTGCCACCTTGCACTGCTGAATTCAAATGTCCTTAGGGAAAAGATTTATGGTATCTCTGGGGCAAACAACCATAGAAATGTACATTTGTTGTATGTAAGGGGTATTTTTTTTATAGTGCAAACTTAGCAAAATGGGGACAGGATGTGTACAGGGTCAAAGGCGAGCAGGCATTCAACGAGTGTCAATAGAGGTAGGTTGATCCTTGTAACAGAAGTGTATTGCTACTACATTATAATGTAGGGTTCTTTATAGAGGGGCGCCTTCAATTCTTCCCTATCAATAAATGAATGAATCAATCAGTTATTCAAAGGCATTTGTATTGCGCACTAATGCTTCATCAGAAGCGTCCCGGCCCTCTTGGCTTAAGACTGATATCAGGCAGCATCTATCATTATGGGATAATTAATGTCAAACTGAAACGTTTTTAATTTTCTTTTGAAGCTAGAAACTAACAGCGCTCTAAGGAGGTCGATGGGCAAAGCAGTCTACAGTTTTGGCAGCTAGGATCATAGAGGCGCTGCCTCCCTGCCTAACTTTAGAAATTTTGGGGCCTGCATCAGATGCAGAGTATTTGACCTGAGTGATCTGTGTTGCGTACACGGGCGAACTAACTCTCAGAAAGAGTAGACCTTCCCGTATAAACATTCTAAATGTCAGCATGAGGGCTTTGAATTTAATGAGCTTGGCGAAAGGCAGCCAATGAAACTGCTTCAGATAGGGGGGAGACAGACTGAAAAAAAAATTAACTCGCTGAATAAATCTTGCTGCTGTAGTTTGAATAATCTGGAGTCTTTAAATTAGAAAGGCAGGAAGGCCTAAATAAAGACTAAGTATAAATCAGGTGGGAGGTTACCACTGTATGAGCCACCGTTTTCCGTGCATCCTCAGGTAAAAGGTATAGCAGCTTCCTTAAGAATTTCAGTTTGAAGAAGCAAGCTGATAAAATCTGCTTAACTGGAGCAGTAAAACAAAGGTCTGAGTCCAAGATTATACCAATATTTCTGGAAGAGGCAGTAGGAGCGGGATTGAGACCTTCAGGCACTAGAGGTTCGAGGGGGAAGGACCACTGGGACCAAAAAGGAGAACTTCTATTTTATCCGAGTTCAGCTTAAAGAATTTGCCTCCATAAAACCGGCAACTCCCTTAAGACACTCCTTGAGTTTGTTTAGAGCGACCTCAGACTGTTCCTAAAAAGATAGTAAAAGCTGTGTGTCATCCACATATTGTATCATCTTCACACCACAGGATTCAAACAGCCCCGCCAAAGGAGCCAGATATAAATTAAACAAGGCCTGGCTGAAGACTGAGCCCTGTGGGACTCCATATAATAGAGGTTTGGATGGGGGTGGGGGGGATGAAAAAGGATGAAGATACACCCGTTGAGATCTGACTTCCCAAAACATTTTTATCCATGAGAGAGCCTTGTCTTGAATGCTGTTAGATGTTTTAGTCTGTTCAAAAGAGTGACACGCAAAGCCGTACTGAGTCAGGCCGACAACCACCAAGGCTGAGCGTTTGCCATCTAAGTTCTCTTTGAAAAACTCTGAAACCTCCAGTAATTTAGTTTTGGTTCTGAATTCTGACAAAGTTTGACTGAGTCATGAAAAAAGCCTTTTGTTTCTCCAAATGAAGATACTTGACAATTCACCAGGATCTCTAGGATTTTTATTGGTGCAGGTAAAAGGGAAATAGGCCCGAAATGATTTAAAATGGTCGGGCTCCGTTTGTTTTCTTAAGGAGGGGCAAGAGGAACGCCTGCTTCCAGTCGGTGGGAAATGAGCCAGCTTCCAGGAAAGTGTTTCAGTTTTTATTGAGCACCGGGTTAGCAGAATGGCCATCATCATAAGTATTCAGGGCGGCCATGGATCCGCCAGAAAGCAAAAATGTGTAAGAAGAAGCTTTTAAGTATGCAGTGGATCAGCCTGGGTTCTGTAATCAGAGGACGCTGTGAAGGTAGAGTACAATTTTTGAATTTTGTCATGGAAAAAAAGTTGATAGCTTGTTTTAGAGTTCAGGAGAAGGGCTGGAGTTGTTTTGTGTGGCATCAGGAGAAATAAATGACTTAACTATGTTTGAAACTTCGTCTGAGGTATAAGTGGTAGCCGCTATACAGGAAGAAAAATGTTCCCTCATCGCTACCTATATTTGAACAACGTTGGGGTGGTCCTGATAGACTGCCTACGTTTGCCAAGAGAATTATGAATTCTTCACAGCTTTTAGGAAAGTATATTTATTGCATGGAAAATTTGTTTCATAATCCAGAACGACTGCTTTCCACGAATGGTCACCAAATACAGCCATTCATAGCAGAGGCGTTTCTGATTGGACGTAATGTGGTAAAATACACTCACCATTCTAATAAGAATTGTAAATGCCAATCTGACACAAGGTCACAACCTACTGGCTCTTATTTCTAGTCAATCCATAGTTAAGTATTCACAACAAAATACTAGTTGCAGGAAACATTTAGTCATTATGTACAACATGGCTTCAATCAGGCATATTACAACCACGCTTGCCTATGTAAGATTTAAACAGTTTTATCATTGTGGTAGCTTTGGGAAAATAAAGCCCTCAGGAAAAAGTCACCTCAGGAAAAACAAGAACCCCATCCTTTATGCCACTCCTAGATTTCCTAGTAAGCAAATTCAAAATAACCCTTTAAAACAAACTTACACTGACAAAAAATTAGGATGTTTAAGTGGTATAAGCCTTGGTTCCATTGACCTCCGAGCATAAACAATTGCAGGGGTTCCTTGAAGTGGTCAAATGCTCACTATACATAACAAAAAACTCTCTGAACTATAACATCTAGTTGGGGCTGCCATTATAGGTAAATAACCATATCAGAAAAAACTTAAGTCATCTTATGGGCCTTTTTTTACCTGGTGAAAGTAGTAAGAAATAAATATAAAGGCTGATCCAGGAGTATAAAAAGTGTATTATAGTGGCTAAAATTAAATACTACACTGAGATAATCAATTCTGCTGCTAATCCATCGAAAGAGAAGTTTAAAGCCATCAGGATGTTGGTGTGTCCTAATTCTCAGTGGGGTCCTTTTAGTCAGATCTTCTGTGATAAACTGGCCTTTTTAAAGAGAGGATTGAAGCAGTATATCAAGATTTTCATCGGACTTCATCTCCGCCCAGTCCCAGCCTTGAGTCCTCTATTCAGACATTAGATTTTGCTGTGTTAGATAGGTTTCCTTTTTTGACAGCTGATTAGGTGGTAGCGCTAATTAGGCACACTAAGTCTGGAGCCCCTTCTGATCCATGTCTGCCTAAGGTGTTTCATTACATAGCTGCTACAATAGCTCCAGTCTTAACAACTTTGCTAAATACCATCATCAATGAGGGATGTCTCCCTACGGATTGGAAAAAGGTCTTGGTTCTTCTGCTACTAAAGAAACCCTCTCTTGACTATGTCAGAAAATAGCTACTGGCCTATTTCACGACTACCATTTCCTGCCAAAGTGATTCAACAACATCATAATAAAACTTTATCTATCAGAATATCTGTAAAATAATAGTTTTCTGAATGAGAAACAGTTTGGTTTCCAGCAGCTTGGTAAGAGATCAGGCTGACTACGGATAAGGGTGATAATGCTGCAGTACTGTTGTCAGATCTTTCCTCAGCCTTTGATATAGTCAGCCACAAAATTCTTCTGGACAGGTTTTTGGAAATATGAGTTTCTGGGGTTGCTCTGGCCCTCCTCTGCTCTTTCGTAAGTGGCAGAGAACCGATGTTGACCCTTGGGGAATTCAGTTCTAAACCTTTATCTTGCCTTGCAGGGTCCCGCAGGGACCATCGATCAGTGCTACGCTATTTGATGTAGATGTGACCCCATTAGCTAAACGTATCCACTCCTTTGGCTTTGCCACAATAACGTATGCCAATCACACACAAATTGTGATATTAAACACTAAGTACATGGATGAGGTTCCAGATCGTTTTAACACCTTCACAAAAGCCATTGTAGGTTGGATGCGCAGGAATTGTCTGAAGCACAACACTCAAAACAGAGGCTCTCTTGTTTGGTAGAATTTAAATGACCTGGAATCGATCTTTAGGTTCTCTTCCAGTACCTGTCCCCAAAGTAAGAAATCTGGGGATTATCTTTGACACAGAGTTGTCTTTTATGGAACAAGTCAACAAACTTTCTTAATCAAGTTTCTTTTATAATAAATCTACCAAAGACTGTGTTACCTTTTATCACCACAAGTTTGTAGAATTAAGTTATCGCCTTAATTACATCCAGGATCGACTACTGAAATGCCCTCTATATTGGCATTGATCAGAGACCTATGAACAAGCTTCAGATGCTACAAAACGCAGTGTGTCACTTTCTAAAGAAAATCCCCAAATTTAAGTTGGTATCGGGCACATTGGCTGGACTCCATTGGCTTCCGGTAAGGAAGAGAATTGTCTTCAAGGCTTTTTGTTTGGCATGCAAAGCTTTGCATGGAATCGGCCCAGAGTACCTAAAAAACAAATTTGGTTGGTACTCTCCGAAAAGAGCTTTGTATTCTGTGACGTCAAGATCTGTGATAATCCCCAGAATTAAGAAGGCATCATGGGGTGGACGTAGTTTTGTCTACACTACTAGTCAATTTTGGAATAAAATGCCTAGGCATCTTAAAAGCCAGAAGAATTTTCTCCGCTTTCAGAAATGTCAAAAAAAGTGGCTGTTTTCATTTTCCCTACAAACCATTGTGGTATTTATGGTCTCCAAGTCTCAGATTGAGGGATGCGCTAGCTCGAACAATCGCATGTTCTATAAAAATTGAAATCAAATCATAAAACCACACTCAACACAGATTTGTCATTCTGCCGCACTCAGGTACACAACAGAAATATGTAGGACTTTCAAATGCAAGGTGAAGTCCTTAAAATGTGTTTCTTTTCCAAGGTACTTTACATAAAATGCTACTTAACCAGCAACTTAGTGCTTATAACTTTTTTCTGTAACTGATCAATGAATGGTGATAGCTCGTGAAGAAAAAAGGAAAAGCTGTAGGAGAAGAGATCAATAGGCCAATCATTTATGCTCCTCTTTCACACACATCGCACAACATCCACTGCTCTACTTCCCTTCATTTCATACTGTTTTGAGCTGGAAGGGCAACAGGGAATGAAGACGGTCACAGGCAGGAGAAATTAAAAAACAGGTCAAAAGCATGGCCTTAAGGCAAGCAAAGAGATTTACGGGTATTCATTTGTTCTTATTAATTTATTTCATCAATTTATTCATTTAAAAATACGCCAAAGAAAAAGTCTGATAAAACTTAACTCTATTCACATCTACTTTTTTTTTTTTTTTTTTTTAGAGCTTAGTACCGTAATGCTATTCAGAGGGAAGTTCAATTATTGTTTTGCTCTTAACCCAGGGATATTTATTCTGCACCAGGTTATTACTGAACCATTTCATCCTTTTAGAAGTAAGTAATATGGTAGATATAGAAGTTTGCAAGATTAATCCTTTCAGAGGTTTTTTTCAATAAAAGGAACCATTGATTTCTATTATTTATATTTCTTTCATATATATTTTGCTAAGTTTACTTTAATATTCAAGCGATACATTTTTTAATACAGTATGAAGACAAATATAGTGTTATAAGAGAACCATAAAACTGGGAGAGATGGGGTTACTGCACTTACATTTACTTTTAAACTGCTGGTGAACAAATGACTTCAAGTGCCCCTAAGCCCAACCTATGGGCCTGTAGGCTCCCCCTCCTAGGCAGGACTAAAATATCCACCACCTGCTTAGAAGCCCTAATTATATTTTTAAAATTAAACTATTTGTCTCCAAACATCAGCTTATGAGTCCAGAAAATACACACATTTACATCTTAAATGCACATTTCTCCGTTTTGGTACACATATTTTAATTCAATCAAGAAACAACTTCTTGTATGTTAGGCTGGACCTCACAGAGGAGAGCTATTTCTACCAGTAGCTCACAAGCTACTGCCTGGAGAAGTCTGCAGTCTTAGCCAGTTACGGAGCAGCGCCTGACATCAAAATGAATTGCTAATTCCACCCATCTACCATTGTTCACCAATTCTGAATAAACTAGAAACTCTGGCCAAGGATTTAAAATTTGTTTAGAGGCTTTTACAGTAGTAAAGGGGAAATAAATAAGGAGGAGGTTGGGGGACTGAAGATCAAACAATACAATAAGAGGGACAGCCTGTCTCTTAAATAAAATCAGTGCTATTCATGCAGCATCAGTAGACTAAAATTAACCTATCTTCCTCTGCTCTCACTAATCCTAGTAACAGATTGTAAACTCCTATCACCCCAAGCAAGCTAAAAGAAATGAAACAATTCAATATGATTACAAAGCTGATATGAAAGGCAGCCATATAGAACTGGTAAGGGGTGTAGTCTATTTAGGAGTAAAAATGATCATTTGTTCTAAAGAATGCGGTTCCTAAATCTACAACAGAAATTACCATTGGGTGATTCGACATCGACAAGTTCTTCAATGCAGTGCTTGTTAACCTTTTACTTGACACGAATGAGACAACAAGGAAAAGCTAACTGTAATTAACCGATTAGAGACCGTTACCTGCGAGTCAACAAGGAAAAAAACATTCTTTCAAGTAATCAAGTTCCATGCAATCTATTCGAATTTCGTCAGAGGTAAAAATGGATAATAGGATCAAACGATCTTTAACGATCCAGTCAGAAAGGTTCAGTTGTGGACAAAGAAAAGTCATAAGTTTTGTAGGCTCAGATATCATACAGCACATAACAGACCGAACTGGGCCACTGAGACAAGGGTTAAACCAACTAGGGAGGGGTTTTCTTTCCAGTCAATAAGTTGTCAAGTAATTCGTCAAGGACCTAAGAGAGAAGCTAACATTCAAATAAGACCTATTGCCAAGTTCTGGGGCAACTGTGGGGGTTGATTTAATAATTTGAATGGTGAAAATCCTCACGGTTCCCACTCCATTGTGCTGAGACCCTTCAATGAGGTGGAGTTCTTCAAGCCAATGTGTCAGACAACAAATTTCAAAATTCCGCAATTCAAAGTTTACTGCAAATGATTATCACCTCAAACAGATTGTAAGCTTATGCTTAGACCATATTATAAATTTAGGGGGCAACACAACATTAATTATCAGCAGGACAAACATTACAAAACACATTACAATTATTTTAAGTCTACTTGGATCTGCTAAGTAAAGGCTGGCACAATTGAATCCATTTTGTGGGTTTGTTGTTCCGCTTTTATAGAGGCAATACATTCTAAGAATGCAAAATAAAAACATGAACTGGACGCACTACTCGCACCTAGACCGGAGGAACCTGACAACTCTGAGCATATACACTTTGGAAGCATTCCGCTCTTTTAATGCTGATTTTAGTCCATTTTATTGCAAAGAATGTCTAATTTATGAAATCTACATCACTAAACAAACATAACTGCTTTGCTCTAAATCACGACAAAGTGTCATTCAAAATGTAACACTTATGGAATTGAAAAGTCACATAAGCATATTGGAAAGATGAAAATGTCACTCTTAAGCAATCTGAAAACTCGTCAGCTATGAACACTGAACTACAGCAGGGAGACAATGTGCCTAGGCCTTCCAGTGAGTTGTTAGGTCTGTGTTTGTATAATATGTCGGTCAGAAATCGCCCAAATTGCCGGCTAACACTGCACGTTATTGGGATATGCTAGCCAATACCAGGATGAATACAGGACACCTAGACATGCTCCACACCTGGGTGCCTTACATGTATCTTAGTGCCCTAGAAATAAATATAAACCTTGTGGTGTATGTTGTGTTGTTCTGCAACAAAAATGACACCACACTTCCAGTTTCTTCCTGAGATTTATTCAGCAAACTCAAGCCCTAAACCCCTTCAACATTTCACAAATACATTTTACCTACAGAATACAAGTTTATCAACCTACCTATAACTCAACACTTCCGCCTCCATTAAATGTATGTATATACAAATAAATACAATTGGTAACACTAGAAATACGATACCTTAATGATAAACACGGAGAAGAAGAATGCCACTACATACATTTAAATACAAAGGTGACATGCTCGACCTTGCGTGACAAATGCCACAAAATCAATATAATAATTAGACTCATCAATAGATCTTTCAGAACCCGGAATAAAATTTCTTGCTGCAGAATGTACAGCACGCTTCATCTTAGCAATAGAACTATCTATTGCAGTTTCCTCAAAAATTTCCTGTGGTACTCTATTTGTCTGGGTACTTTGTTTCCTGCTAGCGCTTCATCATCTCACCAATCACCCGTGGTACCACACCCTTACTGCCTTTGAACAAGTACAACCTACTAGCACAGTGGGTCCCAGCATGTGGTCCGGAGACTGCAGGGGGGTCCGCAAAGCCTCCTCAGGGGGTCCACGACTGCTTAGAAAAATAAATAATATTAACAGATTAGGTCCCCAGCTTTCTGTAATGACTCAATATGGGGTCCTCCGATTCAGATAATGATTCAGTGTGGGTCCCCGGGTTCCAGAAATGATAAAGTGGGGGTCAACAGATGTCAAAAAGTTGGCAACCACTGTACTAGCATGCCAAACTTTACCATCGCTCAACAATGCAGTTGCACAAAATCTTTACAACTCATGGCGGCTTTGAACATTTGCTCATACCCTGTCTCACCAATGGTCCTTTTTTGACTTTAACAAAATCTCCCACCTTATGGTCAACTTTTTTCACTTCATATAATGAATCATACCTTTGCTTATACTTCGCTGGAGTAATTTCTATCCTGTCTCTCACCACGGTAGGCGACCAATCAACCTCACTTGTAATAGAAATCCATAACATACTCTCCTTAGTTAGTGGGGGGGTGGTCCTTCTTCTCATCAATTAGAGGGACTATGCCCAGCCGACTCACAGAAAGTAAGCCCATACCATTTTCATGATTTCTCTTTCCCAATCCAAATTGTTACAAAAAAAACGTTCTACATTACCTTTCCCTTTGGGATGGCAAAGAGCAGTTGTTCTATGCTGCAACCTCATCCTAATGACGAATTCCTTGAAAACATCAGACACAAACTTGCCCCCAATGTCACTGATGACAACTTTGGGAAAAGCTTCCCTACTAAAATATTCCTACCAAAAACCCCACTACTATAAAATCATCATATTCACTTACAATCTTGACTTCCAGCAATTTTGAAAAATGACCAATGACCCTCAATAAATGCTTGTGCATACCATCTCGCCTGGACAGGACCAAATTACCTACACCAATTATTGGTATCTGTGGAGCTTCAATGGGACGTAAGACCAATGATTTGTCAGAATTTATACACTTCACACACATTATTACCACACAATAAATTTCTCTATACAAACCAGGCGACCAATACAACTGTTTGTCCCTACTGTTAGCTTTCACAGTGCCGAGAAGGCCTTCATGATTTAAGTTTATGATCTTACCGAGCAGACCACCTGGTGGAATTAACCGTCCACTTTTCATTAAAAACCCATTGCCCACGGACAGTTAATTCCCTACTTTCCAGAATGCAATTGAATCTTTCTTAAAATATGTTGTCTCTGGCCCACCATAAATGATGCAGACCTCAACTTTAGACAACATATCATCGTGTTCTAATTCTGTGATCTATATCACTACTTCAATAGACTTGTCAATCCCCAGAAAGCAAAGCTGCCACCAAACCATCACCCCATTCATTTTATGTATCCTCTTTAATAGGTAAAGGTAATCTACTGAGGAAGTAAGCAATTTTATTATGGGCACCAGGAACATACTGAACTTCATAAACAATCCAGAAGTTGAATAGAAAGCCTGGTTAACCTAGGTGAAACATTAAGACCTTCTGAAGTTCGTACTTCGATTAAAGATTTGTGATTACACCTCACGATCACTTTAGCTCTACAAATGAACTGCCTAAAGTGCTTAAGGCCCCACACACAGCGGGACACCGAGGACATATTGTTTGGTGTCAATGATAACAAGCTTTCATGTTTATTTTGTCCTTGGGACAAGTGGACTCGACACCCTGCAGCACAAACCCTCTGGCAGCCAGTTTACAGTACCACATTAAGAATCAGGGAAGGGAATTGTCTGCAGTTGAGGTAATATTTGTGTCCATATGTTAATGCTAGCTAAACTTGTATTTATGGTTCATTGATGCACATCATTTCTTATTAGGGGGAGCGCTCCAAATAAATGTTGTAAGCTCGGATGCACTACTGACAGTGGTTCCACAATAAAATAAAATATGTACACAATTTTACAAAGTTCAGCAATGTGAGGCTATGTATAATTCTCCCAGAAAGTTCTCTGATTAGATGTGACTATTTACAGAAGCTGGAAAGCAAGAATGATGATTCTTTGCTCTCAAAATAAAGTGTTCACTAAAATGCAACTAGGAATAAAATAATTTGCTAAATTACTGTGACCATTTAGGTACCATGCCTTTGAAATATCATTTAATAAAATGTGTTGATGCATACCAGTATTTCCAAAAAATACTCATAATGGAAAATCAGTTTCAACAAGAATATGAGAAAGATAAAAATAAACAAGCACTGGCAAAGCCAATAGCTCAGGCAATGGTGGTCAGTCATTTGGTTTTGTCAATGTGTGTCTTGTTTTGACATGGCTTTCGTAAAACACTGTTGTTGTGGGAGCTGCTGGGTACTCCCCATTGCAACAAACATAGGCAAAAAGCAAAAATATTTTTTGGTCTCAAAAACCACAACATGCCACAGTAGTTCCTAGCACTGAACACAACTACTTTGCGTGCAATATACTCCTTGAGAAAGAGCAAACTGCTATCACTCACTATGAAGCCAACCAACAAATTAATAGAGAGAGGGAGATATAATTCTAATAAAAAGAAAAGGTCTTGGTTAACGCAATTTGGGGTCCAAATCTTGAAGAAAGTCACAAAAGTGCACTCATGGTATACGTCTTTATATTAGTGCAGGTTAACGGAATTTACAGAAGTAGACCAGTAAATCATACTCCTAGAAAATATTTGTGAACTCATCTCAGCACAAGTAATATGCATGTGTATATTTAATCATGTGAAAACCTGTTGAGTATTTACAAATTAAATTTCCCTCTAATTGTTTCCAACCCTGGAAGAAGTTTTACTTTTGCCCTTATCAGGAGTACATTTCTAACCTTTCTCAGTATGGAAAAAGCCTAGAGAAGAGCTGTTGAAAACTCTTAAAACATGGAAGTTGTAGGTTTGCACAGACTCAAAAGGGCATTCCAACCCTAGCACTATTACTTACCGGTACCTCTAGCCCCAGTATGTAGGTGGCAAAATAAGGAAATTGCTAGTATTGAAGCCCTACTATAGTATCAGCCCTGGAATAATCAAAAAGGCTAATATCAGAGCTCTTACATAAGGAAACTGCTGCCATAATTTGTTGGTGCACTACTTGGCGCCAAAGGGACAAGTAGATTTATTTTTTTACAGGACAAATAGATTCATGAAGCAACCTGTTCCATGGACAAGTAGATCTTTTATTAAATTACACACCCTGCACACACACCCTAAAGGTCTCTCTTTCTATAATTGAGTATTTTTTCTCTGTGGGTTTCAAAGCATGTGAAGCACAAGTAATAACATGATCATTAACGTTGCTGTCAAATTGAGACAAAACTGCTCCCACACCTTCTCCACTAGCATCAGTATTAATGAAGCTTATACAGCTGGGATCAAACCTTTTTAGAGCCGGAGCGTCACAAATGTTTAGCTCAATATCATCAATAGCTTTGTGACCACACAAACTTACACCCGTTCTTCAACAATTGTGCGATATAGTACATTTTCCCTGAAAAATTGCGCACAAATTTGGAATAGATTTCCCCTAGTCCTAAGAAAACATACACTTTATCCTTATTTTGCAGTGGTGGGGCACGGTTAATTGACTAACTCTGCTTTTTGAACCATTTCTTTGGAACTGATTTCATGTCCAGAATATGCTACCATGTTCCTTGCAAACTTACATTCAAGATGCTTCCGCAGTCAACCGGCACTCTATACCATCTTCAATTCTTTGTCATGTTCCTCCCTTTGGCCACCCATCATCTAAATGCAGTCTTGAAAAAAAGCAACCCTCTTCCTCTTCTTAAATAACTGGTACATGAGTCCTTGAAACACTGCCCCAGCCAAACCAAATGGTACCCCTTCTGAACTAACAGCAGCCAAGCCCAAAGGTGCAATAAATGCAGTCAGATATTTGCTTTTATGATGCAACATCACCTGATGATGTGAGGCAGTAAGAGCTAGGATGGAAAACCAGTTCATGCCTTTAGTTACACATAATGACTCATTAATGCCAGGCAAAGGGAACTGATCTACAGAAATGTTCTTGTTTAGTTCCCTCAAATCAACATAGAGCCTGACACGTCCATTCACCTTACACGCCCCAACTAAAGGAGACACTCAATCTGAAGATCCAATTTATTCAAAAACCCCTGATTTCTCAAACTTATCCAATTCCCTAATCACTACCTCCTTAATGATAAGGGGAATATTTCTTACTTTGTGGACACAAAGGTTATGTGTGGTCCTTTAGTATTAGTATTATTTTTTGCACAAACCCCTTCAACTCTCCAATCTTACCTGAAAACACGGATGGAAATTCATTAGTAAAAAAAAATTCTCAATGTGTTTGCATCCTCCACAATTAACATAGGATCTGGACTGTTGGACAAGTAAAAGAACCCAACTCTTGTTGATCCCCACCACCCCACGACTGATGTTGCACTTCTGGCTACGTAGAATTTGCACTTTGCTACTCTGTCCTTGTATTCAAATTTAAATTTTCGAAACCCTAGTAGATTGATAGGTTTGCCTGTCAAACATTGGGGTTTAGTATCTGGTTTATACTGCTTGGTATTAACTTAGAGATTAAAAATAAGACCAGATCTTGTTAATAATGGTTTATGGAGATTCCAAGGAAGCTACCAATTTTACATGTACACCACCCGGTTCAATGTCACATACAGCCTTCTTTCCTCTATGTGCACTGATTTCCATCACACTTTCACGTATGCTAAGTACTTGCAGACATTCTCTATCTGAACCTGACTGGTCTTCTTCCTGACACATATCATCTTCAGTACATTTAACTGATTTAGAGTTACAACACACCCTCACAAAATGTCCTTTAACCCAAATGTACAACACTTTTGACTTCACATGGGTATCTCCTATCATGAGATAAATAATTAGAACTGGCACAGTGATAACATCTGCCCTTATGGTCGTCCACGCTTTTAATGAAATTAAATGCCCTAGTATTTTTCCTTTTATCAGTTTCATGACCTTAATTAGGAATTACTTTTTTGAGTGACTGCTTTAACCACCTCTCCCACATTCTCTTTTTCCCCAGACAATACTACAGCTTTCACATATAGAATTGAGCTCAGCCTTACTAACAATATGTAACTTCCTATAAGGTTAAATCTCCATAAATCCTTAACATGTCCTGTAGACTGGAATTATTATAATACATAATGACCTGATCTATAATTAATTCACCATGTAATGGGCCAAATCTACAAGTAATTGCTATTTCTTTAAAGCAGTAACATAGTCTTCTATTTTTTCTGTGTCACCCTGTTTCCTGTGAAAGAAGTTGTAACGGTCAATCACTATGCACGCTGAAGTAGGAAAGATCACCATCTAAATCTACAAGTGTGTGAGTGAAAAAATCTCCTTCATCCCCTAAACAGGGTTCTTCTCCATATGACTTTAAACTTTCAATCCAACTGGGCCTAAAAAACATGCAACTGCATTTTCTTTTTCCTTTCTGGTATACATTCCTCACTGTTGAATGTGCAAATGTAGTTAATAAAATACTTCTCCCATTCATCCCATTTTAAATTTATTCAAATTTGATTCACCATCAATCACCATACATGGTTGTGGAGCAGGCAAGTTGAGATTAGCCATATTGTTCCAGATCACAATTGAGGGAGTGAACTTTGACCAGCTAACAGATCCAGAATACAGATATAGGGGGTCATTCTGACCCCGGCGGTCCTTGACCGCCGGGGCCGGGGGGAGCACCGCCAACAGGCTGGCGGTGCTCCTGAGGGCATTCTGACCGCGGCGGTATGGCCGCGGTCAGAACCGGAAAACCGGCGGTGTCCCGCCGGTTTTCCGCTGCCCTGAGGAATCCCCCATGGCGGCGCAGCTTGCTGCGCCGCCATGGGGGATGCCGACCCCCTCACCGCCATCCTGTTCCTGGCGGTTTCGACCGCCAGGAACAGGATGGCGGTGAGGGGTGTCATGGGGCCCCTGGGGGCCCCACTTTGAATTTCAGTGTCTGCTCAGCAGACACTGAAATTCGCGACGGGTGCTACTGCACCCGTCGCACACCTTCCACTCCGCCGGCTCCATTCGGAGCCGGCTTCCTCGTGGAAGGGTGTTTCCCACTGGGCTGGCGGGCGGCCTTTTGGCGGTCGCCCGCCAGCCCAGTGGGAAACCCAGAATGACCGCTGCGGTCTTTTGACCGCGGGACGGTCTTCTGGCGGTCCCAGCCAGGCCGGCGGCTACCGCCGCCGGCCGGGGTCAGAATGACCCCCATAGTTTCAAAATATGATGGCTAGTAAGACAAGGTTATAGTTAGATTTCAGATGTAGCCATCACTGGCCAATGTGAAAGAATCACATCTTACTGGGAGGCAACCAACAAGCAAAACTCTTGTACCTTGTCCTAAAGAGTATATCAGGCCATCCTTCGATCTTCGTCCTGACCACTGAGCCTCAAATAATTAGATGATTCAGTGCTTAAAAGTGCACTTCTGATTACTGCCTAAACTAAGATGGCCGCCATAGGTGGAGAAGTGAGGAGAACCAATACAATGGTGCATCTGAGCAGAACCAATGAGTATCAGCATTGGGTTGGCAGTCAATCCAAAGCGATGCCTCTTACCCATTGAGGAGCATGGACCTTAGCCAGTCAATAAGCGCTATGCTGACTGCCAATCTAATGCTGCAACTTTCTTAACAAATGAAAAGCAAAGACTCAGTAAAGTCAATAAGTGTGCAGGCACGTGCTTATTTTCGTGCACACTCTGTACACCCCAAATAACAATCATCCCTCTTGCACCCTATTGCCAAAGAAGGTAAGAGAGCATTAGGGAACAGGGCAAAACAGCTGCTAATGTTCCCCCCCTCCCCCTCACTCAAATGTAAACTTGCTCCTGCAAAAGCACGGCGCAACTGGAACAACAGCAGTAAACAAAAATCTCTCCAGAGAAGGTTAAAATCAATACCAGTGGCTGCTTCCAACTCATAGATTTGCAATCTGTATCTAGTCCAAAAGAAGCACTGAAGGCACACAGCCAAAACTGTAGTCTACATGAGTGCAGGGCACAAGCAAATCCAGTGCCAAACTTGTTGTTGAAGCAGATATGCTAATTAAGAAAATTATTAGTGATTTATATGTTGTTACTAATGTGAAACTGCATAGAGAAATTAATCGTAGAAAAATAATGTTCATGTTTGAAAAATGTGCCCTCGGGTATGATCACCATGTGTACTAAAACAACTGAAAATTAGAAAAATAATGAAAATATATGAGAAAAATGTAGTAATATGTCATAATGAGACGTATAACCTCTGTTTTGTGTTATTAAGTTAGCTAAACTAGAGGCCTAGTTCCACTGGGCTTTGCACACTCTGAACATGGAGAAACCGGACGACTTGCAAAGGACAGGAAATCATGAGCTGCAGCCTTGACCCATTCGAAGTTCAAGTTATTTAGCTAGAACATTCTGCAATGTACCGACGGACAGGAGATGAAGACGACAATTTGATACAATTACGCGTAGAGCAGGCTAAATGTACTTAACCAGGACTTGAACAATAGAGGCACTGACTGGAGAGCCATATGCAACAATTTTGATACCTGAAGGACCAGATGATGAGGGCATTATAAGAAAAAACAATCTGTTTCATGTAATTTGAAGATTATTAAAATTAGAAGATTCAGTAAACAAAAACTATAGGTTAAATCATATCTGTTGACCGACTAACCAATTAGCAATTAGGGGGATGGACTGGGAGACCCTAATAAAAAGTCAAGACAAGGGGTGAGGAATCAGAACTGTGGGGAGAAAATTTATGACGTCAGGAGACGCTGTCCAAGGTGCTGAGACTGGGCTCATACTCGGTGAGCCTGATCCATAGCTGACTATCTGATGACCTGAAGACGAAGACTGACTTGTTGCTGATCCGTCCTGGATAGGTAGCTATGAAAATGTGACTGACGATTTGTGCCTTTTCTTCTAGGTACCAACTGCTCTGTAATAGAGACTCACACTTAGGTAGATTTTTCCAAATTAATGTTTTCTCTAAATAGTTTTTTTTGCATGAAAACCCTCATGCTAATGCTAATCTTGGTTAGGTAGGCTGTTAGGGGTGATGTTGACGGTAACAAATGACTGACGAACCTAATTGCCGAATTACATTATTAATGCTGATATTCATAGCTTATGGTGTTGCTTTGTCGCATATGATTTTTTAAAGAGATAATGTCTTAACTAATGAATTAATAGTTGATTTGAATAAAATTTGAACTAAGAGATGACTGAGAATTTTAAGCAATTGGGAATAAAATTTGTCAACCCTTTTCCTCAGTAGTGGTTATTAGTATGGTTATATTGTGACTTCATAAAGTGTTTATCTTGATTACTGATGTTGGTTATTGATTCAATAGTCACTGAATACTCCAGGATACTCCATGCGATTCAAAAGGTTCATCGACCTATACGCGGCTCCTTGTAAGTTTACTTACTAAGGACCAGGCACACTAGCATTGTTTTGTGTCACACCACAAATGACACCACACTTTGTTTCTTCCTGAGATTCACTCAGCAAACTCAAGCCTGTGAGCACTGCAGGTTCCAGATCTCCTGCCAGCACTAACCACCTCCCTCAATGAATATTCCACTACCCCTCAGCGCCAAAGCCATTCAACATTCCAAAAATATTCTACATATAGAATACACGTTTACCAGCATTCTCACAACTCAACAATGGACGCATTCTCTGTCAAGATAGCTTTACATGGATACGCTCAAATAAAGAAGGTTCCAATTGCCTCATTCCAAGCTTATGCCCAAATTAACATGGCCTATGTTTCTGACCACACAACAGGTGCCAGGTTAAGAGTACAGAAAATGTTTAGCCTCTGAAATTCTTATCTCATGTTTGTTCTATTTAAGCCAGCCACATCTAATTCCATTTTCTTTGCTTTCATCTTTCTTTTTTTTTCTTCTACTTTGGTCCCAGCGTTTTCACTGATTTTCTTTATCACCAGATACTTCCACAAAAACAGGCCATCCTTCGGAGGGTACCAATCTGTTAACATATACAAAGCCTGTTAATCAGCAGAGTGGTTTTCAGAAAAAGTCACCCTTACCACAGAGCACTAAAGTAAGAGGTTGAAAGAAGACCTTTACAGTACTTAACAAAATGCATAAATTCTTTAGTAAATCCATCATACATTTTGGCAGCAGGACATTCAATGTAGGGACATGGACAGCAGTTACACCTTAAAAGGAGAGTAAGCAGAAACCTTATCATAAGTATATCATCTGTTGATGCAAGGCAAAGCCTACCAAAGATTAAGGAAGATACAATCAACAATAAGAAGGCAATACATGAACCATACACTCCTGGCCTCATATCAAGGACATTTCCCTTTTTTGTGAGGGATCAGGTAGGTCTTTTTTTGGGAGACTATCAAATAGGTGGTTACACCTTGGGGCATGTAATGCTGGTAAACATGGTTTGAACAGTCATGTCAACAATGATAGTAGCTGATTTAAATACGCGAGTAGAAAATGATTTTGTCAACTGAGGCACACTCTTCATGACACGATCCCTTTCACTGCATCAATTGTTTGATCGCTTAGTGTGGTGTGCACATTTGCGACAATGATGACAAAATACCATGGCTCAGCAAAATCAGCACACTGCCTGCGATTTAATTACAGTTACTTTTAAGAAATAGAAGCTATTCTCATCACCTACTTTTGATTTGCAGTTACTTAGAAGAAACAGGAGGGATTCATATCACTAAATAGGAGGGTCCCACTGTACCATAAAAAAGAAGATGTGCAAAAGCGATAATAGGCTAAAATGGCAGCAGGCCATCAGTTTAATTGCCTATGTCAATAAAAAAAATAAAAAAAGATCCAAACCTGAACTTTGACTAATGTGGTGCCAGCACTCTCTAGAATATTCCCAAAAAATGCTGCTTCCCTCAGATTTTCAAGCACAAGTGGAGCCCACATCCTTAATTATAAGAGAAGCCTCTCAAGGGAGGAGGGTGAGTCGCATGTGAATCTATGAACGATACGAATACTGGATAACTGCAGTTACAGGTAAATAACTCAATTTCCTATCCTGTACTGGGCCTTTCATAGATTCACATGCTTGAATCAGAATAGCAAGCAGTACTGAAGACAACTGAAGTACTCCGAGGATGGTGGGTAAAAGCAAAACATTTTCATAATAGCCAGTATAACAATCATTTTTATGTATCTAGACATACATTTGAAAATGAAAGCATTCATGTCTGAACAGTTAGATCAATAAACACCAGCAGAACAAGAAAGCCGCAATATACAGTTGACTGAAAAAAGCACCTTTTATATGAATCAACACCTCTATTTAAAGAGGCTCATCTTATTGGAACAGATTACATAACAGAGCTTGCCTCATGGGTGAGTCACTGTGTTGTGTTGACTCTAGGAAACAGTGGTGCACAAACGAGTGGGTGTTTTTCCTCATGACAGCTTGGTTTATCTTCTCCAGTGGGATGCCTGTGAAAAGAGCAGCTGAAGTGGACACTGCTCTCATGGAATGAGTCCTAGCTTTTCTCGTCAAGGGCTTGTTAGCTCAAGAGTGGCAAAACTGAATTGTTGCTGAGATCCACCGTGCTATTGTGGCTTTCGTCACTGGAGTCCCCTGGTGCCCTTGACAAGAGGAGACTAGCCATTGATCCGTTCTGCAAAACTGTTTAGTACGGTGGAGGTAGAACTTGAGACACTGTTTGATGTCTAAAGTGTAGAGATTCCTTTCAGACAGTTTGGTGGGATTGGGACAAAAATATCCGAAGTATGATAAATTGGTTTGAAAGGGGATTTCATTTATTGTGAGAGGACCACGTTGACATGCCATTCCGGGGGAGGTGTTTGCACTGGAGGGAAAGTTCTGAACAGTCCTTTCACGAATTGTTTAATGAGTTTCATGGACCAGAGAGATGTAGTTTGTGTGAAATGTCTGTACCTTGACACTGCGGCAAGGTGAACCTTTATTCATGCATAAACAAGACCTGACTTGGCTACTGCAAGAAGATAAGGTATGATTTATACGCAAGAGTCTTTAAACGGGTGCAAGTTATTCTGATGATAACAAGAACAGAATCTTTTCCACTTTAGCATGCAAGTCTTCTTCATACTCTTCACCCGTGCTCTGGATAATATATCTCTGCATTCCTGAGTAATGGTTAGTTATCAGAACTCCTAGAACTCAGGAGCCATGTGTGCAACTGGAGAGAGGCTGGTGCTGGGTGAAGGACTTTGCCCTGGTCCCTTGTTAGAAACATTCACTTCTTTGGGAGACAGATGGGCTTGGTCACTGACAGGAGAATCAGCTCTGTAAACGAGTGTTGTCTGGGCTACTTGGGGGCTATCATTATGAGACAACAGTGCTCCAATTTCATCTTCTTGAGGATCCTAGTAAGTAATGGAAAGGGGGAAAAGCGTATCCACAAATCCAGGGCCATCACATCGAAAGGGCATTCCCCCATGACTCTGGGAGCATGTGTCGACTAGCTTAGAACTGGTATTTGGTGTTCTTGTTTGCTGCAAAAAGAGCCAAGGCTGGTGTGCCCCAGCATAATAAAATCTTGATCGAGTTCACACTTGTGGCAACTGTCCTCTGTTCTGCTGAGAATGTCGGCTAATGTGTTGTTCTCTCGCGACACGTGTTCGGCTCGTAGAGAAGGTTTGTGAAATGTGAGCCAATCCCAAGGAGCTTGGGCTTCGAAAAAAAGAGAAAGAGAGACCAGGTTCCTTTTTTGTTTGTTGATGCAATACATGCTGGTCATATTATCTGTAGGGACCACCACAGAGGAGTCTGTTATTTGTGGCAGAAATGCTTGCAGTGAGAGAAATATTGCTTTTAGTTCAGGGAGATCAATGTGCATTAGTTTTTGATGCCTGGACCATTTCCTTTGGATCTGCAGGTCCTGTAAATGGCCACCCAAACCCTCGAGGGAAGCATTGTCATGTTGACGAAGTCAGGAACATCAGGCATTGAGAGATATGATCTATGCGAGACCACCATGTTATCATTTCCACCATCCTTGGGGTAATGCTAGTCAAGTCTTTGAAGGAGCCTTGAGACTGGATCCATTGCTTCTGTAGCTCTTCTTGTAACGGTCTAATTTTCAGTCCCGCTAGTGGCTTTTGCTTCTGTAGCTCCTCTTGTAACGGTCTCATCTTCAGTCGTGCTAGAGATCTTTTGCACAGGAGATCATCCCCAGGAGCCACTCGAATAACCTTACAGAAACAGACTTTCTTTTGGAGATTTGTAAAGCCAGACTGGATAGTCTTTGCTGCCTGTCTCCCGACAAGTAGGCTTTGCTTTCGATTGTCAAGCATGGCACACAGGAAGGTTACCCTCTGAGTTGGCAAGGTGGAAGATTTTTGGTAGTTTACAGTGAGGCCTACATTGCAAAATAGTCAAAGGCAGACCTTGGTGGCTTGGGATGCACATTGCGGTGATGAGGCTTTCAGCAGCCAATCATCGAGGTAGGGAAATACCCAATTACTTTGTTTGCGAAGTATAGCCGCCATTGGAGCAAGCAATTTCATGAAAATTCGGGGTTAACTTTAGTCCGAAAGAAAGAAATCTGAACTGATAATGCGTATCGGCTACTGTGAAGCAGAAGTATTTGTAATGCTTGGGGTAAATGGGAATGTGGAAGTAAGCATTTTCTAAACCCAAGGAGGTCATGTAATCTCTGCTGTCCAGAAGATGAAGGATGTCTGGCAAAGTAATCATACGGAAAGACTGCACAGAAATGTGTTCAATTTTCTGAGGTCCAGTATGAGCCTCCATTTCGGTCTTCTCTCTCACCAGGAAAAAATGGGAGTAAAATCCTAATCCTCATTGATGCAACAAAACCTTCTCTATCGCACCCTTGAAAAGGATAAGAAAGGCTCTTTCCTCCGTAAGTGAAGACGGGGTGGGTGTGCTCCTTTCAGAGGATGGTTTGGTGTTCTCTGCACAAACTCCAATGTATGACCGTAGATTTCTACGTCCAACACCCATTTGTCTGATGTGATCTACTTCCATTGTTGGAGGTAGCTGGGGATCCCCGCGCCCACCTAGGTGGAAAGAGTGGATGTAGCGGATAGCTGGTCCAGGTCATTATTTGCAGCCTGTATCATGACCCTGGGCAGTTGCTTTTGGCGTGCACCTTGCTTGCTGTAGGCCTGCAGTGGGTGGCTGGCGATAGGCCTCAAGGTAGGAGGGCCTGTATTGGGTTGGGAATTGTTGCGGTCGTTGGTAGCCACCTCTGTTAGAGGAGAAACCTCTCCCTCTGGCACCTCAAAAGGGCAACTTTTTGAATTGCAAAGTGCAGAATGACCTGGCTGTGTCTGTTATTATTGCCAATAAGGTGTCATCAATATGCTTCTCAAATATTGTTTTGCCATCGTAGGCCATGTCCAAGATTTTAGATTGGACCTCCGGTCGAAAGGATGTGGCCTTTGGCCATCCATGGCGCCATAACCCTGCTGCTCTAGCTAATTGGCGGAAACCTGTGGAATCGATGTCAAGGGCACAATCCATAACCGCAGAAGTACATTGGCCCTCTTACAGTATCTTCTTTGCCTCACATCTTTTGTTCTCAGTGATGAGATCAAGCGGGCTGCTGACATCTGATCACATCTGGCGGTCATAGCACCCTAGGATTGCTAGACTGTTGGCTGTATGGATGGTAATGGCAGAAATAAGGAAGAACCTCTTCCCCGCGTTGTCAAGACGTCTGCCTTCCTTATCTGGTGGAAGGGTTTTTGGAATGCCTTTTAGCTGCTGAACGACAGAATCAGACTTGGGATAGCCAACAAGACAAGCAGGGGAATCCTCTGTGGCCTAATATTTCTTATCCAGGAGAGGTGGGACTGGAGGGACCGTAGTTGGAATTTTCATAATTTTAAGACCCTCATTCCACATGTAATCTATGATGGAATGGCTCTCATCAACTTTCAGGCCTGCTCTTTAAAGTCATGGAGAAAACAATCTCACTGCATAACAGAGGTTGGAAGAAGGAAACGTGACACAGCTCAGTCTATTAAGTTGAGGAAACCGTTGATGGGGGAGAGTCTGAGGCGTGAGGAGAAGGTGGAGTAGGGACTAGGTAATCGTCCCATTCATCCCTCGGCTCTTCTTCTGAGGAAGTATCATCCTCCCAAGGAGGTGCTGCAATGGTTGAGGCTGGGATAAATCTAGGTGTTAGTGGAGAAGGGATGTTTTTTGAAAAGGAGAAACAGCCTGGGGTTGTGTTGGCAGTTGTTCCTAATTAGAGTCTGGAAACCTCCTTCCATAATCTTGAATCATGGCCTGCAAATCCTGAATCAGTGATGTGTGCATCTGAACCACATCTCTTCTAGGTTGGGGATAGTCATTGTTCATAGTGTTAGCTACGTGGGGTGAAATAAGACTCATACCCTTGTTGGTCGTCTTCGTCTTCTCCCTCGTCTTGATATTTCACAGGAAGTTCTGAGGGACTGTGAGAGTCCCCAAAAGGTCCCTCATTATCAGACTCTTCCCAGTCTAACAGATGGCTTGGAAGCAAAGCTGAAACTTTGCTTGGAGAAGTCACTTCAGGACACAAGGCAGCCTTTGATATTTTATGATCTTAACAGTAGTAGTAGTAGTAGTATCTGTCGATGACATGGTAGAAGTGAAGTATGATGTTGCAGGCAAAACTGACGGTGTCGCAGACATTGTCAATGTGCTTTTGTTGAGACCGGCTTTGTCAACAGTATCTTTTTCTTCCACGGTGGTGATGTCAAATCCATTGGCGGTGAACTAGAGGCCAATATGTTCGTGGACGAGATGGGCCCAGTAATTGCTGTCATCAACGATGTTCCTGACGATGATGGCCTCGCCAATCAGATAGTGGTGACAGTGACTATGGTTGCTGTCGTCGACACTAATGTTGACAGTGTTGTCGACGATTGAGTTCTAAGAGGAGTTTTGGACTCAATGGTTCAGATGAAGGAGAGCAGAGATGCTCCCTTTTCTTTAGGGATGGAGTGGATGGTTGTAAGGAGGGATTTTCCCATTTTTGTGTGGGTCCTTGTGGTGAGAATTTCAGGCCCTCCTGCTCTCCTCGGAAACCCCTTGGTCAGAGGATCTTGAGCTTTTAAGGGGCCTTACAGTAATATCACTGTCCACACCTGAAGAGCTGAATCTTTGGAATCTGGACTTCTGTAGCCATAGAAGTAATCTTCCTTTTCTGTCTCTTATTGTGTTTCAGGAGAAGGTATGGCAGGTGTTACACTCCTTCAACTGATGCTGTGGATAAAGGCAATATAGACAGTCTCTATGTGGGTCATCCACATGCAGCATTTTCTTACCATAAGACTTGTAGGAACGAAGGAGACCTTTCTTGGAAGACTCAGACATTGTAGATGCTGAAGAACTGGGTTTTTAATAAAAAACTGAGCAGAGCTCAGGGAGACTCCAGTCACACAATGTGTGGTAGAAAATCTGAGGGAAGGGTTGGTCCTTTTTATAAAAACAAAAATCACATAGATAGGCTATTAAACAGTTGGCCTACTGACATTATAGCTTATTATAGCTCTTGCATACAGCTTTATTATGATACTGTGGGACTCCCTCTTTGACGACAGGGAACGATTCAAGCATGTGAATCTATGAAAGATCCAATACTGGACAACTAAACTTACCAACGAAAAGGAATTCACAAACTCATCAATTTTCACTTGGATACCTGAAAAATGTTTTAGCACGTTAGTAACACTCATACTTCCTCCAAAAACCCAAGCTTGAACCTCCAGAATAAGGAAGGAAGCATTTAGCTAGTACCTGTGGCGCGCAAAGAACCAAAAAGATATGGCCATTGCTGACATGTTAGCCTGGTCCTTTGTCTTAAGACTCACTGCCTAATGCCTCTGTGCTCTTGATGGAAATAATTCAACCTGAGAATTGATTGGAAGGGTATCTATTTTTATGTCCACCTTCTGCCATACGTGGAGATGTGCAGCAGGCCATTGTGATACCTAGGAAGTGTAAATCTACTCTTCTGGTCATAAATAAATATCCATACAAAAGGGACTCTTCTGCTTCTCAAAACACTGGCCAGTGATTTGGGCTATTTACTGCCACATACCTGCTCATCGCCAAAGTGTGCTAGAACTGTGTGTGTGTGGCTACATCACTGGAAGCAGAAGTCGCCCTTTTTAGGGCGGAAGCCCTTATGTTGACATCACGGAAATATGCCAGTTTAGCCTACCAACCTTCTCAGAGGAGAGGTCTTAAGAGGATGTGATAGAATGGGATCCCTATGAAGGTGGACTGTGTAAAGTGTGATAAAGGTGTAGAGCGAAGATATAAGGGCAAGGAAGTGAGGATAAAACTGCCTTTAAGTGGTTGTCTAAAATGTTATTGTTGACCCCCACAGGGTAGGGATGAGTAGCAAAAGGGAGCAATAATTCACCTGAAGAGAGTGAACAACATGTTTCTGTTGCAACTGTGCCCTCAGGAGAAGATGAAATGACATTGGTCAGGACCATTCCCTATCTACTAACATGTTTGATAAATGCATAACAAAGGAAGTTTTTATATACAACACCACATACATTTGTTCGGGTGCAACAGGTTTTCTCCTGCGTGAGTTCAAGTTCTTACCACAACTCACCCTCCTGGCCTAGCATTGGTATACCATGTCTTCCCAACAAGCGAGCCACCGTGCTTTCTGTGATGGTTAAGGACACCTTCAGAACCACATCGGAACAATTTTATGAGTAGTATCAAAAAACAACTCTGGTGAACACTGATGTCTTTCCTCATAATTATTTTCTTTCAGTCACATATATATTGATTCATCATAATGCACAAGTTACTTAACTTCGGTAACAGAATATCTGGTAGAGACATATTCTAGTTGCAGATTCCTTACCTTAGAATTTCCCCCAGGCTTCATACTGGATGCAGAGATTTTTCTTACAAGCAATACCCTTGCGCGTCGGTAGGTGGCGTCGGTCGACTCCACAGGCGTCGTAGTCACTGTGATGACGTCGGGAGTAGTATATAGATGCCGCCTTTGCGCAGTGACGTCAGTTTCTTTTAACAACTTTTCACTCCAAAGTGCAGAGCCGCTAAGAACACAGACTGGTGCGCCAGAGCTAAGGACCTGAAAGGGGAATCCCTGTCTTTAGAAATTAGTTCGCAAGCGGGGAGGACGGGTGGGCAGTAAGGAGCCTGCAACTGGAATATGTCTCTACCAGATATTCAGTTACCAAAGGTAAGTAACTTGTACATCTGACAGAGACTTCTAGTTGCAGATTGCTTACTTTAGAATAGATACCCAAGCAATGCCATCCTCGGTGGTGGGCTGCGAACCAAGATCATACTAGGCAGTCCTGCAGGACCAAACGACCAAAGCAGCCGCCCCGACGGACCTGACTGTCCAGGCAGTAGTGTTTAGCAAACATGTGAAGGGATGCCCACGTAGCTGCCTGACAGATATCAAGGACAGGAACTCTGTGTGCTAACACAGTGGAAGCAGCAGTTGCTCTGGTGGAATGAGCACGCAAGCTCTCAGGGGGTTGCTTCTTGGCCAAAACGTAGCACATTTTGATGCAAAGAAGCACCCTTCGAGAGATGGTACGCTTTTGCACTGCCTTTCCTTTTTTCGGACCCACATACCAACAAAGAGTTGATCACCCACCCGGAAATCTTTAGTACGATGAAAATAGAATGCCAATGCTCTTTTAGGTCCAGACGGAGGAGTCTCTCCTCCTCATGAGAAGGATGTGGGGGGGTGTAGAAAGTAGGCAGGGTGATGGTCTGGCCTACATGAAAAGGCGTAACCACTTTTGTCAGGGTGCACAGACAAGTATGGAGGTTTAGATGAAAGGGTTTGAAGCTCACTCAACCTGCGAGCAGAGGTGATGGCAACAAGAAAGACAGTTTTGAAGGTGAGGAGCTGCAAGGGACAATTATGCATCGGCTCAAAGGGAGTACACATTAAATAAGTAAGGACAAGATTGTGGTCCCACTGAGGCATGATAAATGGAGTGGGAGGAAATAAATGTCCTTTTAGGAATCTACTCACAATAGGAGATTTAAAAAGTGACGGCTGATCAGGTAACCTAAGGAAGGCCGAAATGGCAGTAAAATACTCTTTAAGGGTGCCCAAAGCAGAGCCCTGCTGGGCCAAAGAAAGAATGAACAGAAGAACCTTGGATAGAGGAGCAGAGAGGGGATCAATAGATTTGTTGGTGCACCATGCCACAATTTTATTCCAACAACAGGCGTAGACAGTTTTGGTTGAGGGACGCCTGGCTGCCAAGATAACATTGCAGACTTCGGGTGGAAGATCAAAAGGCGTCAACTGTCGCCGCTCAATCTCCACGCACGAAGGCGGTTGGTTGGACAGGTTCAGGTGAAGGACCGTCGCCTGTTGCTGCGACAGAAGATCTACCCGAAGAGGCAGTCAGAGTTGAGGATCAATGGACATGCTCAACAGCTCTGGATACCAGACTGTCCATGCCCAATCCAGAGCCACCAAGGTGACTTGGGCCCGTCGTTCCTGATCTTCTTGAGAACTCTAGGCAGAAGTGGTAAAGGTGGAAAAACGTAAAGGAGGCCGGAGTTCCACTTGAGACGAAAAGCGTCTCAATGAGTGCCGCCTTGGAAACTCCAACGTGCAAAACAGCTAACATTGCGCGTTCTCTGCGGAGGCAAACAAATCTAACCAAGGATCTCCCCACTGCTGAAAGACCTTGTGCCACCTCCGGATGGAGGCGGCACTGTGCATCGACGGCTGAGTTTGTCCGTTCTGGCATTGAGAGAACCCGCCAGATGTTGAACCATCAAGGTAATACCCGGATGTTCCAGCCATGTCCAGAGGGGTAGTGCCTCCGGGCAAAGGGTCGAGGACCCTACTACGCCCTGTTTGTTGCACTACCACATGGCAGCAGTATTATCCGTGAACACCTGCACTACTTTCCCTTTGAGAGAGGTAAGAAATGCTTTCAACGCAAGCCTGATCGCCCGGAGCTCCAGAAGATTGATATGGAGCCCAGACTCCACCGGAGACCAGAGGCCTCTGATCTCCACCTCTCCCATGTGGCCGCCCCAACCCAGAAGTGATGCATCTGTCACTAGAGAGATCTTCTTGGGGAAGGGAGAGGGATCTGCCGTGGACTTCATGAGGATTCGAAAGCCACCACTGCAGGTATTTCGCAGTACCCTCTGAGATCTCAACCATGTCAGAGATTACCCCGATGTTGCTCCCACTGGAACTTCAGGTCCAACTGCAGAGCCCGCATGCCATCTGGCATGTGTTACTAGCAGGATGCAGGAGGCCACGAGGCCCGGCAGCCTCAGAGTCAGTCTCACTGAAACCCAAGACAGAGGCCGAAAGATCAGAATCATAGCCCGAATGTCTTTGACCCGCTTTTCAGGAGGATAAGCCCAAAACTTCACTGTGTCCAGAACAGCTCCAATGAAAGGGAGCATCTGAGAAGGAGTCCGGTGTGACATAGGCAGTTTTATAGTAAAGCCCAGCATGTGCAGGAGGTTCGCGGTAGTCTGATGGTGGGACACGACTTTCTGGGGCGAGTCCACTTTCAACAGCCAGTCCTCGAGGTAAGGGGAAGACTGACACCCCTAACCTGCGCAGATGAGCTGCAACCACCGCCATCACTTTTGTGAACACCCGAGGGGCACTGGTAAGGCCGAAGGGGAACACTGTAAACTGAAAGTGCTTGTGATGTACCACAAATCGTAGGTAACATCTGTGGGCAAGCAAGATGGGGATGTGGAAATAAGCATCCTGCAAGTCCTAACCTACCATCCAGTCTCCTGGGTCCAAGGTAGACAGAACCAGAGCCAGAGTGAGCATTTTGAATTTCTTCTTCTGGAGAAAGTAGTTCAGGTCCCGAAGGTCTAGGATAGGACGTAAGCCCTTGTCCTTTCGGCACCAGAAAGTAGAGGGAATAACAACCACAACCTACTTCTGGCACAGGGACCTTTTCTATTGCTCCCTTGGCCAAGAGAGCTGCGACTTCCTGGCGGAGAAGTGCCAAATAATCCTCTGGAAAGTGTGCAGATTTGAAAGGGAGGGAGTAGCCCTTCGAACGATCTGCAAAACCCACCTATCCGTAGTGATAGATTCCCAGTGGGGCAGGTGATGGTGAATCCTGCCGCCAACTGGATGGGAATGAGGGGACTGACTAGGGGGTTTGAAGGCTGCAGAAGGGGCAAAGGTGGACTGGGCAGCCCTCTGGTTCCCTGTCCCACGTTCCGGACACGCAGAGACTGGACAGCATGGGTGGCGCGGTGGCTGGGTGGAGGACGCAACAGGGAGCCCCTTCTGTGGCCACGAAAAAAGTGGACTGCAGGGGGCGAGGGTCAGAGGAAAGACCAAGGGAATCCTTAAATCTCTCCAAAGCTAAGTCCGCTTTGTCTCCAAAGAGACGAGAGCCATCAAAGGGCATGTCCATGAGGGACTGTTGGACATCCCTAGGAAACCAGAAGTACGCAACCAGGCGTGGCGTCTCAAGGCCACCGTCGTAGCAACACTATGCCCAGAGAGTCAGTCGTGTCCAGCCCACAACGGATAGTGAACTTTGCCGCATCTCTCCCATCGTTCACAGCTTTGGAGACAATAGCACGGGCCTCCTCCGGTATCTGCGGCAGGACTTGTGCAACCGTATCCCACCAAGTGTTGGTATAGTGGCCCAAAAGGCATGCAGTGTTCACAGACTGCAGCGCAAGACTGGAGGAAGAAAACAACTTCTTACCAAACTGTTCCAGCCTTTTTGATTCTCTGTCCGTTGGGGTGCGGAAGGGAATGCGCCTGAAGAAGAGGAAGCCTGGTTGACAAGACTCTCAAGTGTGAGGTGTTGGGATAGGAATTCAAGGTCGTTCAGAGCAGGCAGATGGCGGCGTGCAACAGTCCTATTCACAGGAGCCCCTATTTGGGGTTTGGACCAAGTACTCAAAAGGACATCTGTGAGGGCTTCATTGAATGGCAAAAGGGGTTTTGAAGTGGAAGCCCCGTGCTGAAGCACTTCCGTCAGGAGATTAGACCTGACCTCTACAGTTAGAAGCTCAAGGCCAAGGACCTCAGCTGCCCTACTGACCACCATACCATAAGTCGCTCCCTCCGCCTTAACCACGATAGGAGGAGACAGCATGCCAGCGTCAGGAGAAGTATCCAGACCACTGACGTTGCCCAATTCCTGAGCCCAGTCCAAAGATCGGCCATCCTGGTATTCATAATCCCTCTACGTACCTGTCGGACTTTTTTGCTTATGCAGGGTCATCAATCTTTTTGCCTCCTATTTTTTCTGACCTTGCTGTTGGCTTTTGAACTCTGAGCACGTTAACACTGCTAACCAGTGCTAAAGTGCATATGCTCTCTGAGTAAATTGTATGTAATTGGTTTATCCATGATTGCCATATTTGATTTACTGGTAAGTCCCTAGTAAAGTGCCCTAGAGGTGCCAGGGCCTGTAAATCAAATGCTACTAGTGGGCCTGCAGCACTGGTTGTGCAACCCACATAAGTAGCTCTGTAATCATGTCTCAGACCTGCCACTGCAGTGTCTGTGTGTGCGGTTTTAACTGTAAATTCGACTTGGCAAGTGTACCCACTTGCCAGGCCTAAACCTTCCCTTTTCTTACATGTCAGACACCCCTAAGGTAGGCCCTAGGTAGCCCTAAGGGCAATGTGCAGTGTATGATTAAGGTAAGACATATAGTAATGTGTTTTGTATGTCCTAACAGTAAAATATTGCTAAGTTTGTTTTTTACTGTTGCAAGGCCTGTCCCTCTCATAGGTTAACATGGGTGCTACCTTTAAATATGATTAAAGTATAGATTCCCTTTTAGTAAAGTTGATTTTAAGATTGTGTGTTTGAAAATGCCACTTTTAGAAAGTGAGAATTTTCTTGTTTATGCCATTTCTGTGACTCTGCCTGTTTGTGGATTCCCTGTCTGGGTTGGTTTGACAGTTGGGCTGGTTGCACCTCACACTAGACAGTGACACAAAGTGAGCTAGGGTGTAGCCTGTATATCCTGATGAGCCATCTGTGCTTGGAGGGAGGGGAGGAGTGGTCACTCACACCTGAAAGGGCTGTGCCTGCCCTCACACAATGCAGTCTCCAACCCCTTGGAGAGTGCCTGGGGCCTGGCCTGGGCAAGGCAGGATTTCACATTCAAAAGAGTACTTTGAATTAGGCCTACTTCAAAGGAGAAATAGGGTATAAGAAGGGCACCCAAAACCACAGACTTTAGAAACACTTCTGGAAACAAGAGGAACCTCTGCCTGGAGAAGAGCTGTCTGTGACTATGCTTTGTGGAGCTATCCTGCAGTTGCTGCTTCTACTAGAGTAAGAGGGCAAAGACTGAACTTTGTGTGCCTTCCATCTTGAGAGGGACTCTCCAAGGGCTTGATTTAGAGCTTGCCTCCTGTTGTTTGAAGTACCAGCGACAGCAAAGACTTCTCTCTGCCAGCACCTGGAGTCTCTGGAGAGATTCCTACTCTGCCATGTGGTGCCCATCCAGTTCATGGGACCCTGAAAGGAGAAGTTGGCAGCCTAAAGAAAAGGAAAGCCACTCACAGTGCGCCATGCGGGGAAAAGATTGACGAGGCTCCGATCTGCGGCTGAAGAAACGATGTGCCGCCGGCTCCGCAGCTTAAAATCGACGCTCACCGGAAACGCGACTGAAGAATCGCTGCATGGAGCAGGAGAAACGACGCGCAGCATCGCTGACGGAGGCTGGGAGGTCGCAACCTGCGCTGCGTGGGTTTCAGATCATCGTGCGGCTGGATTTCGGAGTCAAATACCGCTGGGCGTGTAAAAATAACGCAAGGCCTGCCCGGACCCGAGAGTGCTGACCGGATCGACGCATCGCTCTCCTGCGGAGAGAAGAAACGACACTCCCGACCCAGCAAAAGGAGAAATGACGCAAGGTCCCGCTCGTGAGTGGAATCAACGCATCGCAAGCCCTTTTTGACATGTGCTCGCCCGTGCATGGTTATTTTTGACGCACTCAAGGTACATTTTCACGCTAACAGTGTTAGTGTGTGTTTGAAACTACTTAAAGACTCTTTTCGATTTTTAATTGATAACTGGACCTGTGTATTGTGGATTTTTGTCGTTTTGGTCTTGTTTTGTTTAGATAAATATTTCCTATTTTTCTAAACTGGCGTTGTGTCTTTTTGCAGTGTTTTCATTGATTTGCTGTTTGTGTTGGTACTTTATACCTAGCACTCTGAAGTTCAGCCTACTGCTATGCCAAGCTACCAAGGGGGTAAGCAGGGGTTAGCTGAGGGTGATTCTCTTTTACCCTGACTAGAGTGAGGGTCCTTGCTTGAACAAGGGGTAACCTGACTGTCAACCAAGGACCCCATTTCTAACAGTACCCATAGGAAAAAGGGTCCGAATCCGACCTGGGGCAAGTAGGCCTCATCAAAGACAAAGGAGGCATAGGCCGATGCCGCTCTGACTCAGAGTCATCCGGGAAAAGGATTCGGTCCACGTCACTAGTGGGCACTACCAACGTTGGGAGCGTCGACAATCGACCAGTCACCGGGGAAGGCATCAAGGGTGCAACCTGCGCCGGTGCGAATTCGCAAGCGGATCCGGAGGTGACCTTGGAGCCAGAGCCGGAGCTGCCGGCGCAGAACCCGAAGGCCCCTCAACTCAACCCCTTGGGCCCAAAGGCACTGTATCGCGGTCGGTCCACCCAAAGATGAGGCACATGGCCTCATAGAGCTCTTTAGGCTGGGCGGGGTCGCTCCGGCAAACTTGGGGAAACGTGGAGCCGACCCAGACGCAGTCTCCGAGGACAGAGGCCTTGAGAGTCTACGCTCTTCCCGTGTTGCGTCAACCGAGCGACTAGGCGAAGTCGGAGAGTGATGGGACCTCTTCGACGACGACTTCTTACCTGTACCTGAGGATTTATAAGAAGATGAGTGGTGATGGCTCCGCGAACGGTCTCGAGACCTTCCTCTCGATCGAGACCGTGACTTATGCCGAGCACGACTTTGGGTCATGGTCGCACTCGAGACACCACAGACAAAGCCGATGAGGATCCGTCACAGACATTGTGCGGTGACAGTCCTCGCACAGCTTAAAAACTGTCTTCTGGGACATCCATGACGCACCAAAAGTCTCACAAAATCTCGACAAAACGGTCGAAGTTGGTCAAAAACAGACCAGGGTAGCTCTTCTCCGGATCAGCGCATGGCGCGGAAAGAAAAGAACTGACGTCACTGCGTAAAGGCGGCATCTATATACTACTCCCGACGTCATTGCGGCGACTACGATGCCAACGACGACCGACGCCACCTACCGGCAGGGGTATTGCTCGAAAAATAATCTCCAGATCCAGTCTGACGCCTGGGGGGAATTCTAAGGTAAGTAATCTGCAACTAGAAGTCTCTATCAGATTTGCATGTGTCCACTGATTGACCAAGTGATGGTAAAGTAGTGTTACTCAAAAGACAGGCGCATCTGAAATGTAAGTAACCTAACGTTTTATCACATGCATACAAAGCTTAAGTGCTAGACCTTAGCAGTGACCTTTGATCATCAACCTATCAGAATACGCTTGTTTATGGATGCCTAACCCCTTTTAAAAACAGGCACTGGCAAAACCAACAGGTTGTGCCTATGGGAGGTACTGGCCTTGTCAATGTGTTTAGCCAAGTTATACAGCTGTGCATTGTTGTGCAGCATGGCTAAAAGCGAATAGCACTTTTTTAATTGCTAGAGAAGAGGTTGTAGGGAGGACGTGTGGTGGGACCATTGGAAAATGGATAATGTGGGACAACAATGTTATGATGCATCACAATGCTTTGGGGGGGGTGGATGATGAACAACACATATGACAGAGTGAGCCTTGGTGGCAGGGCCAACACTGACAACTGAGGGAGGGAGGTTGGCAGGGGTAACAGCCAATGGAGAGAGGGCGGTGGCAGGGGCAACACAGATAATGGGGGTGAAGGGCAAAGCAAGTGATAGAGGCAATGCAGGGAGGGTGGATGATGGGGCAACATGGACAACGGGGGCAGTGGGTGAGGCAACATGGATAATGGATGGATGGTCTGAGCTACAACTGGGACAATGGAGTGGTGGAAGGAGGGACAGCTGGTGATAAGGCAACACAATGGACAGCTAAACAAAGACAGTGCTTGAACACAAAGTAGTGCCTGAAAATGAGCAATTGAAGCATACAAGTATTACATTCATAATCCAGGAGAGGAACAAACATATGACGTTGAAGAAGTCTATGGCAGCTGACCAATAAGAAGAAAGCGAATGAAAATGAAGGCAAGCAATGGACAGCCTCTATGACCACTAGTAGAAAATAATAGGTCTTGCAAGTAACAGCGCACGCACTGTCATAGGCAAGACCTAATGCTAGCAGAGCAATGAACAATTGTTAAGTTTTCTTAGTCATTCCTTATGATGTTGTTTTGAGAACTACACATCTCCTTTCAATTATTACAGCACTCGTAATAATCGGAAGAAAAAATACAGTAAGGCTGTGGGACAAGAAAGTTAAGTGCAGTCAAAGGGCGAGTCACCCTTTCAGAGACTCTTTGATCACAACCCAACAACCCCTCACCAGTGTGAAGTTTTAGATAAAGGTGATTTCAAAATACTTACTTTTTCAGGAGACACGTGAACTGATTGCATTTAGGTTTCCGTTTCAAGGTCAGTCGGTTAATTGACCACTATTCATTTTAATCAGTTCAGGAACTATTAGAGAGCTCTGGTCCATATTGTTCAGAGTCCTATGCTCCCTTATTTGTACAAGAAAAAAAACAACCTCAATACACATATTGAACACTCCAATCAAAAGAAGCCTACCTTTTTGCAGAATCGTTTTGCAGCAGTCCCTGAACATCCTGAAAAATAGGGGTTGGAAGGAACTGAAGTACTGAATAAGGGGAGAGTAGAACACATTATTTTAGGAACTACAGAGAAGGGCCTCACTGTAGGAATTTGTTTTTTGGATTGGTATTCTTTATATAACAGAGGCGGGAATCCATAAACCACTTTTTACTTTAATTTACTGAAATTAACACAGCATCAATCTTCATCCTACTGTTAAGCTAAAAAAAAATATCACAATTTCCAGGGGGACCAAGCCTTACTTTTCTTACTGCTGAAAATGACTAGAAGCCAACAATCAACTATCCCACAGAAGTCTGGCAGAATACAAGCTAAGGGATGATCTGCCACAGGATTTCCACACACATACCATGACGTGCAATTTTTAAGCTTAGATAATGCAAACTAGGTAGGAGAACACAATACACAAATGGAGAAACCCAAAAGTGATGAAAACAGGGCAAAATGCTCAGCTACATGCCATAGGTAGTGTTACTATGCAAACTTGACCACAGAATATTCTCCTGTCTTTACCAGTCTATTAAAAAAGTTTCATTAAACAAAGTCTAGCGCGAATCAAGTCCTCTAACCCTAAAAGGCTTTCCCACTCTGAAAGCTAAATCCTCAAAACTGAGAAACACGGAGTTCAAACTTTGACCTGCCACTGCCTGTGCTATACCAGTTCTGATGGAAAAAGAATGGCTTCGACTGTACGGTCTGTCAATCTGGCACCTTTCAAGAGTAAAAATCAAAACAGATACATCCGATCAATGACGATCTTTTACGGTAATGTACAACACAGACAAAACGCCTCCGACAAACAAAGCTTAGTTGAGAGCAGGCACCAAAAACTATCCCAAGCTACTTTATGTTTAACCCTACCAGGAAAATCGTCAGTATATGACAGAAAAAGACAGAAACAAAATGTTAGGAATAAAATTCAAGTATATAAACTTTAGGAAACTATTATGCATTCTTGATATTTCCTTGACAGTTTTTAGGGTCGAGCGTAAAGCGCTCTGTTCCCTGGTGTAATCTTTCTGTGGGCTTTTAACCACGCCCATGTCAAGCCCAGTTTGGTTGGTTTGTGTGCTTGCCTTTTAAAATTAACTTGATTTAATTAGTGAAAGGCATGCATACGTCATGCCTTTTCCAGTGTTTAGCCCACCTCCAGCTCACCTGAAAACATAGGAGGCTCCATGTTTTCTATATGGTTTCTGCACTACCTTTTCACTTTATTATTTCGTAGGCAGCGCGATCTCGCTGGGCAGTAGTAGAGCGCTTAGCAGGACATCGATCCTGTTAAATGGATATTTTCTCTTTTGCCAGTTATATGGATAATTGCATTTTTGCCCATATGTTTCACTGCAAGCAAACTTCTGTTTCCTTTTGTGTGTTTGCTTTGCGCTCACGGCGGCCCGCTTATGTGAAACTGTTTTACTTTTCAGTTTGTGTGGCAAGAAAAGTCCGGTTAGGGGTTTACAAAGCTAATAGCTTTAACTCGTTTTTTTTTTTGTCGATGACTGACAACCAAGCATTTTTTGTTGTTTTTCTGATGTGGAAATTTGTCAAAGCCAAAAGGTCTGGTAACACCCTTAGATGGCGAGACCTATTGAATTTACCAGTGCTTACTTCATACATTGTCAGCTTAAAATTACTTCCACATTTTGGCCCCTATAGTGGCCAAAGGACGTGAGTTAATCTGCTAAGGGTCACACGTTGTAGTGCACCTACAATGGACTAAAGGGGTGTGGTAAGCTGCCCAGGGCCACGCGTTGTAGTGCTTCTATAGTGGGCTAAAGGATCCAAGGTAATCTGCCCAGGGTCACGCATTGCAATGAAGTAAGGACATCTGGCCTGGATCTCGAGGCTCTTCAATGTAATGTTGTCTATGTAGTCGAAGATCACAGTTACTGTATTGGTGCAAGCAGGACTACAGGTCCCAGAATGCATAGAAAGCCAGGCCTGAGTGCACTGTGCACAATTTTCATCATCTGAAAGGCTCCTGCCTTGCTCTGTGCAACTCGAGCCACAGGAGGGGGGAGGAATGCATCCTCAGGCACCACCTGAGGCATCCTGCAGGTTAGAACAAGAGTGAGGGGTCCTGGGGCCAGGAGGGGAGCGACAGGCATGAGCTGACGTGGAAGTGCAACAGTCCTGGCCTGCGGGGCGCACTCAGTCACAGCACTCAGCTCTACCGCTGCACCTCAGTCCTCAGTCACAGCACTCAGATCTGCCAGTGCACCTCAGTCAGTCACAGCTCTGCCAGTGCAACTCAGTCACAGCTCTGCTAGTGCACCTTAGTCCTCAGTCACAGCTCTGCCAGTGCACCTCAGTCACAGCACTCCGCTCTGCTGCTGCACCTCAGTCCTCACTCACAGCTCTGCCAGTGCACCTCAATCACAGCACTCAGCTCTGCCAGTGCACTTCAGTCACAGCTCTGCCAGTGCACCTTAGTCCTCAGTCACAGCTCTGCCAGTGCACCTCAGTAACAGAGCCGCTCCTGACTCGCAGCTCTGCCGGTTTACCTCAGTCCTGAACCATAGTGCTGCCTCCATGTACAGCTCTGCCAGTGCACCTCAGTCACAACACTCGGCTCTGCCGATGCTCCTCAGTCATAGCACTCAGCTCTGTGAGTGCAACTCAGTCCTCAGTGACAGCACTCAGTTCTGCCAGTGCAGCTCAGTCCCAGCACTCTACTCTGCTATGCCAGTGCACCTAAGTCCTGACTTGCACCAATACCTGGTATTCCAGCATAGGCACCATGAGGGCTCCAGACTAACCTAATGCCACAGAAGTCAACAGCTGTAGCGCCTGTTATTATCCTGGGTGCCAGGCCAAATATTCAGGCGCTATTAATTTGAGATGAACAGAAATGGAGGGAAAATGTTTGCACAAATAAAAGGATGACCATTATATTTATGCCAGTAAAAATAAAGGCCCAGTGAAGTTATTTATAGTCATTGCACGAATTATCACTTAGAGTCAGACACTCGTTACTGCAATGCAAATATCAAATTCATGTTATTACTCCAGTGTAGAGAAACTGACATGAGAAAAGCACTGTTTACCTCTTTGGACTGCAGGTTAAAATTACTTTATGCAGGGAACCGATTCTCCAAATAAACAAGAGACCTTTTAAAATTTGATCTTACCCTGCTGCACAGATTGAAATCCTTGCTTCCTGTTTTTGGTCAAACATTTTGTTTTAAACAATGCACATGAAAAGCTTGCATTGCTTGACTCATATATGCAGATTCACAGGGTGGTTGATGCTGCTTAGTACTATTGCAAAGTTGGGGCGCGGGGCATCTTGACCCGCTTGAGGCTTCGCCTTTTGTCACACTCTGCAGTTATAATGAATAGCACATGATCAGAGCCACTGAAATTATGCAGCAGGGGAGGGCCAAATTATGCAGGAAGTTTAATTAAATGATGAGGCAAAGAAAGGCAAAATATGTTCCTTAATGCAGCACATTTTTAAATAGTAATTCTTAATTTTGTCATTTTTAGGTCAAACGCAGGCGTATGACCTCTTGTATACTTTTAAGTATACATCTTCGGTAGGCTTCCAACTATTCCATTTGTTAGTTTCAGTGTCATTTAAAAATCCTTGCTTGCTAGTGGTCAGTCATGCCTCTTTTTCCCTTCTTCTGTGTGGGAGCAGGGACCAACTATTGTACAATTACTCTTTGTCCTGGTTATATACTCTGCAGGGGACTTTTTTATTCTTCTTTTTTAAACTTGGTTTCCTGCTCCTGTCCAGGGAAGCTTCCTTTTTCATTTGCAGAGCATTCTTGCTCTGAGCTTAGCTGTAAACAAGTCTATAAATCAGTCTGTTGTCCTGGTCACATTTGGTCTTTGTTGGCTCTGCACCCTCTCTCAGCTGCCTGGCCCTGCCCTTACCTAGCTTGGATTTTCTTTATGAATTCTACCAGAGATCCGCAAACCTTAGAAACTGTGCCCACTTCTGCTCCATACTGGGATCCCACTTGCAGCTCCATCAGTGCACCTCAGTTCACACATTCCAAGCCCTCAGCCATGCCAGGAACCCCACATATGCTGTCTGCCACAGCACCTCAGTTCTTCCAGTCAGTACACTCTGCTACTTCAGTAATGAGACCTCTGGCGCAGCTCCATCAGTGCACCTCAGTTCTACCCCAGCGAGGTCACTAGCTTTCCTATACTGGGACCCCACTCACATACAGTTCCATTACAGCAGCTCAATTCTAATATTCAGTCTCACTACCAAGCTAATACTGGTCCCAAAAGAGCAAAAAACAGCTCAGCCAGTGCACCTCAAGTCTAACATCCAAAGCCACTTCTGATGGGAACCATCACAGCTCCGACGGAATCCATCAATTCTAACATTCAGTGCACATTTCTTCGCAGTACTAAGGCTCACACACACCCTTCAGGACTTCTCCCTTCTGTAGTTCGGAGGCAATGCCACTCCTATGCTTGGCTCCACTCTCAGCTTCACCAGAGCACCTCCAGCTACCACTCTGCAAAACTTGCACACTAACACTAGGTTCCACACATAGCTCCATTAACATACCTCACTTCTTCTCTTGGGTGCCCGTTACTATGTCAGTACTGCAGCCCACATACAACTCTGTCAGTGCACCTCAACCCTAACCTGCTGCGCCTCATTATTCCAATACCAGGAATTATATAGAGATCCATTTCTCATTCCTCACCCGCTGCCTTTCTGTTATTCCAGCACTGGGCAGGGACACAGCACTGCCTATACCCCCAATCCTGATCTGAAGCACCTCAATATTGCTTTGCTTTATTGGGGTTCACATACAACTCTGCTAATGCACCTCCGGTTGTTCTGCATTGCCTCTTGCTGTTCTACACTCTGACTTCTGTTTGAGGACGTGGGAGAGCCAATTAAATCTATTCTTAGCTGTCATCTTTATTTGGGAGGGTCTGTCTCACCTATGTCAGTCCGTCCTTTCCTTTACTCTGTTTATTCTCAATGTTTTCTTTCTCCCCCACTTTTCTTTTTCCAGCTCTTAAAATCCACACATTAACAGTTCCGCTCTTTCAACTGTTTATTTCTACTCCTCGCCTTTTTTTTCCCTCGTCCTCTTGCTACCTCCTCTTTCAAACTCACAAAAACGTGGTTATTTCTTTCCTTGTTTCGGGCCTCTCTTTTTTCTTCATCAGATGTTCATTCGTTCACTTTTTTTTCTCTTCCCTTCAGTCTTTCTTTTTTATTTGCTCTTTTCTTTGACTCAATATGCGTCTTTTTTTTTTTTTAAGACTTTTCTTCCGTTCTCTGATGTACTTCTTTTCTTTATATGTCAATACAAGTTCTATCATAAATCCCTTATTTTCCCCGTTGGTATGTGGAAGCCACAAGTTACTTGTTGGACCCAAGTGTCAAAGTGGTTTTCCCATTCTGTGTCTCTAGGAAATGTGTCAGTCAGTACATATATGCCCTGGTTCTTTTGCTGCCTGTTTCTCTCACCATCTCTTTTTTCTCCAATGTTCATTTTTCTCTTTCTTTTCACACTTCTTTAATTATTTTTTCCTCTTTATCTTTTGTTCGAAAGTTTCCTTCCCTTTTTTCTTTTGTCCCACATTTGCTCTATTTCTTCTCTTAGTTGTGCTTTCAATTTCTCGTTCTTTCTTTCCCTTCTTTCTTTTATTTCTTTGGGACCCCCACTCTTTCCTCCCTTTGTCTGTGGTGTTCCTTTTGGTTCTCTTTATTTGCCCCGCCCACTTTCTCTCCTGAGGCCTAGTTATCAATGGAGCAACAGATGCAGTGGCACCGGGGCCCAGAGAACTACGGACGTCACTCAACTCCAATTACTGCTCTGTTTTCCTATCAAAATTCCAGTCAACCATTTTACTTTATTACTCCAGGGACCATGACAACTTTACTCCCAACTCGCTCTTTCCTTTCACCCTCCCATCTATCTCAAATGGTACTTTTGTTATGGTGTTTTGAGCATTACACTATAATGCCAAAAGTTTATTTCTCATAAAGGTTTATATGATTGTATGTTTATTAATTTCTAAAACACCACCAATAATATTTTAATCCTGTCCAGGCTGCACCAGAATAAAACAAATTAAGTGATCAGCCTGAGTCAGTTTTAGATATTTATTTCTGTTGTTCATCTTTGGTCCCTGTACCATAATTGTTGGTCTTGTCTTTTGTGTTTACATGGTCCCCCACCCTTACTGCTCCACTCCAAAGGGGATTTATATTTTTGGAGTGTGTTAGCAGGGCCCTATGATGAAGCATGCCACAATTTGTGGGTGAGGGCAGTTTTTTCAAAATATTATTGATTTTTTAATCAGTCGGGTCTGGATACCTGACTACATTCCTTGTCCTTGCTGTGTGATGAGTCATTATCTCTCTCACACATTTGAGTCACTACATTTATTGCAAGATTTCTGGAGAACCAGACTTTTGACATTATGTTTGTATAATAGCGATTAGAAAAGTCACGTATAACTTTGGTGTTCTCTTGCGCCAATGCCTCTTCTATAGATACTTTCATCTTAAGCAGGGCGTACCATGAAGGACAACAAACATCAAAATGCAAAATAACATACACTGAAAAGTTAAAACGTCAACTACACATCCGTAACAAAAAGCACAAACTTAAAACAGTGCACAGGAAATAACAATACAGACAAATTGAAACAGCAAAAAGCTACAACACAATAAGTTTCAAGGAAAAGTTAACCTTTTTGGGCTAAACTGTTACTTTATGATTATGCACACGACGAAGAGGTTGTATCTCCTAATTACCTCAATTTTTTTCTTGTTTAAGGTAAACTCCATTGATCACGTAGTCTCTGAAGTTCATCGCGCTCTAATCCATCTAATCTCATCTTTCTCTTGACCTTTCTAATTTCATGACGTCCAAAGACAAGATCAACCAGAATATTACCTTTTTTGATCACTAAAGAGGTTGCATTCTGTGCAGTGGCACACGCACATTCGAATGGAAAAACAACATTACTAGAAATGTACCATTCTCCATAATTAAGTTGTACATGCTTGGAATATTCTCATATTTTCACCACTGCCAACACCATTTGGGTAAACGTTTTGTTCCTATTAATGTGAAAGGAATTTCCTAATCTTTTTCACATACTCATCATTTTAGATCACTTCTGACGATGTCCAATAGGTACACCCAATAGTCTTAAAGCAATAAATGAATGCCATGTACACAACTAGAAGTGAAACTCACTTTTGCCACTCACGATCAAAGTTAAGGATCCACAAAAAGAGACAAATAACATAATCTTGTATGGACCAGGCACATCTTACATTTTCCCTATGGTAAACCCTGATATGGGTATGCAGTGACATTTCCCCTATGTCAGTGTGTAAGTGCTCGCACAATGCTTTCACAGGTGGAAAATGTTTCATTTTTTGGTCTTGGCTACTGATAGCTTATAGCTGTCTGTTGAAGACCTATTGTGACTATCTCAAGTCCATGCTTCTGATTCAGTGGCTTCAATGGCTTTAATCCAGGGGTCTCCAACCTTTTCTGTTGCAAGAGCTACTTCTGATTAGTGAATATAATTGTGAACTACCGAAGGCTAAACAACTTGCACGATGTTACCAGACACCCCCATGCCCAGCTCCCTTGACTTAAAGCCTAATGTACATAAAAGCCAGATACTATAGCTTGAACAAAATACTTTGACTAGGGGTACTATGACAGTACCACCCTGTGTGTGTGTGTGTCAGTGAGAGAGTGGTCTTCGTGGATGTATGAACATGTGTGCATATAAATGGGCTATATGTGTATGGGTAACAGAGCCTTTGTCATATGCACTTATGTCACAGGACATACCTTTCACCATATGCAGCACTTTTACATGTAGAACACAAACATACAACAATGCAAAAATGTTTTTAAATGGGAGAAATTTAAAGTGCAAACATATTAATAATGTGGAGCATATTTCTACACTTTAAATTACTCCCAATTAAAAAAAGGACTATTTTTCAGTTATAAATATGGGACAGTGTTCTACTGGGAGGAAGAAGCCCGCTGTTTCTAAATGCAACACTTTGAAAAAAAAAAAAAGAGAATGTTAACATGAAACTTCAACTAAATCATTAAGGTAAGGTTTCATTTTAATTTTCTCGGACTTAAAAGTATTGCAAAACATCATTTTGTTCTTGTGCTCCAGTACTGAGTTGATAAGGACTTTTACTTGAGATGTTAATAATTCAGTGCTTCAGTTCTTCACCTCTGTGCTCTCGGACATAAATCTGACTGCAGCACTGCTCCTTATTAGGCCCTGCCACCTGCAGCCTGGTGGTATTAATGTAAAATAAACACAGCATTCCCTTAACTTTAAAAGGAAAAATGTGAACCTGTGCTTATTTAAAAATGAACTCCAGGCTGAGAGTTACTCTGAAAGGGGCTGGGAGCTACTGGTAGCTCGCAATCCACTGATTGGAGACACCTGATACCTGTTTTTGTATTTATCCCGCCCGGACATTTCTATTTAACCGTGCCTTGAATGGTTGAGGTATCCTTCCACTCCTGATGTCAGACCTTGCAATGCAGCATATGTAAGGGTCAAGTTTGTTGATCCCCCTCACCCTTTCTCCCTGGTCTCTCCCATTTTGCCCCAGCTCTGCCGCCCCCTCCCCCAAATCCAGCTGCCCATTTCCCCATCAGCCTCTTGCTAATTTTTGGCTGCTGTCAGGCTTTCAGCAGGCAGCGTTCTAACATTTTTTTACCATTTTAGTATGGCTGCATGTATGTGCGCAGATGTGGTGGGTATTTTTAAGTTTTTATTTTTTACATTAATCTGAATTAAAGTTGACTAATGTGGACACGTGCATCCACACAAGCCATCTTTAACAGCACCTGTAAAAGTGAAATGCTTTCAAAGAGGGCCAACACAGAGGTGAGATTTGTAAGAAAATAAAATCATTTCAAAGATGCAGATGCCTGCGTAGTAACGGTGGCCATCTGCAGAAAATCAAAAAGCAATCCAATAGGTTTCAGGGACGATATATATTAGTTTTCAAATTGTTTAAGAAAAGCTATACAATTTAAAATCATTGTATGTAAAGCTGAGGCTGTTCTATATGAAGCTTGGTAAAAGAAGGTAGGGCACTTTTCAAAATAAAGATCTACCATGAAACGGACCACCCTTTTTCCATCAAAACTGACAAAGACGTTTTACAGTACCTACTTGGGAACTGCATGTAATGGTACAATCAAAGACAAGTATGTTGCACAGCATGCAAAGCGATGATTTCAGGTGCTCATCTGCAAAAATATGATTTAATGGGGTTGTAACCTCGACCAGAGGGATGAAATGACTCTTTTGTGCCTAGTCAGAAGACATTCACATATTTCTGACCCATCTTTGGTCTTACATCAAGTCATATATTTTTTTTTACTCAGTCCACTTCTCATCCAGTCTCGCACTACTAGTATGCATTTTCTCTCCCCTGTAAAACATTCCATCACGTTCTATAGGTAGTAAGTACTACTACGTGATACTTGGAAGAGAACAAAGGGTGCAAGAATAAAAAAAAATCCCAACACTTTTGGAGGAAGGCATCTGAAAGAGGACTTGTTTACTGCTTTCCTATATCAGACGTGATTTTAATAACAGCGGTAAAACAGGTGAAAGAGAAAAAGGCATACTGAGTCTGAACAGACGTACACTGAAAACGTATACCATAAATGATATAATCCGAAGCAAATTAATTGAGAAAGAATGTGTTATGGAAGGCATGAACAAGGAAGTCTGGTCAAAATTGAAGTCTGTTTCTGTTTTTACATCTCACGTACCAGACAGTGCAAGCTGTCTTTTGCAAAAAAAAAATATCTGTCAGCTTAAAGTAGGCAAACAGCCAGCCCACTGTTTAACATTTATTGGCTTTGTCACTCATTTGCTTGCTTCTTTTTAATTGCTTTAAACGAGTTTTCCTTCCTCTTTTTAGGGTCGAGTCTGCGTTTCGCTAGTGAGACGCTTTAGGGATTAATATGGGCTCGAAGCCCTGTCCACGTGACCTCAGTGTCTTTCATTGGTTTGTGGGCTTGGCTGATAGAATCTGCTTGATTTCATTAGTGTAAGGCACGCATACGTCATGCCTTTTCTGGTGGTTAGCCCTCCTCGAGCGCATCGACCAAGTACAGAAAACATGTGAGGCTCGCTGTTTTCCATTCGGTTTGTGGACTACTTTTTCTCTATTTTTGCAACGCGATCTCGCTTGTTCATGTGGTTGCATCCGGTATTAACAACGTGATATTGTTGCCGTAGTAATTTTCCCATGCCCGTTCACGGGCCATGCCAGGTGTTTAATAAGACTGTCTTTCCTTCTCTCGCTCGCTCCCTAATAGGAGCAAATATGTTTGCCACGTTTGCCAAGCCATAAAAACTGTGTTGCCCTTTTGAAATACTGTACTGTGAGACGAAATAGTGTCTCTTAAATATAGATGGTTCCTGAAGATTACATTGAACATTTAGCACGGGCTGCATATGTCACTGTTCGTGTTCTCAGCACCTAGCCACCTGTGCAGGACTCTCCTGACCATTTTAAGGAAGCAGCAGTTTTTTTTTTCAGGAGACAGTCGTGGATTTTTTCAACATTACCCTCTTCCAAATCTTAACTTTTGAATCTCCAGCGATGAACGTGGATTGAGTTGGCACAGCAACAAACTAAAACTTGACTGACTGGAATGTGGAGAGAAGGGTGCTCCTTGCAGGTCATCAGAGAAGCTCTGCCAGCGTTAACTGTTCTATAAACAAACGGGCCCAGCTCGGTTGTTTTTGCTCATCTACAAGAGGAGGAGCAGGCTGTGTGTACACATTAGAATTTGGCATGGATGCTTTGTGGATAAACATGATCTCGTGATCACTCGGCACTGTGGTGCCTTTCCATTCAGTTCAAGCCTCTTTTCCCTGGCCTAGTCGGCATGACAAAAACACCATTCCCTTTAAAGCCCTTCTCGGTTGTTCTCAATGTTTAATTGTACCTGGTCTGTGATCAAGGGTCCCAGGACAGGAGGACTTGCCATACGAAGGTCCGACTGATGCAGTGCAGGGTGCAGTTTCTGTTGCTTTCCAAAAAACTACGATTTTGTTAGTGTATTTTTCCTGTTTTCTTTTCAGTTTCTTATTTCAAGGGTAGCTTCTTAACGCTTCTGCACAGAGAAGTTACCATAGGCACATGCCCGTGTAAAGGGCATCCGAAACTGGTTTTCTGTATCATAGAGAGATCGCCCCTTGGCAACTGTGAAAAGAGCAAAAGCTTTATTTATAATCTGTTGCTAAATCTGGATTATCTGCGCTGGTCCAGAAAAGAGTATGATAAGTGGGTGTGGTCAATACATTTTTTGTTTTTCCTCCATAATGTGAAGGAAATAATTTGCAAATCATTTAGCAGGTCATAAAGACACCAGCCCATGTTTTGTGGTCTCTCGTAGTGCATCAGATGTAGCATGCATTTTCAGCACCCTGAAAAAACTCTGTATTATCTCCTGGTTGAGGTTCAGGGTTGTAATGTAGTCTGGTGGACAGAGGTTGAGATTCAAGAGCGGTCTCGAATGCCACAGTTTTAATTTCTCTTTCTTTACTTCAACTCCCTGATATTTTATATACTGTCTTATTTTACCTTTTGGTAACTGGCTCAATCCTACCTTTCTGGTTGTCTGCTACTTTTTTTTTCAGCTCTTGGTTTGTCAAATCGTTGAAGAACTTCTGTGGAGTGCCGCCTTGAAGACTATTTTCTCAAAAAGATTCATCCATTATATTTTCTACACTATTTTTAGTCAGAACAGTGTAATGCCTCACACTAACCACACTGATTTATGTTTTAATCTTCACACAAAAAAATCACTGTACTGCTGCTGGCTGTGTGATCAGTCTGAATTAGACAGCCATGCTGTTTCTATGGGTGAGCGCAAAGCGCTCTGTCCCTCTTCTAATCTCCCTTTAGGGGGATTTTAACCACACCCATGCTACGTCAGTCACTTTCATTGGTTTGTGGGCTTGCCTTTTAAATTCCACTTGCTTTCATTAGTGAAAGGCATGCATACGTCATGCCTTTTCTGGTGTTTAGCCCTCCTCGAGCACACCAACCAACTACTGAAAACATACAAGGCTCCATGTTTTCCCTATGGTTTCTGGACTACTTTTTCTCTTTATTTCGCAGCACGATCGCACTGCGTTTTACACAGCGCAATCGCGCTCGTTTTTTTTCTCATTTAGGGCCAGATGTAGCAAGCAGTTTTGCCCATTCTGTGTCTATCGGAAAATGTGTTCGTACATATGGCCCATAATGTGGCAAGAAAAGTCCAGTTAGGAGTTTATAATAGCTAATAGCTCTAACTCAACGCAATGCGAGACCTGTTGCATTGCAAATGCTTGCTGTTTTTGTCTCTCCCCTGGAGCAAAGCCTCATTACTTGTGTCCTTCCACTGCTTTCTTTTGAGGCACTACTTTCTAGGTTTCACCTACCGCAGGTGCATGCGCTGTCAGCGACAGCTATTGTCCTTAAAATAAATCTTAAGGAGTGCTTAGGGGCCATCCATTACCTACCTTTACTTACCAATGGATGGCTTCCCCCTCACTCTTGTTTTGTTGCTTTCCATTGGTCAGCTGCTCGTTCTGGCATCCAGCTTCCTCCTGGGCTTTGGAGCCTTTGTCCATTGTGTAGTAGGGACTAAATACTTCTTCCTGTGGCTAGTGTCCTTCCGCTGGCCAGGTTTTTTTTTTAAACCTACCAGAGCATTCACTCAGAGTGCATGTTCTGTAGTCCCTCTCCACTATCCCTGTCCTGCTCCAAAAGTAACTTTTCCCCACCACCACCCTCCACTGATTGTCACCCACCCTCTGCCCATCTCATGGTCTCCAAAGTGCCACTCCCTCCCCACACCCAAACACCTCAGTGCTGTTTTCTTTACATGCTGCACAGCAGAACTGGCTGCTGTGGAACTTGGCTTAAAGGTAATGGCTGATGGGCTGTGACGCAGACAATGCTAACTGTGTCGTAGTGCTTTTTTAACTTTAAGCTGTATTGTACAGTGGCTCAACTTGACAAAGACAATGGACTTCACATAGGCAAAACCTATATGCTTTGCAGATGCTTATTTCTTTTTGCTTAAGCTGTACATGATAGTGCATATTTTTCCAGTTGTGTCCCGTTTGTACTTCACTTTTAATCTTCCCTGTGCTCTATGTTGTTCTATCTTGCCGGTGTGCTCCCCCCACCACAATCTGAGTAGCACTTGCCAGTGCTTCTATTTCCCAATTCATGTCGAATCTGTAAATAAACAAAAAGGCTCCTCCATCATTTTGTAGGCATGCTTGCATAACAGAGCTTTTATCTCTGCAGAATGAAGCAGCAGCAGGAACATTGTGCTTTTTTAATTGAAGCTTTTCACTATGCTGCATAGCATCTTGCTGATGCTGTACAATGTGATTAAAGCCACTGGCAAAAACACTATGTCCAAAAAGTGAGAGGTATATTGGCTTTGCCAATGCTTGTTTCATTGAGGGAAGCCTCTAAAAGGAAAATATTACACTGTAAGCATCGGTTCTCAGTCTGAAATGCTGTAGATCCACATGCTCCGTATACTCCTGCTGTCTAATGTTGGACTTGGACATTTGCAAGTTATCTTCTTCAAAGACGTCTTTCGAGTTATGAGATGTGCTGTCACTCCTCCCATAGAGTGCAATGCGCATGGGAGCTAGTGCTATCTTAGATTGTTTTTCACAGAACAGAAAGTAATACGTATGGAGTGTTGCATGAGCACTGCATGGTGCACTATGTACATTGTGCAGTCAACTAGTTAATGTTGGAAAAGATCTGCTATCAGCACAAGCTCAGGGGAGGAGGGTGAATACAAGTTAATCTCCAGCACTACACACTACAGGCAGATGCTTACAGGGTAAGTAACATTTTCCATCTGTATGTGTGGCTGTAAAGACATGTTCTGCAAACTATAAAACAGCCCCCCGTAAACCAGTGACTAACATGTGTAAGGGTGCTGAAGATGTAACAATGTCCCTAAGCCTGCCAGGTCAACTATGGCCTGTATGGGGCCATAATGTCCACACAATAGTGTCTGACAACAGTGTGTGTGGTGGACTAGGTGGCCACTTTGCACACTAGCAGAATTTCACATATGAAAGCTATGGTTGTCCCATTCTTAAAGGTGGAGTGCACCCAGGGCAGATCAAGTAGGACTATCTTAACTTTATGGCTGGAGGTTTGGATGCACTTCACTACCTATCTTTCTATGCCAGCAGGTGACAAAGAGATGGTCAGACTTACGAAAGGGCCTAATGCACAAGATATATATATTTTTTTTTCACATCTAGTGAGTGCAAAGCTCCTTCCACAACTTCTGGCTGGGGGAAGACTGAGATCTCTACAGGTTGGTTAGGGTTGAAGGGTGATACCACCTTGGGGAGAAACTTAGAAGGGATTTGAGAACCACCCTGTCTTTGTCAAACTGAATGAAATGTCTTTATAAAGTGAGTGCTTGCAGTTTGTATATGTATCTGAGAGAAGTAAAGGCCACAAGGAAGGCTACTTTCCATGAAAGGAACTAGAAGGGGTACGAGTGCGTAAGTTCAAAGGGTGGCCCCATGAGGACTGTGTTAAAGTTGCACTTGGGGGCAGTATGTATTCTCGGAGGCATAAGCCTGAAGACCCCCATGAAAAGACATGACTACTGGAAACTTGAAAAGGGATAAATGAAATGTTCCCTGTTTTGAATGGTGGCTGCAACAACAGCTAAGTTCAGGTGAATTGAAATATAGGCAAGGACTGACCGCATGTGCAACAGATAGCATATTATGTTAAATGATCTAGATGTTTGGATGTGCAGCAGTGGACAAACTTCTTCCACTTTGAGGTGTAACAGGCCCAAATAGTTGGCCTATGTGCTTCTAGTAGAATGCTTGTACAGTCTTGCCAGGGGTTTAAATAATTAAATATGGAACCAACAGGTGCCAGATTGCTAGGTTGAGCTGTCTGGGGTCTGCGTGTCTGATCTGGGCTTGTCTAAGTGAGACGGTCCATCCTGAGTAGCAACGTATTGTGGGGGTTGACAGACATCTCCAAGAGCAGGGAGAACCAGAGTTGTCTTGCTGAGGTAAGAACCATCACGATGACAGTCAGATGTTTAGCTCATCTTCCTTACTAGGTGGGAAAGGTGGAGGTAAAGATCCTTGACCAATTCATCCCTAGTGTATTGCTCATGGACTGTGGGTACCTGGAGGCAAGGTCTGGGCATTTTGCACAGCGTTGGCGAACAGGTCTTTTTGCAACATACCCCATTGCAGCAAGTAGGATTTGGGGGTGGAACTTGTTGATGCTCCCTGCTGAGCATGTCTGAAAATTCGCTGTTCATTCCTACAAGCTGTTCCTTATGGCAGATCGCCCAATGCAAAAACCTCTGTGCTAGTGCCTATTGATGGGGAGGATGGGTGCCACCCAGTTTTTGTAGGTAATACAAAGTGGTCATGATGTCAGTCTTGATGAGGACTACCTTTTCTAGAATGGGCTGGAAGAATGTTTTAAGAGTTAGTTATGTGGCTATCAGTTCCAGGTCATTGATGTGGCAACTTTGCATTGAGACGCCCACACTCCCTGGACCATTGTAATGTGCACTCCAGCCAGTGAGGGAAGTACTCCTGGTGATGGTCACAGGTAGAATGAGTCTGCAAAAGGCCTGCCACGCATCAAGTTGTTGCTGTTTCATCAGTGCAGATAGTGGTGCATGCTGGCCTTTATCAACACTACATGTTCACAGAGACCCTTCACTTAGGACCATTCCCTTGCAAGGCTCTCTATAAGGGGGAACATATGAAGCCTGGTGTGAGCTGCAAAGGAAATGCATGAAGGCATCATCCTTAAAAAGAGCATAATGATTCTGACTAATCTGACGATTGACCAGAAAATGAAACAGCAACTGCTGGAATACCAACACCCTGTTGATTGTGATAGGCTTTTCCTGTAACTGCATTCCACAGGGGCCAGAGAGGCCTGGATCCGTTGAGGTTGAAGATGGGACTTGGTGGCACTTATGGTGAATCCCAACCTGTGGAGCAAGGAGGTAGCTAACTAAGTGTGAGCCAGGCACTGCTGTCTGCCACCACTCTCGATCAGCCAACCTTAGAGGTAAGTGAAGACTCGAGTGCCCACCTCCTTGCAGGTGACGGCCACCATTGCTGGCACTTCATTACCCACTGGAACCTTAGGGCCTCATTATGACCCTGGCTGGCAGCGGAGGCCGCCCGCCAGGATGCCGCCCTCCAAAAGACCACGGCGGGTATTACAAGTTTTCCCCTGGGCTGGCGGGCGGTTGCTGAAAAACCGCCCGCCAGCCCAGGGGAAAACGACCTTCCCACGAGGATGCCGGCTCGTAATCGAGCCGGCGGAGTGGGAAGGTGCGACGGGTGCAGTGGCACCCGTCGCGTATTTCAGTGTCTGCAAGGCAGACACTGAAATACTTTGCGGGGCCCTCTTACGGGGGCCCCTGCCGTGCCCATGCCATTGGCATGGGCACGGCAGGGGACCCCAGGGGCCCCGCGACCCCCCCTACCGCCATCCTGTTCATGGCGGCTTTCCCGCAATGAACAGGATGGCGGTGGGGGGGTCAGAATCCTCATGGCTGCGGAGCGCGCTCCGCAGCCATGGAGGATTCACACGAGCAGCGGAAAGTCAGCGGGAGACCGCTGACTTTCCGCTTCTGACCGCGGCTGAACCGCCGCGGTCAGAATGCTCATTGGAGCACCGCCAGCCTGTTGGCGGTGCTCCCGTGGTCGGTGGCCCTGGCGGCCACCGGCCGCCAGGGTCAGAATGACCCTCTTAGTGTTCCTAAAAGGAAGTACTATGCATTGGTAGTTGTCCACTTACCACAAAGCAAATGTGCTGGTTGTGGGCAGAATGGAAGTGTATGTGAATTTAAGCGTTCCAGAGGTTAAGCACCGTCATGTCCCCTTGTCGGAGCAAAGGGATAACATCCTGTAGGGTAACCATACCAAAATGCTCTGCCAGTCTGTATTTGTCGAGAGACCTGAGGTCACCAACCTGTTTATAGTTGAGAAAGTACATAGAGTACATGCTCTTCCCCTACTGGAACTTTCTATACTTCGCCTCTGCCTACAGAAAGTGGAGATGGTCTCTACTGTGGACATGTCTGTGGAGTAGGGTGTTGGGAGGAGTTGGGAGACGTTCTAGGCAGCAGCTGTGGCCAGCAGACCCATGTGATTTCGTCAAAGTCAAAGAGGGAATTATCTATTTCCCCCACAATAGGAGACAAGAAATTAGGGGAGAAATGTAGCAAGTTTGGCTGTGGAAACTTCTTTACCAGAGCAACTGGTTCCCTTGCCTTTATTTTTGCCCCAATCTACACCCCTTCTGTAGCCCCTACCATCCTACTGCTGGTGAAGGTCTGCTGTTGTCATTCGCAAGTCATCAGCTGATCTGGTGTAGTAGGATTGGTTTGCCCTCTTGGCTCGTGCTTTCAAAAATGAACACAGCCATTGGAGATTGCAGGGCTACTACAAACATTGCAATTTCGATGTGCTTCTTTATTTTTTCAAGCATCTCATCAACCTGTGGATCAAAGACCGGACACTTAGAAAATGTTGCTGGACCTCAGGTTTGAAACCGGAGATGTGGAGCCAACCATACCACCTGAAGGCAACACTAGTGTTATAGTCCTTTGAAAACTGTGTCCACAGCATCAAGCACTTATGTTGGCATTCGGGATGCTATTTCCTGCCCCCTTTTCCTCTACTTCTCTTGGAGGCGTTTGATCAATTCCTGCATCTTCTTCCACTGGGCACTGTCATATCTAGAGAGGATCTCAATTAATTGGCTATAAGCCTATTGATGGCAGCACCTATTGTTACCCTTTTGCCCCAGTGTAAATCTTTTTACTTTTCTTACCCGTTGGCAGGACACTGAATGTAGCTTTGGCATAGGCCATTTTCCGGGCAGTGTCAGGGGAAATTTGGCTTCTGATATAAATAGGGTCGCTAGGAGAGTTTTTTTTTTTTTTTTTCTTGGTTCTCAGTGTCCCCACCAGAGACTTGGCTGGTTCCTTAAAGTTGTCCGGGGCAGATGTGAGCATGTCCTTGAGGCTAGGTAGTAACTGCACTTTCCAATCTGATTCGAAGAGTTTCCATGAGGAAGTTCTCTTGCTCCTCTATGACATGCATGTCTACATATCTATATTGTGAAATGCTCTGGCTCTTTATATGACCTCAGGATAGGCAATGGTATCATCTGAAAGGGATGAACTGGCCGGGTAATGGTCTAAGTTCGGAATGCCACGTGGGTGGACATTATAATCATCCTAGGGGTTGTCAGTGGGCCCCAGATATAAAGGCTGATATAGTTTGATGAGATCATAAGGACTGCTCGGGTGTGAAAAGCGGCGTGCAGACCCATCAGGTAACAACACTGGTGGAGGAAGTGGTAGTGTATGAAAGCATGCTGGACTGAAAAGGTGTAGTTTGAGGCAGAGATGGAACATAAGTGAAAGGGGCTGGTGTCTGGGTCCTTCTGCTTCTTCGGTGTTGGTTTGGGATGATCCCTCAGAGGTAAGCCTTCTTTTATGAAGCAATGTCTCTAATGGTTGCAGCAGAGGTAGCTTTGCCAAGATCTTCCTTGTGACAGGTTGGATGAAAATACTCTTCTGTCTGGTCTTGAGTACATCCTAAAGTCTCTGCAAGATTAGCAAGTTCTATTCCTCTGATCTGGCTGCCAACAAAGCTTTCTTCAGCTGTCTTCAACGCTGACTTGGGGTGTGAGCGGGGAGGCTCGCTTCTCTTAATGAGGGTGGGATTTGACAACCAGTGTGGGTAGATGCCCTGGGGTAGAGCTTTAGTCAACTCCAAAGTCTCTGCCTGGTGCCAACTGGTGACTGAAGATAGTGGTGGCCCTAAACGGTCAGTCTTGTCTCTTCATGCTCAGGGCTTGATGCTATACTCCCACGGGTGTGGTGCTCTACCTTGGAATGGGCCTCTATGTGTAACCTTAGCTTGGTTCTCTGGCTGGGTCACATACTTATGATGCTGGGCCAGGTCTTGGTTTGAAAGACGGTGGCCTCTGGTGCTGGCTTAATGTCCTCCTCCTTGTGGTCTAAGGTGCTAGTGGGAACAGTCTTCAGAGTGGATGATGCCGGGGCTGCTGGGACACAATAAGGGGCCAGCCTCCTCACTTTCTTTGGCCCCGAAGTCATCTTCTTCTATGAAGATGTCAGGGGTCTTAGAGGATGTCTGCTGGTGCATGCTGTGATATTCCCAGTGCCTCTCCCTTCGATACCCTGGGTCTTCTTTAAGCGGAAGGTGGGGCAGGACTCGCAGAAGTATGGTCAGGAAAAATTCAGATTACAGACGTCATGGTGATCTGACCACAGATATTTAGAATTGCACCAGGCACTATGTTGAAGGTATGTCTGTTCCATCACCCCCTTCCAGCCTGCATTCTCTGGAGCCAAAGCTCAAAGGAGAACAAGGGCAGAGGCCCTGTGCCCAGGCCTCTTCTGTCTGTCATTGGTATTCCAGTTGTCCCAGGTGATGAAGCATGCAGAGAAGTCGTTAAAGCGTGAACTGGTTACCCTGATGCTCCTGTGTAGAATACTAACAGTGCAAGTCCAACCTACACATTCGGTCTAAAAAGCTGGACCCCTGAATAGCTATTTAAAGAACTGTTTCTTGTAATATAGGTCTTTGGGTCAGTATAAATACTAACAAAGAACCCCATTCATATCTTCATGCATAAATCTACCACAGTCTAAGTATCTGGAAAGAAAACTGGATGCAAAATACTCTGATATGAAATAAGTTAGAAAGACGCATGAGTCTTGGGTAGATCTTACTCCAGCGAAGGCCTTCTGCAGCAAAAACAGCCTGAAGATCACCTGCAAACAGCCCATGTGATGGCTACAAAGAGGCAAAATTACAAGTCAAGACTTGGAAGTCTACCTTCCACATAGGCTCAAAAGATGGACCCATTAGTCTGGATCAAGCTGGGTTCAAATCCCACTGAGGTGAGGGTTACCCAAATGAAAGCAAAACCTTTCTGAAGCTCCTTGTGAAATGCACAATCACTGGAACCATGTATAAGTTGTCTGATGAAGAAATTCCAGATAAGTGTTAAGGGGAATAAAATGAACACTGATACAGAACACTGAAACCAGACTAAGCCATACAAGGAAGAGGCTTCAGCACTGTTTCCCATTGCAATTTCTCCTGCACATATGCCTCTCCACAAAATAAATTGAAAGATTCAGGAGATCTGGATAGCACAATTATAAAAGAATGATAGCTAACAGATTCTGCGGATCAAGAGGAAGAACTCTATTAAAAGTGACGTCCTGGATTGAGCCGCTGGAAGTTAGAGAACATTTCAGGATTTAGAATTTTCTTTGAAAATAGATTACCTTCAGATAAAGCCAACAACGAAGAGACCCGAGAAAGTGCTTTGTCATTTAGAGCTGAACCATGCTACTTTAGTGGGTGTCTACTCAGCTCACACATTTTGGAATACTCATGTTTTTTGGAGGTGGGGTGGTGGCAGGCCTTTGTTGTGTGTTTATTCATTGGTAGCAACTGGTGCTGTATCATCTGTGCTTCCCATGAGAGAACTCTGGATCTTGTTCCTCCTCATTTGCAATACATGTCTGTATTTGTACACAAGCAAAAATGAATTATGGTCTGCTGTCTCATGAACAATCGTTTTCTTTTTGTCCTCAGATTGTGCATGTTTTGAGACCGTATAATTGTCAGTCTTATCCTATGATGGGCACACTAGAGCATTTTTTTTTTCTTTTGCAGCACCAAACTGAAGTGAGGAAATTGCTTTTCCACACTGATGTGTCACCCTCGGCCTTGAAATCCTATTGTTGCCCTAAAAGCTTATCAAATGTTCTTCTGAGAGTAGACCTTGAGGAGTAAGTTATCAAGGTAAATGTTGATGAACGAAGATGTACTTCTACAATGGCTATGCACCACAGGAATGCTGGAAGAGCAATCTTCAAGCCAAAATGGAGGACCCTAAATTTGGTAGATTTGGTAGTGATACTTGGTAATCTGGAAGGCTAGTAAACACCTGTTTCAGATCAGAAAATTAAGGTACGTCTACTGCAATTCTGTGGAGTGCATATAACCTATCTAATGTAGATTAGAAACTGTATGATGTAGCACCAACATTCTGTAATTTGCCATCTGGATCCGCATGTTTTCAATTTACGCACAATTCTTGATTTTGGCAGTTTGTTAAGATAAGGAAGTAGCAGAAGTATATGCCTCTGTTCTTCTGGCATATCGAAATGGGCCACACTATTTATTTTAATCAGCAGCACAGGAAACTATATTCTTGGTGGAATTCTGCATGGTAATCCTGTAAATTTCACACTGCATCCATTCTGACAGTACCTAATACCATCTGCCCCTTTCCATCATACGCCAATCCTTGAAAAGTTTTGAAACACTCCATCCAACCGGGGGAAGCAGGAATATGATCACTGCTGCTAGCGAGCTTAAGCCTTTCTAGCAATGGCCAAGGGGTTTTGGTAACCTCTCTCCCCAAATGGCATCTGCCCATAGTAGATGGCTTTTGGTGGTTCAGCTGTTGAGATCAAAGCCAAAAAGATGTAGAAACCCTTGGGTGCTGGCATTTGCGGTATCAATAAAATCAGATTTTTTTTTAACACTGCTCCTCTCAAATGCCTACAGCCATTCGTTTCTGCTTCAGTTTTAATCTTTTGTATCTCGTTAACACTATGTGAGGATAGACTGAGACAGGTGTAGGTTGAGTATTATCTATTAACCCAGATGAATAAAGAATGCAAGGCACAGCAGCAGGTGCACCACAATAGAGCCCAAGTAATGAACCCTAACTGCCAGACCAGTCTTTAAAAAACTTGTCAGGTGACGGATCTGTTCTCGAAGTTTGTCAACTACTGATTTGCACTAAATAGGTTTTAATAATATCCTGTGGATCACAACTCTGGATGTGAAACAAGGTTACCTAAACCTCAAACATTATTAGTAGGAGGGTGCTGATATTCGCTCTAACTAAAAGAGGCACTGCAATAGGCAACAACTGTCCATCGTTTCTGCAGCTCCAAGTGACAACAATATGGGTACGAGTCCTGTGGCACCAATGACTGACTTCACTTCACGCATAAACCCAAAACAACAGCCAGCCTGTGACAGAAAAAGGTAGAATCTGCGATGCTGTGATTAGGCCCTTTTTAACTCTTCTACATCTGCACCCCTCACCCATAGATGCTGTTTGTGTGTTTTCTTGCGAGTCTCATACATAATATGAAATTGTAGATAGGTGGCTGTCAAAAAGAGTTTCACAGGGGTCTTGATTTTTTAGCATGTCACTTGGAATCACTTAGTCGAAAATAACCAAATTGTTTAAAGTTACCATTTTAAAATTATTTATGCTATGCGTGGCTCTAATAGAGAGCTACTAACATAAATACCATATTCTAAATATGGTTATTCACTAAAATAACGCAGCTGTTAGAATGTTAAAGGAATTCTAGGATGCTCTCACAGGACTGTTTCAGAGCCTATCAGTGAAGTGCCGCCCCTAACACAGTTTTGGGAGGGCACGAAGTGAAAAGGATACCATTTTTGTTTTAACATTCGGGAGGAAAGGCATATTAGGAATGGCCCCCTCTTTCCTCCTCTAAGTTTAAGTAGAAAGAAGAGACGGATAATTTGGATGCAACAGAAACCCTAGAAATAAAAATGGGTAACAGTGAATAACAAATGTTTACCACTGCAAGGTTCTGAGTGGTATTATACACAAGTCAAGCTTCAGCCTTTTTGTCTAAAGAATGTCACTCAGAACTTCTCACTGAAAGACATCCCCATTATTCACTCTTACCAATCTGTAAGTCTATGCTATGTAGGACTCTCGATGAAAGTCATTAGAATGAACACCGGATTCTAAATCTGGTTATTCACTGTTATGATGTAGGAATAGTGGGTAACAATTATGGGTACGCTCTATTGCTGTCACAAAGGAAGCCCAGGCTTCTCAGACAGGGATCTCAGAGTATCAGGGCAGCACTGGGCATGTGCTCTGATGCGATGTAGAAGACACAACTTAGGAAGGGGATCAGGTAAGATTGCACACAGGATGGTGGATTGGATAGGCGGAAGCCAGTTTATATTGCATATGGTATGGGGATGGCAGGGAGAAGCATTGTTATGTATAGCTTCCCATTACTCCTCTGTTCCCGGGTAGCTGCTGAAAAGAGAACTAGATGATTTCAGGGGCCATACATATCATAAATGTATACATAGGTAAATGTGAATAACGGATGTTTTCCCCCTTGGGGTTGAGGGACATCATAGACAACATGAGCTTCACTCTCATCGTTTTGATGTCATTCAGAACCTCTCGGGAACAAAACATCCCTGTTATTTACGGTTATCCATCTTTAATTCTGCATGTTGCGTATGGCTCAGTGAGAGCCACTGGTGTAAGTACCAAATTCCATATCAAACCGAAAGCTGTTTCTGAATCATAAAGGTTTTAAAGTCTGCTTTTGCTGGGTTTTCAGAGAGACGGTCAAAATTGCGCTCTGTGCTCAGATGGAAAGCATGGGTATGGTGGGGAAAAGGAAGGCACAGAGGGTGAGTGGAGGTGAATGGCAGGACGCCAGGTGTTATATAGGGAAGGGGGTTGAGGCAGGATGTCACTGTTGTGTACAGCTCTCTCAGGGCTCCTTTAATCCTGTGTAGCTGTTAAAAGCAGGGGCTGATTATTTGGGTGGGCCCTACATAAAATCGAAGTTGAGTGACTGGCTTTGATCTTGTTGTCTATTTGATGTCGCTCAGAACCCTTGGCAAAAAACATGCACTTTATTCACTGATACCTATCAATAATTCTATTTATAATCTATGGCTTTTGAAAGATGGCATTAGTGCGAACAAGGATCCTAAGCAACTCTGACACAATTGAACTGCAGTGAAAAAGAAAAATCAGTTTATGCTGCAGGCAATTCAGAGCACTACACAAAGCACCCATTCGCCCTTACCTAAGGAAGTGGTGGACGTGCAGTGACATGCACAGTCTCCCCTACCTCACAGAATGTGTAAGCCTACTGGCCATACAAGATTTTTGCCACACTCTGCAAATGCATCTTTGACAGAAATGCTTGAATGTAGTGACAGCTTCTGCTCTCGTAGAGAGCACTTTTAGACGGAGGAGGTGATGTTATAGCTACAGTTACAATGCAAAATCCCCTGAATGTACCCAATCATAATAAGCTCCATAAACTATAACTCATGCCCTCATCATGCACTGCTCATGGCTTCATCCAGTATCACTGATGAGATGATACAACATCCGCAATGTCCAAAGCCGTGGAGTAAGAGGGTGGGTGTGCCCACTACTTCAACCCAGTCCTAACTTTGCACAGCCCAAGAACTTGTGCAGTCAGTTATTTGGACTCACATCTATGGGGTTCGTGGAAAAAAGTTTAACAAATGTACTCATCCTAAGGGCATAAGGAGCGGCCACAGAAATACGACATGTGCTTGCTATGTGCATAGTTGATTTTGGAGAAATGGAGAATGAGTGTCAGACCCGCTATTACAATCTATCCTCCAAACATCGTCCTTACTTAAAGTTGGGTCATGTTCAGTTCTTCAAAAATTTCTTCGGCTTTGTTCTCATGTACGCATTTTGGGTCACACCTTATTTAAAGGCCATGTGAAGCTCCTCCATAAATTTTACACATCAGTAAATTGCCCATGGCCAAATGTATGCATATTTGGTTTGTGGAGAACAAGGTACGAGGTACAGTCAAAGGCTGTGCGCAGTGGGCCTTGTGAACTCACAGTATTGCGGGGTTTCTGGGACAAGGATGTCCTCTGCATGCTAAACAGGCAAGCATCCCTACCCTGAGCGCCCAACTGCACATGAAACAGGTATTCTCACTTTTTTTTTGCCCTGGCATCACACTAAACTAGCATGTTCACAGAGGCATTGGTCTGTTCCTGGACATTCAAGGTGAAGAACTTGTTCTATGATGTGAAGAGGCACACAAAGCATGCCCCGTTAACAGGCATAGGTCTACTGTCCATATCCTGGTCTGTCACAAAGCGTTGGTGGTAGCATACAGAGCTTTAGTTTGACCAGACTAATTTTTCCTGTGTCATGAAAAAGCAAGATCCACTGACCCCTTTTTGTAAAAGTCTGCATTAAAGTGAAGCCCAGACCTTGTACAGACATCCTATGTTGTTGTCAAGTGAGGGTTATGCGCAAGGAGTGTATAGCACATGGAAGGTCTGTGTGGGGCAAGTCTGACCTGAGGGATATATTTTGGCTGGACCCAGATTTAGTATGCTATAACATGGAGGATGGATACAGTTTCCTTAGACTGGTGAAGTGTACATATTCTCTGCATTACTGTAATTAGAGGGTGGAGACAAAGAAGTGAGGGGGCAGGAAGGCAAGTATACCCTTACAAATGAAATGAGTTTCTTCTTAGTAGAAGGCAATTGATTAGCTCCCCCTCAGTACTGCCACATTGGAGATAGTAGCAGTCAGGGTGATACTGTAGTTGTTGTTTAAGGAGAATATGTTTCACAGCTGGGCCTGTCCTTTTCTCTAGCCCCGAATAATGCTCAGGAAGAGTGTGACAGCCAGATGAAGAGCTCTCAGTGTGCCCTTGTTTTGGGTAGCTTGGAGCCAGCAACATTGCTAATTGCTGTGAGATCCATCCCACCGCACAAAGGATGTGTCTGAGGTACAGCCAAATATTAAAATCTTAAAGAGGACCAACCCAAGCCAATTCTGAAACCTTAGACAGTAGATCCAAATTCCCAGTCTAGAAAATGAGTATAAAAGTGGAATCTATGCCATACCACTTGTTCACAGTTCCAAGGTTCTTTTGACGAAGGAAGAGAGTCCTCCAGTGACAGCTGCTGTGTGACTAGGACACATGTTTGCATGACAGGAGAGGGGATATCACCTGAAGTCAGAACTTTTTGATTTAAGAGCTGCAAAGCTGAGGATCTGTCTAGAGCCTAGAAGTATGCCTGCTCACAGAGGGGAAAAGACTGTGAAGGCCGGGAATCCTGGTGTGCTACCAGTCTGAGGGACACACAAAGGAATCAGACTACCAAAAGGGAGTGAAGCCAGGGGTGACTCGGTTTGTGAGGGGGTCTTGCTGCCTCCCAAAGTGGCTCCCACTGTCAAGACTATGAACTGTTAAACATTGTCATGTCTTCCAGCATCCTACTGTGCGCTCGAGAAACTTGTGCTGCCTCTGTCGATGTCTGAGATCCTTTGTTGCCACTAACAAGGAAACCCAGATCAGCCAGAAGGCCGCAATTGCTGAAGACACACATCTGCTGAAAACCAGCTCAGATACAGCCCCGAATGTATCCAGGTGCCTATCTACAACCGGCATAAGAGGCAATTACAGCCAAAGATGGATGCCACCAAAGGAGTCTGATATGCTGATTTTAGCCAGCAACACAGTTTCAAGTGAAGTTGCTGATGTGGTCTCCACCGTTATAAGAACAATAGGAATTCTGAGGGTGCAAGCTGCTGCATGACTATTAAAGTTGTAATTTCATCGTTCAGCCTGGTTTGCCTGCATACTGACATTCCGATTCTGGCTGGCATTCAAGTTCTGTTCTGGAACGTTGGATGTGTAAGTAGCAGTTGCAGGCTTGTCTTTTTTATACAAGAAGATACATACATAGCTGTATGCTAATAAATAAAATTCGCCAAGCAATGCGTTTTCAATTCCTTATTGATAAAGAACTTAACACCCACCTACACCAAAGGAACTGCACCTTTCATAAGCACATAAAAGCAGGATCTGACTGCATATGGAACAAGAAATCGAAAATGCAGAAGAACTCTCCCGTAAAAACTTTTGCTGTGTCAACTCAAAGTGGTGAAAGATGTTCAAACTGATTTCATTTTGGGGCATTTTAAGTGAACTGCATCGGTGCCTGATCCCCGTCTAGAGTCCTACTATAAATCAGAGGCTGTTGACTTAGGAACCTCCAATAGCAGGGAGAGGATACAAAGAAAGGTGCAGCGCCTCACTGAAGGCTGCAAATAAGATTACAACCCTGCAACTGAGAACTCTATTGGGCATTTCATACTGTATTTTGCTGTAAGATTAAAGTACTTTCTGTTAACGAAAAGATAGCATTGGGTTGGAAGGCAAATGTTACAGGCCTGTTGTGCTGGTCTTGGACATTTCAACTTGTTCATCTTCAAAGATGTTTTAAGTCACAAAATGTGCAGTAACTCCTCCCTTAGTCCATCATGTGCATAGGCACAGAGCACCTTAGATTGGGTTCCCCTCAGGTAGTGGAAGACTACTGTATTGTGCCGTGTTCACTGTAAGCTGCAGAAGTGTAACAAAATAAATCAACAGGCGCTATCATTGATGGCCTATGGGGAAGAGGGTGGTGTATGTGAATACACTGCACTACATGCTACGAACAGGTGCTTACAAGGTATCATTTTCCTTTCATGTCATATGTGGCAGTGGCTACACATGGTCTGCATCGACTCTAAAGCAGTTTCCTTCCAAGCAGTGGCTAGCGGGCAGATAATGATTTGTTTTAACAAGTTTTGGCCAACCATAGCCTTCAGAGAGCTAATATGTTCATACAGTAATGCTTTGTAAAGGTGTGTGGTGTTGACCAGGCTTCTAATCTCAAGATGTCTACCAACGAGATGCTACATATGAAAACCATGGTGGATCCCTCCTTACATGTAGGGTGTGACCTGGAAGGTGCAGGGTGTACATGTTTAATTTTGGTGCAGCAGGTATGGATGCATTTTACAGTCTACATTGCAATACCTGCCTCTAAATATATGGTGATCTTTGTGGAGTTTTCCAAAGGCTACATAAAGCTGGTTAGTTTCACAGATGGAATTAGTCCTGTCAGTGTAATTCTTGAGTGTCCGCCTACCGCATAATGTGTGCAATGCCCTTTCTGCTACAGAATCAGGTTGTGTAAACAATACAGGCAGCTCAATACTTTGGTTTATGTGGAGAGGTGAGACTAACCTTGGGAAGGAATTTTTGATTAGTCCTATGGACTTATTCCCTGTGTACCCGAATGAATTTGTTCCTGAATGGCTGGTGCTTGTAACTTGTTGATGCGTCTGCATTAAGTTATGGCAATGTGAAAGCACCTTACAAGAAATAACGTTGCGAGACGGGTGGATTTCAAAAGAGGCCCCCATAAGCCATGTAAGGACCATGTTAATGCCCCACACCTGGGCTGGAGGTGTTCTTGAGGATATCACACTTTTGGGTGCCTCCATTAACGTTTGACCACTGAAATCCTGACCAGGGATGTGTAATCCCTGTTATGCATGCAAGACATTAGACCAGCTACATGAAGACCCAAGGAGGTATAAGCAAGACCTGCCTACTGGAGGTGCAACAGGTAACAGATGGTATCTTGAACCTTGACTTTGAAAGGGTCTTGTCGCTTGGAGATGCAGCAGTGGACAAATATCCTGCACAAGGCTGCATATTATGCTCATGTAGTGGGCTCATGTGCCTCACACAATATATGCATATATTCCTCAGGGACAATTAGTCAAGCTCTAAGACTTCTAGTGCTAGATTGATAGGCTGAGCTACTTGGGATCTATGTGCCAGAGTGCCTGCATTGCTGTGTGAGAAGGTCTAGTCTGATTGACAGCCTCTCATGGGGACTGACGGACATATCCAGGAACCCTGAACACCAGGGCTGTCTTGCCGAAGTTGGAGGCACAAGAACAAGGGGCATGGACACCTGGCCTCTTTTTCCTTAACTCATAAAGAATGACTGGGAGAGGCATAAAAAAGCGTAGGACAATATCCCTCACCAATTCATCTATAATGCATTGTCCATGGACCATGGATATGGGTACCAGGAGGCAAAGCTTGAACATTTTGCGTTTTCTGGATTAGCGTAGTGGTCTACAGCTGGGTTTCCCCACCACTGGAAGAACCTGTGGAAGACTTGTGAGTGGAGTGCCTACTCGTAGACTTATTGATATGCCCTCCTTTACATTTTTGCCCCACATGATCCACTAGAAGGTGAATCTTGTAGCGGATTTCTCAGTCCCAGATCTCTTGTGCTAGTCACACAATTAGTACCTCTCCGTTTCTGTGTATAAGACATGGCTGTCATGTTGTTCATCTTTATGAGGACCACCTTGCCATAAGCAATCTTGTAAAAGGTTTTTAGGGCGAGGCAGATAGACATCAGCTCCAGGTAGTTGATGTGTTAGCCTTGATGGCGAGAGGCCCAAGTAACTTCCATAGTCATGTTTCAAAGATGTATGCTCCACCCAGTACTCAATGAATCCGTGGTATGGTCACCTGCAGAAAAGGGTCCAAGGAAGGCCTGCAGAGTAACAGGTTGTTGTCGTTTCACCAGTGCTAAAAGCTCTGAGTAGTGGCATTTATTCAGTAAGATGAATGGCACGCAAAAAAGGCAGCAGGTGTTGAAATGCCATCACTCCCTGTAGGTTGGGATATGTGTTTTTCCGGTAACAGTATTTATTTACTTTGGAGACCAGGAAGGGCTGGATCTGTTAGGGTTGGCGATCAGACTTCTTTGCGTTTATGGTGAACTATAGTCTTAGAGGTGACTGAGTGTGTGCTAGGCATTGCTGTCTGCTGCTGCTCTTGATTAGCCAGTCTTTGAGGTGGATGTGACTTCAACCACCAGATACCTTGGCGACACGGTGTCTCTGAAGGGTAGTACTTTTAATTGGTAGTGTTATCTAATTACAACACAACAGAGCTCCAGATTAAGGAAATGTGGATGGAGCTGCCAATGTAGGCATCCTTGAGTTTTAACAGCATCCTGAAGGTTATCATATAGAGGTGCTCCAAAAGGATTACTGATTTAGGTGGTCATTTTGAACACGGCGGGATTTCCCGCCGTGTTCAGGCTGGCGGTCTTTTCATCGACCACCAGCCTCCTGGAAAACCCGCCGGCCGTATAATGTTTTCCCTGCCAGGTCGGTGGGCGGAGACAGTGTCTCTGCCCGCCGGCCTTGCGGGGAACACAGGTACAACATTGAGGTACAACCAATGTTGGTGTGCGGCAGGTGCAGCAGCACCCGTCGCGCATGTCACTGCCCGTAAATTGGGCAGTGACATGCGCGACGGGGGCCTGCACGGGGGCCCCTGCACTGCCCATTCAAAGGGGCACTCCCTCCGCCAGCCTTTTCCTGGCGGGATATCCCGCCAGGAAAAGGCTGGCGGCATATGAAACATTATACGCAGGGTAGCGTAGCTACCCTGGCGGATGGTGTTTCATCCCACCGTCAGGCTGCCTGACGGCGGATGGGTACATAGCGGCGGGTAACGGCTGCCGCTGGCAGCCGTCCACCATTTCATTATGTGGCGGTTCAGCCCGCCATGCCGGCTGGTGGCTTCAGCCACCACTGCTGGCATGGCGGGACGAACTGCCATGTTCATAATGACCGCCTTAGTGGTTGGAGGTCCAAGAGAGGCCCGAGGGTGCAGCCCTCCTTTGGAAGGGGGAAGTACAGTGAGTAAATGGGAGCCTGGGCTGTATTGGCCCTTTTGGAGGAGCACATGTATCAATTGATATAGGGGAATGAGGTCATCTTGTTTGAGAGTTTGTCGGTGTTGTGGTATGTTGGCTGGGGTGGTATGGAATTCTAAGCAGTGGCCCTGCTGAACTCCTGCTGGCACAGACTGATCTGAAATGATTTCCTTTCAGTAAGGGTGGAAATTCTTTAATCTCCATTCCAATTTCCTCCCCTGAAAGGTGTGATCAGGGGTGTGTGGTTGAGTCACTGCTTACGAGAGGAGAGGAGGCTCCTTTAACAGAGGCATCTGTACACCTTCCCCTTGCCATTGCTGCCCCCTAACCATGCATCGAGGACCTTCAGTCAAGCTGGGACGCGTGAAAGACTGATTTTTGGTGCTCATAGGTTTGTGCTTGTTCAGAGGGTGTAGTCTTGTTCTGTTCTCTGGCAGTTGTTTACAAAAGGTGTCCCTCTGAGTGGTCGGCTGCAGGGTGCCCATGGACTTTGTGATCTGGACGTCCTTTTTTTTTTTTTCTAATTTCTCATACACTTGGAGTCCAAAAAGTTGTTCCCTGTCGAATACAATGTTGAGGAGGTATTGTTGAACCTCATGTGTAAACCCGAGATGCGGAGCCAAGCGGGGCGGCAGAGCAGGAAGCTGGTATTTACATTACAGGAAGCGGTATCTGAAGTATCAGATGTGCAGCGGATGTTCAATCTAGAAATAATCTTTCCCTAAATGACTAGCTCCTCACACCTCTCAATATGTCTCGCGGAAGTGCTGCACCTAGCACCTCTATCTCCTCCCAGTGAAACTTGGCATATTTCGAGAGCAGACCAACCAAGCTAGTGATATGCCAAGTAATGAGAGCACCAACTGCTATTTGATTGTTGGTGAGAAGTATCATCCTGGAGAAAGGCTTGGCCAGGTAAGGCTCTAAATTCTAGATCTGTAGGGTCGAAACTGTAGTTGCCCTAGGGGCTGTCCCCTGTCATTGCAGGCTGGTCATACTCTATGTTAACAACTACTTCTTACTTGTTGATGGATTATACCATGTATATTTCATAAGTGTATTCGCTTTCACAAACTGGCTTTGCTTTTTCTCCTCCAAACTTGTACTATCAGCCAATACAGCATTGTCTGAACGGATTCGAGTGAGAGACCATACAGAGGTATTAATTAGCCACCTTTCAATACCATGACATACAAGGACACATTACATCATGTCCCGATGCCATACCGAACTATGATGTCACTGTATACGATTATGGCAAATGGGTACATAAGACATGGGCTGATTGTCTTGACTTTATTGGTTCAAATAGGTGCAGCATGACATAACACAATATGAAGAATATGTAACATGAAAAACTTTCAAGAGTAGGTAAGACAATTACTTGTGAGTTTTTGGCCCATAAGAAGATATAACCCCTTCTTACATCTAATGCATAATATTTTGGATCCTAGGATATAAACATCTTGCGATAATTAATACAATATAAACACAAAATTTAAAGAGCTCAAGACTTTTTGGTATATAAGTGTACTGTAGATTAGGAATTGAAACACTATTAACACACACAAAGAGGTGTGCTTATTGGATTTCACATGGGTGACTACTTCTGTGATTCTAACTCATATTGCATGGATGGATTTCATTTCTTTATGTAACAATCACCAATCTCTCCAACTACCCCTCCTCTAAACTAGAACAAGTGGTTTGACTTCACTTAGGTGATGGTACAATTAATTAAAAGAAGCTCGTCCTGAAAAGCATGCATATTTATAATGTTATTATAGCCCTGAAGAAGTTAGCTGCCACATATGCAGCACTGACTAGACACGTGTTGGCATGGGCAATGGTGAGGTTAATTGGATGAAACTAAAGTACAAATAAATACCAAGCACACAGCGTCAACTTACTTTTGAGTGCTTGGATTTACTGTTAAATTGTGGCGAGCTCTCTAAGGAAGAGAAGGTGGCTTTCACTACAACAGTGAGTGCGCCGTCATTTCCAGCCACCTTCATAAATACACACACAATTGCTTATTTGTTAGGGTTATTGATAAGGAGGGTGACTGTATGCAGCTCCTATAACAATTAGCCATCAAAGCGTACAGAAGATGCGGTTCAGAAGGTGAGCACATTGATGATACTAGTCACAACTATATACCGTATATGGGTCAATATCATCAACAAATGGGATTTGTGTTTCACCATAAAGCTCCAAGTACACAGAAATTTCAACCTTTGGTCTCAATTATCGAAGATGACACTAAGCACGTGTGATTTAGAAATCTCACTTTTAGGTTACGTTTGGTTAAATATTTAAGTTACATTTTAAGTGCAAATCATAAGAACCTACAGTACAAACACTACAATAAAACACATATAATTATTTTTTTGCAAAGTTACGATTTGTCACATTAACAAATTCAAGCTCAAATGGATATAGTAATAAAGAATGAGGAACAGTTGAAAAAAATGCAATCATGTATCCTCCATGTTCCTTCCATTTGTCTGCTCTGGAAACCTTCAAAAATACACTCTTTGATTCCTAAAGTAAAAACACTGCAAATTTTCAGACAAAATAGATTCTGCCTCAGTCTTAGAAAGGCAACATTTAACTATGTATAATTACTTATATGTATTCTATGATGCATTTCAAAACCTATGTCAGTGTCTATTCTGAAGGAGTTATGGTTCCACCCAATGTCCATTCCAGGTTCAGAGGTACCAAGTACAAATACCATTTTGTTTTGGTTTTGTACTGTTACAGACTAATGTCCTTTTCAGTCTGGCTGAGACATTTGGTCAGTGGATACGCGTTCCACTTCCAGGAGTTGTGGGGACAAATCTTGTAATTGCCATGTGGAAACTCAAATTGAACACTGCACAGGTATATTTAGAAGTAATGGAGGCTAGCAAGAGAGTCAACCGTTGTCAATACAGCTACCGAAGACACCATCAAGTAGCTAGCAACAAATGAACACAAAACTGCATAGACACTTCACCATAGTTTATGGTCTAAGGTAAAGATGACCTGCTGGCAGATGAAGATTAGTAAGTAGTCCAATCAATGGTAATGCTCAACACAAAGTTTGAGGAGGGTGGTAAAAAGCCATAAAATTGAGGGGTTTACCAAACAACTGTTTCATACACGCAACAAACAAAATGGGGTAAGGGAGAGTCAAAGATCAAGAACAGGATGATAACTTTGCATCTGTAGTGCACATAAAGTTACACAGTGACATCCCATGACACACAGTCAACTAGTGCTGATCTTGAATGATACTGGGGCAGCAGTGGCCACAATGGATTATGCTTTTGCAATGTAAAACACTTCACCAATCCTGCAAAATGTCCTGCGTAATGCAGTGCAAAATCATGCGAAAGTATGTTCCAACATTAACATTGGGTCTAGTAAAGTCAGGTCACACTACTTCTTCAAATCCGTATGCAGATGAGCTCTAGATATTCATTATCATGGTACCAACCCTTTCTGCAGAAAGGTAAATAAAAAAAAAAATCTTAATTAAGGTATCCTATTCCATCCCACTAGGTGTACCAACAAACTAAGGGGGTGATTCTGACCGCGGCGGACGGCGGTTGCCGCCCGCCAAGCGGTTCCCGCCGAAAGACCGCTCCGCGGTCAAAAGACCGCGGCGGTCATTCTGGCTTTCCCACTGGGCTGGCGGGCGACAGCCGAATGTCCGCCCGCCAGCCCAGCGGGAAACACCCTTCCCACGAGGAAGCCGGCTCAGAATGGAGCCGGCGGAGTGGGAAGGTGCGACGGGTGCAGTTGCACCCGTCGCGAATTTCAGTGTCTGCAAAGCAGACACTGAAATTCTTTGTGGGGCCCTCTTATGGGGGCCCCTGCAGTGCCCATGCCATTGGCCATTGGCATGGGCACTGCAGGGGCCCCCAGGGGCCCCATGACACCCCATACCGCCATCCTGTTCCTGGCGGGTGAACCGCCAGGAACAGGATGGCGGTATGGGCTGTCAGAATCCCCATGGCGGCGCAGCAAGCTGCGCCGCCATGGCGGATTCCCATGGGCAGCGGAAAGTCGGCGGTACACCGCCGGCTTTCCGCTTCTGGCCGTGGCGGTACAGAATGCCCGGCGGAGCACCGCCAGCCTGTTGGCGGTGCTACCGCCAACCTCCGCCATGGTGGTAATTACCGCCAGGGTCAGAATGACCCCCTAAATCCTATTCCACATCCAGAAACAAATCCAATAATATCCTGAGAAATTCTAGGACATAGTATAAGAAGTGATATTATGCCAGGGTTCTCAAAATTTAACAGGAATTGAGATGAAAGCATAAATGAGCCTGTGCAGTGATACCCAAAAGAGCATCAACTGACACAAATTAATGATAAGTGATCAAATTTACTCCAAAGCATTAACATTCATCCAGCCTTCAGGGACATTACTAAGACCCATGTGGAAGATTTATCCCGAATGTGCTCGCTGTCAGGATACAACATCTACAGCAGTAACATTTGCATTCAGGAAACCAACAGGCGTAGCATTGGTGTCCAATGTCGGGGAATATACTTTCTCCAAGTCATGTTCAAACTCTGTTTTGTGAATAGGCTTGGGGGTAACAGAGCTGGAAACTTACCTCATTGTTGCAAGAACGGTCTGGCATCTTTATGCTGTGGTGTCATCCTGTCCATCTGGCATTGCAGGAAAAGGGACCGGGCCTGCTTGTGCCGTTATCTGGCTCCATATTCAAAGGCCACTGTGGATGGCTTTCAGCACTGTCGTTTTATATTGTGAAATGCTATCCAGAAGGTGTAGCGTGTAGAGCCAAAGTCTTGGGAAAAGTAATAGTCATTACTCTCTTGCTACCGTATTGTATCTGTTTCCAAATCCTTGCCACATGTTTTCTAGACTTCTCACCCAAACGAACTACAGGTTATGGTTTCCCATGAAGTTAGCACAAACGTTCTATGGTTTGTTCTTAAACAAAACCATTCCAAAATGGAGGTTTTATCACTTCCTGTTTTATTTCTCTTTAAGGTTGCGTCCGTCTGCACCAAACATTTAATGATGAAAGTTGCTGCAAATTCTCATACTACAAGAAATATGACTACTAGTTGATTAACACGTCTTTATCAATACCACAGCTATTGCAGCCAGATGCCAGTTTCTTGATATCAGAAATAGCTGCCCACGTTTCCCCTTTCACATTATAATAAATCTCTTTAACAAACTCCCATAGAACGATCTCAACCATTGCAGTAGTCTTCTTATGGCCCCTTTAAATACATCTTCCCTTGTCATTCATCTATTTTGTAATAAGACTACTTTTCAATGCCCCTCAATGCCGGGCCACCCACTGCACCTACTATAACGACATGCCGATTGGCATCAGAGCTCAGTGAAAGCTTCAAGTCGATGCACCACTTAACAGGCTATAACCATCACTTGTCGATCACCCTCCTCAACACCTGAGATCTGCTAACCTACACCCTGTTACTAATTTCCCCTTTGCGCCCAATCTTAACATCGGCATTCGATCTACTTGATTTCCTCTGTTGAAATGTTATCACACTCATTTTTAAATCAATTGCCTATGTGCTATTTTAAAACAGTGGTATCAGTTTCCAACTATTTCGAGGGTGTATCCCTTTTTTACTGTCCTGAGGAAGACCCAATTTCAAAGTATATATGGTTCGAAATGTCGACAATTAAATAAATTATGAACTTGATACAGATTGACTGTTACAGCTCAAAATAAGGCGTTTGGAAATTGCCCCTTTTTGGCTAACTTTAAACATAAAAGCTCACAGGGTCTTATTGGTGAAATATATATTGTACACTGTTTTGTTGTGATCTCACTTTCAGAATCACTGTGTTGATCTCACCGTGTCGAACGCCCATATATTATGTTATTGCCTAAAAATTCTTAAATATAGTGTGTTTTAGCTAAATTGTCACTAAGGTGTGTGTTGCTGTAAGTCACGGCACAATCTGTTAAGGATATTCTTAGACTTGACTCTTTACTAAATAATTATTTGTTAAATATCCTTTTTATTACTTTTTTCGACAGAATCAATCTGGAATTATACATGTAACAGACCCACAGGTAAGAAGTTGGTCTCACCGCCCGACTGAAGGCCAGACACTATCTAATCCCCAATTTGCATGGCCAAAGGCTGTGCACAGTGGGGGTTTGGTGCACAGGAGACTGGTCACAAGACCAGGAGACACACAGGAGGTTGGAGGCACAGCCAGGCCAGTCCCTGAATGCACAAACATTTCAGACATCCCCTTAAAACACAGTTAAGTGAATTATGGTTATGAAATTAAACCAACACCCCTCCCACCCCCCAAAACCCTTCAAACTGGTTAGATACAAGAACCATAACTGGCATCCCCCCTCACCCACCCGTGAACACCGTAACTCACCCCCAAATGGACTGCTGCTGATCTCACAACGGTTGTGGCATCTGATTGCAATTGCATAGTTGACATAACAAGAGACATTACATATCACATCACCACTGATATTATCAACAACATGCCTTTGGATAAAATATAATTTCTTTGATGGGAATGTGTTATTTATTGAGGATATGTTGTTACGTCCAGGTATTTACTGATATGAATACAATAACCAAAACGAAGTGTGAAAGTGGGCCAGATTCTAGATCAAGGTTTAGTACTATTGTATAATCTGCAATTCAAATATTAATTAGAACAGTAGCTGCACAACATAAAAACACAGAAATTACAACCATCTTAAGTAAAAATTTGAGTATGATAGTCACCACCTCAAATGATCGGGATGCATGCACCCACTTGTATTTTCAAGACAGGACCTGGACATTAAAACTACTTACTTTGTAGTAGAGGAAAAGCATTTGGCATTAAGGGACTGGCAGCTTCTGAAATAAATAAAGATAGAGCAAAAAAGACATGATCAAATATTTCCATTCAACACATTTGCAATATAATTTGATTTAGAGCAATTGATTGCAAAATAACCCATATTGTAAGGAACTCTACTCTCATTTTAGGAACTGCCAAAAGCCCCCACAACCATTCAGATAACATCAACACTTTGAATGGTGCAGTATCCCATATGACTAAAAGAGATCCTGAAACAAATACATGAATGCAATATTCACAAACAACCATAGAATAAAAAAATATAGATGCTAGACAAATGAATTTAAGAATTTTATTTAACCATAAGCGAGCTCAAATAAATACTGAAAAATAATTAAAGTGGTTTACAATACTTGTCAAATAATTAACAGCACAAAACTAAATTCAAAGTTCCAATCTAAGGATACATTTCTTTACAAAGTCTTAAAACAAAAGGAGGTCTTTAGTTGGCAAGAATGTGTTTTTTATTAAAAATTCCCATATTGGATTAAAAACTGAAATAGACTATACACCACCTCCGGGAGGAGACGCTATTCGTAATATGCTAAACATCTTCGGCTGATTTTGATCGCCCTGGGATTCAGAGACCCCATCAGGTGTTGAACCACCAGGAATGTGCCCTGATGTTCCATGTCCAGAGACTCACAGCCTCTTGAGAAAGGGCCCACGACCCCACCATGCCCTGTTTGTTACAGTACCACATGGTAGTGATGTTGTCCACGAACACCAGCACTAGCCTTCCCTTGATGGAGGTGTTTCATGCTAGTCAGATAGCTCAGAGCTCTAGCAAGTTAATGTGCAGTCTGGTTTCTGCCAGAGACCAGAGTCCTCTGATCTTCCCCTCTCCCAGATGGCTGCCCCATCCCAGGAAAGGCGCATATGTCACTCTTGTGAGATCTGGTTGCAGAAGGGGTAGGGGTCTGTCGCTGACCCAATCGCAGTTCAATAGCCACCAGTGCAGATCTTTCACAGTTCACTACAAGACCTGGAGCATATTGGAGAGATTCTCTTGATGCTGTTCTCTCTAGAACTTTAGGTCCCACTGCAGCGCCTGCAAATGCTAGCGAGCATGAGTCACCGGCAGGATGCAGGACTCCATGAGTCCCAACAGCCTCATGGTCTGTCTCACCAAAATCCAGTATGGAGGCTGAAACATCTGTATCATAGCCTGAATATCCTGGACTCGCTGCTCGAGAGGATATGCCCGAAACCGCAATGTCACCAGAACAGCTCCGATAAAAGGCAGCGTCTGAGGGAGAGTCAAGTGTGACTCTGGCATTATGATAGTGAACCCCAGTGAATGCAGGAGGTCCATAGTAGACTGGAGGGGGGAGACAGCCTGGGGCAAGACCTCCTTCAACAGCCAGTCATTGAGATAGAGGGAAGACTGGCACCCCTGATCTCTACAGATGAGCTGCAACCACCGCCAGTGATGAACACTCAAGAGACGCCGATTAGGCCAAAAGGCAGCATGCAAACTGAAAGTGCTCATGACCTATCATGAACCACAGTTAACGCATGTGCGCACGTAGGATGGTGATGTGGAAATGTGTCCTGCAAGTACAACTCTACCATGCGGTCTCCTGGGTCCAGGCAAGACAGGAATTGAGCTAAGGTGAGCATTCTGAACTTTTATTTCTTGAGCAAGTAGTTGAGGGGCCATAGATCTAGAATAGGACGAATGCCTCTGTCCTTTTTTTGCACCAGAAAGTAGCTGGAATAGCAACAATGACAAATTATTGCGCCGGCACCCTCTCTATGGCTCCGTTGGCCACGAGAGCCATGACTTCCTGGCGTATAAATGACAGATGATTCGCCGTCAGCCTGTCGTAAGATGGTGTTATAGGGGGAGTGTAGTCAGAAAGGGTAGTGAGTAGCCCCTTCGGACGATGTGCAAAACCAATCTGCCCAATGTTATGGACCACAAGTGGGGCAGGTGATGGCGAATCCTGCCACCAACTGGATGCCCATGATTGCATGAGGGCAGATTAGGAGGGCTTGGAGGCTCAAGGGGTCGTGGACTAACCGGACTGTTGGCCTCATGACCCACGAGGTCTTAGGGTACTGCGCCCGTACCCACGCTGAGGCTGGGGAGCATGCGCAGCAAGGTGGCTGGGAGGGTATTGGTGCACCTGGAAGCCCCTTCCGTAGCAAAAAAAAGGAGCAAAAGGTGGATTGTGGGTGAGGTGGTGCCATTGAAAAGGCAAAGGATCCTGTTCGTAGCCAGACTGTCCTTAAAGCTCTCTAATGCCAAATCTGCATTGTCTCAGAAGAGACTAGAGCTATCAAAGGGCACGTCCATCAGAGATGACTGGAGATCCCTTGAAAAAACAGTCATTCTCAACCAGGCGTGGTGCCTCAAGGCTACTGTCGATGAATCGGCTCTGCCTAATGAGTTGGTTGTGTCGAGTCCACAATGTATGGTGAAGTTTGCTGCCATCTCTCCCGTCTCCAATAGCCTGAGAGCACATGGCCCAGGCCTCCTCTGGGACTGCTGGCAGCACCTGCACAACCGTGTCTTACAGTGTGTGGGAATAGCAGTCCAAAAGGCATGCAGTGTTCACGGACCGCAAGGCTGGTTTAAAAAAACATTTTCTTTTCAAAAGTGCGCGATTCATGGTTGCAGCACCTCCGTTAAGACATTAACCTTGACTGCCACTGAGGGCAACTGAAGGTCAAGGACCTCCGCCACCCACCGCCGCAAATGACACTCCTATGGCCGCAGTAGAGGGAGAAAGCATACCTCTGGAGAAGTATCCTGTCCACTAGCTTCACCCATTTCCTCACACCAGCCCATATTAGGGTCTTCATGGGGCTGGTATTCTTCAGGGTTCAGCGACCCCGACCATTCCTCCCCAAGTCCTAGCCCATAAGAATAGGACTCGGGCTCTGAGCTGGAAGATATGGCTGCATATGGCACCAGAAAGGGCGTTGATTGACTCCCCCTCTGTCTCAGTATCCGTGTAGGGGTAATCAGAATGGGTGTGACACCGCCGGTGGGCGCTGGCAGTGTGGACAACAGGACCAGTGTTGGGGAAGGTCACGGCGGTACGACCAGCACCAATCCAGATTCAGAAAAGGACCCTCTGAGCATGACTTGAGTTGGGGACAAAGCTACAGATGCAGAAGGGGCCCGTGCCAACCCCTCGGGGTCCTAACTGTGCGCCGGAGTGGTCAGCCCACCCAAATATAAGGTGCAAGACCTCAGAGAATGTCTTCAATTGGGTGGGGGTCACTCTGGCTTCCAGAAAGTTGATGAGGGGTAGAGCTGGCCCATGCGCAGGCTCTACCCCACAGCCAGGCCTTTATGTCAGACACTCCCTCGTCAGCCAATAGATGAGTGAAGTCAAAGATATCTCTGACTTCATGTGATGAGACTTACCAGAGTGGCCTGACGACTTGGAGTGTGACGGGGATCTCCGACTCCGTGACTGCTCACAGGACCTTCCTCTTGACCGGGATCTCGAAAATAGTGGTGTCACATGCCAAGCCGGCAGGAGCTTGAGTGATCGTTCCCTGAAGACCTTCAGGGTCAGGGTGCAGCTGTTGCAGCACGACTTGGGGTCATGGTCGCGCTCGAGGCACAAAAGGCACACAAGGTGCGGTTCTGTCACTGGCATCAGTCAATGACAAGCATCGCAAAGCTCAAAGCCAGCTTTCTTTGATGACATCCCTGCCACACCAGGAGAAAAACCTCAAAAAATACTTGACAAACCTCAGCAAAAGGTCAGTCAAAAAGTGACTGACGGTGTGGCGTTTCTCTGGATCAGGGCTGGGTGGCATGGAAAGAAAAGAACTTACATCAGCACACCTAGGTGATGCCGATATAGGTGCTGCGGATGTCACTTCAGGCATGGAGAATGTCCACGACACACGCGGATCTGAACAATGCTACCTACCGGCGCACAGGGGTAAGGTTCACAAAAAGTCTTCTGGATCCAGTCTGACACCTGGGGAAATTCTAAGGTGAGTAATCAGATAAATAGACTTAGTAGAAGTGTGGTGAGCCAGTAAACCAAATTCAAAACTAATCAGCTAGTTCTGCTCCATTTCCATGCATACAGCCAAAGATTATGGTGGTTCAAAGTAGAACCCTGTCCTGTTGCTGGGATAGCAAACCATCCACTAGAGAAACCTGAATAGTAGGGGACAGGCTCTAGTCATGTATGTTGGAATGTCTGGGTCTAACACAATGGCCCTGGCTCAGTCTGTCCTGCTCTTCCTCAGGACCTATGGAATCAGGGGCAAAGTGTCCACCCAAACACAGAAAACATCTCCAAGATAACCTCAAAGATTAAACTAAACTTAAAGCCACAGAGGATCCAACAATACACATTCCTTGAGCTAGTGAACAGATCTAACAGGGGCAGGCCTCACTGGCAAAAGATTTGCTTTGCCACCTTTTGATGAAGACAACTCTCCTCTTGTGGTTGGTAGGATGATGCCAGCTGAGTTTGTCCATTCAGATGCTGGGAAAGCCTGTGAGGTACTGACCATCAGGGAAATCCTGCTATGCTCCTACAGTGAATGGAGGTAACACCTATGAGATTGCACTCTCAGACCATGAAAGTATACATCTTGCATGTCCATGGAAATCATCCTGTATCTGGGATCCAAGGCCTGGCCAACATCAGCATTTTACATTTCCCTTCCTCTAGAAGCTACTCAGAAGCCTGGAGACCAGGATAGGTCCAAATCCCCAGTTCTCCTGAAGGACCATAAAAATGACAAGAGCAGCAGCCTGTAACCACTCTACCTTGGGTAGTGCCTCAATAACATCCTTGGTAAGAAAGGACTGAACCAATGAGGATAGAATAGCGGCATCAGAGATATGACTTATTGAGATGAGTGGGAGTAAATAACAGAGGTAGAGTGTAGCCAACATCCACAGCATGAAGGGCTCATTGGTCCAAGGTAATGGCACACAAGGAAGGTATACAAAAACAAACCCTGCCCCTTACAGGCTTCTTATGACAGGACAAGGGTGATATGAAGCAGTTTGACAGATCCTGCAGAATATGAAGAAGTGGACTACTGCTCTAATTGCTAGTTATGACCATTGCCACTACCCCAGTCTCTGTAAAAGAGAGGGGCAGGCAGCTGAATTGTCTGCGAGAGCTGTGTAGGACAACAGGCAACGTCCCTCAAGAGGTCTTAAAATTTCAGGGGTACTGTCTGGCTGGGAAAAGCAGCCCTTCCATACTGGCTCTTAAGTGCTCCAGTGCAAAATTAGCCTTACCCCAAAGAGACAGTCCATTAAGGGTAACTGAACATCTTTAGAAAATCCAGTGGTTCTCATATATAAATGCAGCCAGTTAACCACACAGGTGCTCAAAGTGAGGCCAATACAATCCATAGTATCCATGCCAGCCCTCAAACCGTACTTAGCAGCATCCTGGCCAAATGCACCTTCTGTGCAAAAGATGTTCTGAAGAATTCATAAACATCTACATTCCCACAAGGCATGGATATAGCAACCCCAAAGGCACAGAGCATTCAATGAGGCACAGCTAAATCCACGCTTTCCCAAGGAAACAAATTGCTTAGCTTCCCGATCACAGACAGCTGAGGGAAATATTTTCAGTTGGAACGTACTAACAGAGGCATGAACCATCAGATTTTTCAGAGTGAGATATTGCATCAGAAAACATGCATCTCCAGGAGATATGTGCCAAGGACCAATTGGGAAGCTCACTGAAAGACCTCTGGTCTTCATTGTTGACCGCATGTCCTGGACCTCTGCAGCATTGTGAATTACCACTGCAATGGATGCATTCTCCTTCAAGGGGAAATAAGAGAGAGTTGGAGTAATTTTTAGATGAGGTGTCTAGGCTACTAGTATTTTATAAATCCAGGAGGAAGCCCTTATTTTCATAATGGGGGTGACAGTAGAGTAGTGGCTGATCGGCCTTCCTCAGGGCTTCAAGCAGGCCCCTGGACCAGGGTGACACTAACTGGTTTGGGAGTCGGAGCCACTAATGGCCTCCAGTCTCTTGAAATAACAGCACAAATACAAGGGAAGTGACAGGCAACCTGCCAGAGACTGGGCCTTTGAAATCCCATATCTACACATGGGCAGAGTATGAGTCAAAGTAAGTTCTACATCTGACATCGGAACTGGTTCAGAGACAGAAGTCGATCCAGGGATAATCAGCAGAAGTCGAAGCTCTGGGCAGACATTGTGGAAAGAGTCTCGCCTTAAACCCCCTTCTTATCTGTGAAACCCAGAGGCACAGCAGAGGGAACTGGAAATGCTCTGAATAACTACATATTGGGACCTGAAAGGGCTCCACTTCCTTCAGAGATTAATACAGCTCAAGAAATTCGAGGTAGATTGGTGGTAGATCCGGAATCAGGTCAGAGTTGGATGACACAGGAGGACTTGGGCCTTAGGAGAGAGTCGTATGTGCAACCGATATGGAACAGAAGCGGTGGGGAAAGGATTCTTCTGCCACTAATAGTGTATCATCTTCGCTTTAGACTTAACCAGATGATGGAAAACGAAACCAAGAATAGAAATGCAGAATACCTCGAGGATTTGAACACAACTTGCTTCTCTTTTTGTGTTCCATGAGATACAACGTGGCTCGCATTCCCTGATGCCCTTCACGTGCCTCAGGGAGCATTTGTTACATGGTGCTGAGGCACCAAAGACAGATGTCTCTGATGACTGCTTGCTGTAGTTTCGGCACAGCCTGAAAGCGGTCATCTTCAGTCAATACATATCCATTAGCACACTGAATGCTGGGAGTCTATAACTACAGCCAAAGGGTGGGAGAAGTGCTCTTGATTCATCTCAAAGGGCATGTAAAAAGAGGAACTGTGGTCAGCTTGCAGGGGTGGGGCCTATATGCATTTTTGTCTCATCTCGTCTGGAGGTGGTACAGAGCTGACACAGATTCTGATGTTTTCACCTGTCTATGCGCAGAAGCTAATGATAATTTCTAGATCCTGGGTAGCACATGGGATAATTTACTAAGTGAGTCATCTGCAACTAGAAGTATTCAGTAGAAGTAGATTTATCAACAGGGCAATCCAAAGTATCTTTTAGGAGCAAAGTTGGATGAGCTTGTAACACATCCTCGCTTTGATGGAGCATTGTAAACAAAACAGCCAACCCTACGTTCAGTGTGATAATAACTAAAACATGGCCTTTCCTGAAGAGTGACATGGTATGACAGTGAGCATGTTGTCAGAGGATGATCCAATAATTACACTGTACTATTTTAAACTCCTACGGAAAACCAGGACAGGTGTCCAGCAGGGGAAATACTTTAAGACCTTCCAAGAAATCCTTAAGCATGGTTATAGTGAAGAACACCATATGTGATGGCTTTTTTCATATAATTATTATTACATATTAATGAAACTCTTGACAAACAAAATAAAATACGTTAATCAGCATTATGGCAATAAATGTAAAATTTTGACCATGTGACCTCTGAGAAATTAGAACGAAGAATAAGAAAGGTTGCATTCCATCCAATATTTCCCAAACCCCAATCCCCCCAAATAACACTTACTGAAGCACCCTGAGATTTAAATCATGTGCAGTTCCACTCACCATTCAGTATAAGGTAATGAGCACCTTAACATTTCCCCTTCAATCTACTAATATGAAAGAAATGTAGAATGTGTGTCATTCCTAAAGTCAATTTGTAGGATTGTCAAGACTCTTGGATAATTTCCCCCTACAGAGGTCAGCAACTTTAAGGGTTGTTTAAATTCCTCGAAAGGGAGTATGTCCTCTGGGGTGTTCAAATAAAACCTAGTCTAAAATCAAATTAAGAATTTCAGACTTGATGTGACTAACTTTGAATCCTGCAAATTTCTCGTTTCTGTAGTTGGGCCATCAAGTTGTGGAGGGAAGTTGATGTCAGGATTAGGAGGATCATATCTGCATAAAGAATAATTTAATGCATATTCATCCCAAACAAGAGCCCCTTGATCAACTCCTCTTTGAAATGCATAGCACACTGCTCCACGGATAGGACCATAGAAGTGATGCGGGAGGACCACCCTGTCTTGTGCCCCTTTGAGGAGAAAACAGATCAATCACGATGGGTGGAACAAACCTAGCACCCCCACAAGGGCCAGGCCCAACATCATGACCAACCCCTCTGTTCATCGCCACCAGTCTATGCAATACACCTCAAGGTGCCTCACAGCTGAAGCATCCCTGTGCAGAGTAATGATGGACAGCTCAACTTCCTCCTGCCTTCACAACAGCAGCCATGTTGTGCCACTCCAAGGCATTAATCAGTCAGATCGGGTCCTCTAGCCCCAAGAAGGCAGCAATGATCTCATCCCTTCAAAATGCTCACACATATCAGGTCTAGGGGCTAGGATCGAGCAGGAGCTCAATCATGAAACCTACTAAAGACAGTGCCAACTTGGATGCTCTTTTCTAGGCTGAAATCAAGGCTAGCTGCACTTTTATAGATGTGCAATATAAATCACATTTTGCTAAGGGTAATAGATATTATAATAATGCATCATCCTGGTACTTCATCAGATCAATATTGAAATCAACAAGCCATACTGCAAAAATCCTTCATGTGAATGTGTAACATGACACTGTTAACAATGTCTTCTTTCTAGAGTATCTTATGCAGTCTACAGGAAGGCAGGAGAGAGTTCATATTTCCATAGTGAAAGAATTCAGGAGTCCGGATACGTAGGTTTAACAACCAAGTAGTGGTGGTGGATTCTGCCCTGTGCTGTTTCCAGAAAAGCCGGTCTGCATGTAAATTTACAGTGTAGTTGTTCAGAAAGGTGAAGCAGAATTGTGGACCAACACTTGATCAGAAACTCTGAGGCAATTAAGATCGCTCTTCTCCTGGACTGACTGAATATCTTGATAGCTTTTTATTTCAAGAGCATTGGGGGGAAAAAATTAAATATACATTCTTAAACCTGTGAGTGAGTTTGTAAAATCTGACAGCATGATTCACAAAGAGCATCTCCAGTCGTGGCGGAATCTCCGCACTTGTGGTGGAATCTCTGCAATGAGAAGCTGCAGTGTGGAGATTCCACCACAACCGCAAAACCTCTGCCATTACTGCAGCAGCTCTTTGAGAATCAGGCCATGAATGTGCAATAATGGAATTTTGCGTTTTCTGAGATGGTAGGCAGACCAGTTCTTCCCTAGTCATTGAAAATCTAACTCAGTACATCAACTGATTTGACCCTTCCCTGGACATTGGGCTAGTGCACTCTTGGTAGATGAACACGCTGTATTCTGATGCCTCTGGCAACCTGCCAGTCCATAGGGTTTGAGCTTTCCTTGAAATGGTCCTTCACTTCTTCCCCCTTGCTTGGTATGAAAGTAAAGGGTTGTAATGCTGTCTGAACAAATACATTCTCAGACCTCAATATGCTGGTTTGATGGTAAGATGAGGTTACCACTCATGACTAACAGTGTGATATTAGATGGCAACTCCTTGTGGGACCAAACTCTTGAACTTGTAAACCTTTACTAGGCACCTTCAGTGATAAAGTGAAAAATCTGCTACTATTATTTGTTATGGGCGAGCGCAAAGCGCTCCGTCCATAAAGTAATATCTCTTTGGGCTTCAAACCACACCCAGGTCACATCAGTCTCTTTCATTGGTTCCTGGGTTTGCTTTTTAAAATGTGCTTGCTTTCATTTGTGAAAGGCATGCATACGTCATGCCTTTTCCGGTGTTTAGTCCCCCTACACAGCACCGGTACTAGAATCATACGAGGGTTGATATTTTGAGCCTGGCTTCTGGACTACTTTATCTGTTAATTTTCCCCGCAGCGCAATCGTGCTGGGGTTTACATAGCGGATCGCGCTCTGTTTTTTCATTTTCAAATTCCGAACGATCGCGCTGCATTTTACATAGCGCGATCACGCTGTGTTTTTTTCTTTTAATTTGTGTAGCAAGAAAAGTTAGGTTAGGAGTTTACAACGCAAATAGCTCAAACTCAAGCAAAACCCAGCCCCGTTGCATTGAAAATGCTTGTTTTTATAATACTCCTTTCTTATCTTTCTTATTCTTTTTTTGACTCAACCACTAAGCAAGTGACTACAAAACATCATTCAACAGCTTCTTGCTATCTTCCCAGATTCATGAATGCAGACTCTGCTAGGCCTTCATGTATTCTTGCAGGGGGGTCATATGAGCAATCTGATGCTGGGAGTTATTAATCTTGCATAAAGTCATCGAGCCCAATGTGAACCAGTGTGGATGGTCGACAAAGGGGACATCATTAGCATAAGGTGACTCACACAGCATGGCAAAAGTAAGCACCAGGTATGCTATGACTGGAGTGAGGATCTGGGAGCGCTGCCTTGATGGAATACCTGTAACTGCCCCACTGACAGACACCATTTAACACAAACACTGGAAAACTGCTTACAGAGGCACAGGATGAGGAACAAGACCTCAGAGTAACACACATGCAGGATGAGTCTCTCTTTTTGGATCTCCTCAGAGACCAGGGTGCTACAACAAAAAGCAGTGAACAGAGGATGTTTGTAGTGGAGAACCGCATGGAGGAAATGACGAGGATAAAGGGGACTGAGCAATAAGTTCCTGGGAGACAATCAAAGGTGGCCAATCTGGAGGCCCTGTAGCAGTCACAGTCGGATTACGTCACAACACAAGACTTTCTAATAAGGTGTAATTAATAGTTAAATTGCATTTGAAAACCAATAATCAAGTGCTTGAAAATAAAACCAGAGTTCAGTATTCTCTGTTGGGCTTTCCACTTGTGTAGGAGGGTGAAGATTTAAGAGATTTGCTGCTCTAATTTTCAAACACTGGCGTACTTGCAGATAAAGGAGTCCTTCCCTTAGAGTTCTCCATTGGCAACCACATTTCCAAAAAAGGCCACGGGCAGATGTCATCTGGCACCAGTATAAATACTGTGGAGCTCAGCAGTTCTATACAGAGGGATATAGATAACATGTACGGCATTTAAAAAGAGAGACATACCTTTTAATGGGAATAAAACTTTGATCTTTCTGACACCTGTGCCTGGTAACACACGGGAGATGGCAGGACGGAGACTATAAAAAAGGAGCTATTGCTCAAGAATGTGATGACCCCCATGTGGTACAGAGCCCAGCTGTGTGACACTATGGAATATGTTACTTACCTGTATTGTGCTGTCAATTATATATGGAGCACCATCCCACCACCTGTTGTTGGGTTTGGAATACTAATTGCTATTTACTTCAAGATTTAAGTTTGTATTGAAAAAAGTCACTCAATCATGGAGTCGAAACTCAAAATGCAGCAGCATGCAAAGTCCACCTTAGATTAATGTATTCTAACGGAATGTCTGTGTGTGCTGTTAATTATGAATAAAAATGTTAGTGACGCTAAACTGGCAAGTGTCTTAATTTCCATCCACTTGGAAAGTTGCAAACTGCACATAGTTGATTATAATTAAGTAACAGTTTCTGCTTCAACGTAATAGCAGTGCACCATCCCCTGCCGTGACTGTAAACATAGTAATATAGTTAATATAGTGTGAATGTATGGTCAGAAGGTCACGTTGACATCTTGCAAATATCCTCAAGTGGGATACTGCCAAGAAAAGCTATGGTGGCCCATTTTCAGGTCTGGCATGAGAGAACTGTTGTTACCTGTCCTTGTATGTTCAACAGAAATGGAGCATTCGGAAGCACTACTGTGGGGAATGACTTGGCTCTGACCACATGTTGTACCTTCAGTAGTAAAAGCACGTACAACGGGCCGACGTTGTGCCCTCCCGTTGAAAACGAGTGCTTGTATTGCACCTTTTGTCTCTGAGGAAATCTAATGTTCAAATATAGTAGGATTGAGTTGTTTATAATGACAATGTTAACGATTAAGGTTCTAGGCCTCATCTGTTTACTTTTTTAAAGTTACTACAAACAGCAGTAGCCTTATTGTGAAAAAAGCATAAGTTAAAGCCAATAGGCGTTTAAGGGCAAATTATTCTGTGTGAAAGCATACAGAGGTATTTCATCACATGAGCTCTCACAGATTACGTATAAGGCAAAGCTTTTGATGTTACTTACACCCACCAACACACCATGGCCTCAGGAGTTCTGGATTTTCCAAAATATTACCTCGCTGCACAACTCCTGTTGGCAGAGTATTGGTTGGCTGCACACAACCAATGGGAGATAGGTCTTTCACAAGTACACATATAGGAGGACATCCTACACGGAGTCCTGTTATCTAGCACTAACTGCTCTAGATCATACTCACTGCTGTTGGGGGTTTCCCAGGGCTGTCTATAATGTTGCTTCCCCCGCACCATGAAGCCGAGACTCTATTCCCCAACCCTGCCACTAAAAGTGATCCCTATAGGAGGCAGTATACACACATCTAGAATGTTCTCGGCACCAGCATAAATATAATAGGGGATATGTTTTCTGGAGGGGTCTTCCTGAGCATTCAACATTTAAGACCACAATATGGCCTATGGAGTGGCAACAACCTGCTTAAGAGCACCATAAGACGCACACTAGCTACACATTGGAAGATAAGGGATCAGGAAAGTTGCAAACTGCACACAGTTGATTATAATTAAGTAATATTTCCTGCTTCAACCTAATAGCAGTGCACCATCCCCTACCGTGACTGTAAACACAGTAATCTAGTTAATATATTGTGAATGTATAGCCAGAGGGTCATGTTGCAGCCTTGCAAATATCCTCAAGTGGGCTGCTGTCAAGAAAAACTATGGTGGCCCCTTTTTAGGTCTGGCATAAGAGCACTGTTGTTACCTGTCCTTGCAAGTTCAACAGAAATGGAGCTTTCGGAAGCACTACTGTGGGGAATGACTTGGCTCTGACCACATGTTGCATCCTATCTATTTTTTTAAATATTTATTTGAGAATTATATAAAACGTTTGATCATTTCTGCACTTGTTTGTTTGATGAATGCTTCTTTCTGTATTTTTAGGACTGGCGTCAACCAAGGGCTTTTGATTTTAGAAAAAATTATATTTATAATATAGTTACTTAAACGTGCTTTCAGACACCTCTTCATTCACTTGTGTGTTACGTCATTCACATTTTGCTTCCCCCCACTATGACATATAGCATGGGACAAGGGTCAGCCTCATTCAGCCTCCTGGTTAAGCTCACTTTGACTGACTGCATTTTGCTCTTTCACAATGAGCATATCTGCAAAGGAGGTAGTTTCCTCCACTGCCAGTGTTTTTTTGCGGTTGTTGTTTTTTGTGTACTTTATAATTACTTTAATGCTGCCTTTGTGTTTAGACGTTTGGAGTTGGAGGTAAAAGGAGGACCATTCTACAAGATGTGAGTACAGGCCACATTTCACGCTTTATCAGCTCCTGTCAATGCTGTTGTAAATTCCTTTTGAAATGTCCTTTGTTAGCTGACTGCTTGGATTTCACAGCAGAACAGATTGTGTTAATTTTTCACTGTTCTGTTTTAACTTATTTACTTTTTAATATGCATGCAGTACACAAAGTAAAAGCTTCAATATTAAACATGTAAACTCTTAAGCGGTCAATTTTTGAGAACACGCTTATTCTGGATTCTTTGACTCCAGTGGCTCTTTAATAACTTTGCCCGAGAAAAAAACATTCACCTTTATTTATTCATTTACATCACTTGCAACACTGTTTATGCATTTTGTTCTTCCTCCTTTATTTGTTTTTTTTCCCCTTATTCCTTCTTTGTTTCTTTCATTTTTTCTTCATCCTTGATTACTTACCTTTTTCCTTTTTTTTTTTTCATCTTTCTTGCTATCTTCCCATCTTTTTTCCATCTTTCCTTCGGTCGTTCAGTCTTTATTTCCATCTTTCCTGCCTTTTTTTGCCAGTCTTTTGTTCCTTTTCTTACTTGCTTATTTCTTCTTTCTGTCCGTTTTCCTTCCTTCTTTCTCATCTTCGTGCTTTCCTCCCTTATTTTTTTCTTGCTTTTTTCATGCTTTCTTTTGTGCTTTTCTTGTTTTCGTGCTTTCTTGCCTTCTTTCTTCCTTGCCTTTTCCCTCCATTTTCATTTTCCCTTCTCTTTCTTTTGTACTTTCCTGCTTTCTTTCATGTTTCCTTCTTGCTTTCCTTCTGTCTTTCTTTTTTCTTTCCTTTTCCTTCTATTTTTTTTCCTTCTGTCTTTCTTGGTCAAAGCCAAAAAGCTGGAAGCTAATGTCTTCTTAAAGTATGTAATAGCCAAGCCAATTTGATTTTGCAAAAATTATGTGTATGCCGTAGTTACTTATAGGGGTTTTCAGCATACTACATCCCTTTGTATGTGGTTGTGTCATTCACAGTTTTCCCCAACCCACTAAAGCATGCATCAAAGGGCATGAGTCAGTACACTGATAGAGCTGACTTCACAATGAGTGAGGGAATTCTGACGTCTTGCAATGAGCACATCCACATACCCTAAAGTTCCTTTCAGTGAGAGTGATTATTAGCGTAATGTGTTCTTTTTTTTTTTAGATCAAAAATCATTTTGCCTTTAGTCAATGTTTCTTTTTTTCCCAGAAAAACAAACATCGGCATCTTCCCAAAAAATAATTTTTTGCTAAACACAAGACGAAAAGCAAAACTGATAAAAAGGCTGGCAAACAACAACACAACGGTTAGCTATGCCAATGCTTGTTTGAGTATTGTTTTACAGTTCCCATTATTGAAAATGCCTATGCGGGGATTCCTGTCTTCCAGTAATTACTCAGTGAGGGTCCCAGGTTCCAATAATGATTCAGTGGAGATCCCCTAGTTCTAGTAATGATTATGTGGGTGTCCACAGAAGTAAAAAAGTTAACAACCTCTGCTCTAGAGCGAGCGTTCAACAATGTTTGGCTACAAATCCTAGAATACCACTGTAAGGTCTCCCAGAATTTGCAATTTAAGTGTATTCAGTTTTACATTCTGCTTAGAGATTACTTACCCACCCACCGATTATACTTTGTATATCCAGCAAGGGACACCTGCCTGTGCTCTTGACCGCCTCATGGTGACATGATTCATATGTTTTATTCATGCTGTGTTTTGCAGCAATTCTGTGGTTTATTCTGCCTCATAACATACAAGTCACCGAGCAGACAGACATTACCAATGTCCAACACTGGCTACTGGTGTCGTTTCCTAGGCCCAAGAATATAAAAGTCACAACCTGATTCATGGACCCGTCTCTCCTATTGGAATAAAAGACAGTATATGAGATGGAAGTCCACCTTCTCACCTTTGATCCCGCGGGGGGGGGGAAGAAAGTGGCAAAGGCTGAAAGCACGGCACTCCAAAGGCAGGAAAAAAGACGATTAACATAAGCGACACCTGGTGTTTTAATGGGACGCAATCCTTCATGATTTTAAAGAACAGCCCAAAAATAATACTTGGCCAACGTAATACAATGTCCTCTTCACGAGAACAGAAAAGCTGTTCAATCAAGACCAAAACCGCTTTGTTAATAATGGCTAACCCATGCTTTATCCCCCAAGCCTCTCTCTATATTGATTGATCTCTTTGCTCCTAAGGCACCCCTCACACAGCTTCAAAATTTGTGATTCCGCCATTTACCCTTGAAGGAGTAAACCAAAACGATATTTTCTCATGTAGTGAGATTTCTAGGGGTGGGTGGCGGCAACAACTGTCTCCATGACTGCATTGCCTTAGAACTGCCTAATCGCACCAGTTTATGATAAATGTAACACACATGCACGTAAATTATATGAGCTTGTAAAACATTTATAGATGTATGTTTACTAATAAAATTTGCAAATAAAAACCATCTAAAAAAGATAGACGTTCACGTTTTAAATTCACACAGCATGCAAAGGGAAAGAATGTTTCGTCAATTACATACAGGCTCAATCTATAGTGCTATAGGCAATTTTTAGTTTTAACTGTATTATTCTTTTTCTCAGATACAGTGCCATCGTGATTCATAAAGAACGAAAAAACTCTCCAAATCAATTCTCCCCTCCCTACCAGCGTCTCCACTCACTACAAGTAACACCCGACCCACTCATGACAAGTTGCTACATTTCAAGTATGTTTACAGAGTTAACAATTGACATTGGTTCTCACCATCCAACTTTCTTCTGTTGATTGCCTCAATATTTAGGATATTTACCCAGGACTAAGACCACCACTCTGAGATACAGCAGGCAAGTTAGTTCCTTGTACTCCCCGAGACAGAATTAGGAGAAAAGCACCCTAGTCAACTTTATTGTCTTCCATCTTGTGTTCTAGTGTCTACACCAATGTTTTAGCTTCTTAAAAGCAAAACACAGAATCAAGATTTATAGAACACACCGGAATATACACACGCACATGTTTTGTGCAAAGTGTGTCGTATTACCTGTAAATAATTAAGGAACAACCTTAACAGTCTGCTACCATCACTGAGCTATCACAGGAAGAATTTGAAACAACCCAAGACAAAGATGGAATGCCCACAAATGACTAGAAAGATTACCCAAAAGAAACTCCCGGATGTGTAGTGAGGAGAAATAAGCTCACCTACCTCACACAATGGATAAGAGGCACTTTAGCAGCCACTGTAAATCTGCATTTGGGGAACACAGATAAATACCAAGACAGGACTGCGTTGTCAACCTTTAAGGCTATACCCATGACAGGCAGACATGCATTCCAAAGAACTCTCGTTCTGTTCATTCAAATCTACAGACAAAACAGAACTGTGCAATCGGCCAAAAGCATTTTTCGCCTCTGCGTGAAATAAGCTTTCCACACAAACCAGAACTGGGGCAAAACAGCACTGAAATTCTGTTAGTCTGCGACCGAACAAAGGAACAGAGTGCTGGAACCAGGAAACAGAGTGCTTTCTGAAACTTGATAGAAACATTGAAATGTTTGAGTCACATATACAATCCTGGACAAACAAATCAAACATTCATATAAAGTAATAGGAATGAGAAAACAGCCATTAAGCAAATTAACGACTACAGCAGCAGGCTAAAACCAGGACACAAGCAAGGAGCAGTTTTCATAATGAACACAAGTAAAAGCAAACTCCCAACAGGAAGATGTGAGATGCTGTAACATGTTGCAGAAAGACTCAATCAAACAATACAAAAGGGAACTTAACAGGAATATAAATAAAAATTTGAATGACCTACGGTAACACATTGAGAGCTTAACACCTGAGAACCTAACATCTGGTAGATTCTACATGCTCCCCAAGATATACAAAGAACAGCCCAGGACGCCCAATCTAGATCAGGTACACTAAGAACATATGTGGCTGGATGGAAAACGACCTAAAGACAGTTGTAAAAGAATCTGAGAGCAACATCCAGAACTACACAGATCTATTCAATAAACGTAGTAGTACTGGCTCTCTTCCAACGGTCACAAAGTCGTTAAGACATACCATAAGAAAATCTGAGTGACAAAACATTTTTTTTGTCCGTTTCTCTGCATTGTATCACATAAAGTCACCAGCAGCGATTGGCTTTTCTATGCGAACCAACATTTATTTGTTTTTACATTTTTGTTTCCTCAGTATGCAGGTCATTATACCATCACCATCTCTGGATCTGGTTCCATATTCATTTAATGTATATATGATTCACAAACATCACTGATCACTACTGACCACAGAGGCCAGACACTCTATTTCTCAGTATTGGCATGGACATTGGTCCTGATAAAAGCCCCATATCTTTCAGGGTCTTGGTAAGGCAGTGGAGTACGTTGGCCCAAATTTATTGTAGAATAACTCCCCCTCTACTTTTTAATCTTACCAGATGGTAACCCCAATAAAGTTTTTTGGTCAGTCATTAGGTAATTTTAATGCCACTTCCTTTTTGGTCCAGTACGTTGACAGTGTTCCTTAATTTTGACATACCATCTGTACAAAAATAACTCACTCAGCCTTCAGATGGAACACAGTCAGGAGCTCCATCATGTGAGAAGACTGAGCCTATGATGAAGCATGCTCCATAAGGGTGAGGGCTCAGCATCCTATAATAAAGAACCAAAACTAGTTTGCTTTTATCTTCAGAGAGAAATAAGTATCAATCCTCCTAGGGGCAGAGATTGCTGGGTTTCATGTGAGGATTGTGTCTCAAGGCTTTTCATCCTTTAGTAGCTTATGAGCATATGTAGTAGCTTGAGGGAGGATGTAGTAGCCTGGATAGTATCTGCTCTCTCCTTGTATGTTTCTTCACACCTCTTACAACTGGAACATTACTAGCAACCATCGATATGGAATCACATTATATCACTATTCAGCACAAAGAAGGGACAAAGGTTTGCAAAAATTACCTTGAACTCTGAGCTCAAAATCCTGCTGCTGATACTCAAGCGAAGAGCAGATAATTCTTCCTTAACCACAACTATTTCACATTCAGAAATGACATATAGATCCAACTGGCACTGGTACCACTTCAAGAGACATTAATGGTGCCTTCATCTGCAAACTCAATCACGGTACAATTGGAGAGTCCTGTCATCGTACAAAATCCTAAACACATCCACAGAAAATTTATGAATTTCATTCAATCATCATTCTTAAGCTTGTCAACGCTTCTCCTCTGCTCTACTTATTTCCTGGACTCAACCATCAAAATAAAGTAAAACGAACTGCCTAATTGATATTAATTGGGCAGGTTGCAAATTGTGACTCCCTCTGACTGGATGCAGCCACAGGAATGGTGACCTGCAAGGGTCAACAAATAACTATTTCTGTGATTGCATTTCAAAATTGAAAACTTTTTTTTTTAAAGCAGCCTGACTTGACTAAAGAAAAAAGGGGTGCTCAAAAATAAAAGTTTCAATTTTTAAAACCTTCATGAGCATTATCAATGATACCCTGGACCCCTCTTCCTTGAGGGTGCCACCTTTTTTTTTCAAGTAGGAAGGAATCCAAATGGCTGCTTTTCCTATGGCGAATCACTTACCACCCAAATATGAGAGTCTGTTGGCGAACTAGTGATAAATATGGTACTGAATAGAAAATTGGAAGGGACCTCACAAACCGTCTCTTCCGAATTGGATTTGGTATCCATTTCTTAACCCATTTTGGGAGGGAGGAAAACTTTATAGCAGTAACAAACCCTCTGATTTTATAAAATGGAGGAGTTGCGACTGCTAACAGGTTTAGTATCTGTGGTAGTTCAGAAACAATGGGCAGAACCACTGAATTGTGGATAACCAAATCCACAAAGCAACTAGGAATCATCCAATCAACTTCTAGGAATAGTACGAAAAAGAAGCCCAAGAATGGAACCAAGATGCACCAGAGCAACATCTTGGAATACTAAGAAAAAGGATCCCCTACCTGCTATCAAATACAATTCACAGAGAGAGAAACCCTACCACGGCTTCCAAGGAATTATAAACAATTCTACAGATCAACAACTGCAAAAGGTCATCTCATACATACCTTTATTTACATTCCGTAAACAGCAAACCCTCTAAAAAGACTTGCACTAAGATACAAATTACATGTTCATATAATGGCGAATGAAAAGGTGCCATGCAAAAGGAAGGTGCCCAACCTGCAAGGATAT